>NC_084488.1:105358593-105670468 GCF_030035675.1 Rhineura floridana
AGATACAGGAACAAGGACATAATGCATAACAAGTATATAGACCTGCAAGAAAAAATTTGTGGTGGTGGTGTAAAGCAGGACTGGGGAACCTTTTTGGCTTCAGGGGCCAGATTTTTACCAGGATCAGCCTCGCAAGCAAAATTCGACAGGAGGGCAGGGGTGCCTACCTGTCAATCACATGGCATCATTATGGTGTCACATGATTGACAAGAGGAATGTCCCGCTAACCTGTCAAAATCCCTTGTGGGGTTCCAAAGTCCCCGACACCCAGCTGGCTGTTGACGCTTGAGAACCGTAGCACAAGGGGCATGGCTAGCCCTATTCTTCCAAAGTGCTGAGCATATGGCTGGGAAAGCTGTTCTGGGGAGAAACACCCTGATATTTTATGAGCATCACTGCGCTGGAGAAAAGCCCCTCTAGCATCGGATCTTCAAAAACCAGGGAGAAGAAATCTGCTTTTTGCAGACCTGCTGTGAGAGGCATTGCTGTGCTCAAGAGAAGCCCCCGTTCACAGCAGATCTGCAGAAGAGCAGGGTTATTTCCTCTAATTTCTGCAGATCCGCTGCAGGAAAGGGGCTTCTCTCCAGCGTAGCAATGCCTGTGAAAAAAACCACGGGAAAGAGAGGAAGAACTGTGTGGCAAGCTCTGAACACAGGGCCTGCAATGCAGTTCTTTGGAGGTGGGGAGAACCCGGAAGCATCGCTGTGCTCAAGAGAAGCCCCTTTTGCAGCGGATCTGCAAAAAAAGCAGAGGGGAAACTTCCCCCGCGTTTTGCAGATTCACTGCAAAAGGGGCTTCTCTTGAGCTCAGTGATGCCTGTAGAATACAGAGTGTAGCTTCTCTTCTCCCTTCTTCTCAGTCGCCCTGCCCTGCCCTGCCCTTGGGACAGCTTTCCCAAGGGAAAAGACTAAGAGAGGAAGAGGAGGGAGGGGAGAGGAAAAACCATACTCACACACCCTCTTCCCCCCCTCTGCTGAACAAGCCCCCTCAGACCGCTTGAGGGAGCGAACAAGAGAACTGACGGAGCAGGCGCAAGACCAGCAGCACGGAGGAGTTAGGGAGCTTGCAGACAGGCGCACCTGTTTGAAGCAGAACTTAAATCTGCTCATCAAGTGGTGAGTGAGGAGTAAATCCTGCTTCCTTGGCTATGTGATCTTGTTCCCTGCTTGGGACAGGATCGCAGAGCCAAGTCAGGATTAAACCCTGTCCTCCCACCCTTCAGCTGATGTGACTAGTGATGTCAGCAGGTGGGCATGGTTTGGGGAAAATGGCCTCAGGGGCCAAATGGGACCCCCTGCAGGGTTATGATTGGCCCAGAGGCCGGAGGTTGCCCACCCCGATGTAAACTGAACATTAGTCCAAATGAGAAATGTGTGCTGCATCCAAGCATGCACTCCATTGGCCCAGCTCACACATAATGCTAAGTAAACCATAGCTAACACATTAAGGGTGAACTTTGCTCCTACCCTGGTCTTCCTGCTGCCACACTATCAAAGGCCCTATCTGCACTATACATTTAAAGCACTATCATATCACTTTAAACAGTCATAGCTTCCCTCAAAGAATCCTGAGAACTATAGTTTTTTAAGGGTACTACAGTTGTTAGGAGGCCCTTTTTCCCCTCGCAGAGCTACAATTCCCAGCGTTCTCTGAGGAAAAGGATTGATTATTAAACCAATCTGGGAACAAACAGACTCGTGTCTACACTTTTGAGCTGCATCTGATTTATTCTATTGTCCTTTCAACTGTAAGGGGATAGTCAACAAAGGATCCAGTGTGGGGGAGGGGAGGAATTTGGGTTTTAAGAACACACATGACCACAACATGACCAGAGGATTGGCTTTAGAGACTACATGTGTGTTCTTAAAACCCAAATTCCTCCCCTCCCTTGCATGTTACCAGATTCTTCCAAGCTACACAGGAAGCGGATTGGACTATGAAAGACCAACCCAAATTGTGGTTGCATTTTGACAAAGTTGTAGGGCAGTACAATATCTCAGAGAGGAGGCCAAGTCTCCTGCTCCCTTGCTGCATTCACTATAGCTGCCCAATTTCCTTGCTTTTTAAAGTTTGATAGAAATATCTGTGGGCTATAGGTATGTTCTTAAACTGCAAGGTTTTTTGCCTCTTAGTGACTTTCTCTCCTTTTTAATCCGGGAGGTAAGAAATGGGATCCTGTCCAACTTTGCTGAGAAGGGATTGATCATTTGCGTGCTTATTGAGTTCAGTGGGATTTACTCCCCTGCAATCATGCTTAGGATAGGTAAAACTGACCAGGGAAGAGGAAGAAGGTGGAGGGGAGGGGGAGGAGGGGGAAGAAGGGGATTGGAAGGTGCAAAAGGGAGGGGATAGGAGGGGGAAGGACAGGTTTGATCATTTGCACGCTTTTTGAGTTCAGTGGGATTTGTGCAATCATGCTTAGGATAGGTGAAACTGACCTGGGGGAAGGCCAGGAAGGGGAGGAGGAGGGAGGAAGGGAGGGGAGGAGATTGGATGGGTGCAGTGGGCAGAGGGGAAGCCCCTCTCCTTTCCAAAAGGAAAACATTGTGACCAGTATCATTCTTTTTCAGGATTTCCCCCACCTTTTTATTCTACAGCAGGCACATGTAGCCTCCCACCCAAATTTAAACCAAAGCTGTCCCTGGCCACATCCACACCAGACCTTTACTTCACTTTAGACAGTCATGGCTTCTCCCAAAGAATCCTGGGAAGTGTAGTTAGTGAAGGGTGCTGAGAGTTGCTAAGAGATGCCCTATTCCCCTCACAGAGCTTCAATCAGAGCTGCTGACTGTTAAACCACTCTGGGCACTGAACCTCTGTCAGGGGAATAAGAGTCTCCTTTCAGCACCCTTCACAAACTACACTTCCCAGGATTCTTTGGGGGAAGCCATAACTGTCTAAAGTGAAATAAAGGTCTGATGTGGGTGTGGCCCCCTGATTAGGCAAACACAGCAGCTGTGAGCCTGGCTTTTAGAACACTGACAGCTGGTTCTTACTGAGCATGCCCGGCCTTATCATTGAATTCAATGCTAAGTTTCTTAAATTATTTAAAAATCATTTTTTTTAGCTTTTAAACTGCAGAAGGTGAAGATCAGAGTATGGGGCAACGGCAGTAATAGGATTACAGGTACTTTGTGAACATGGCCAATTTTTAATTAATTTCAACAAATTATGAGAAGTCTGACAGAAAGAAGTCCAAGAGGGGTCTGGTTTTTACTCTCTCTTTACACTTTGAACTCTCAATTCTCTCTGACTGTTTTGTGTATCGCCATGAAAATTTACAGGGTTATTAAGCAAGCATTTCTGAGTTCAAGACTATAAGGTTTTGTTTTGAAATGAGCTTATGAGAAGCATCAGAATGGCAAGGGGGTATTTTTTATTTAACATTGTGGAATGCGAAAAATCCATACTGAGTATAGTATACAGCCACTCTCATGACTGTATATTTAACAAATAAATAAATATTTGTAATTGTTCTTACTGTAAAATAAAGGCAGAATGTGTCTTCAACATCCTCCCCAGGGTAATCTAAAAGCTGTTGAAGGCTCCTACAAATAAGGTAAAGGAAAGACAAAAGAGGGTAGGAGAGAGAAACAAGTTAGCTATCTGAGTGTTATTCATGCATAACATAAAAACCCCGTCTTTCATCCTGCTGTTAAGGATTTCTGGAACCAAATTTTAGGAAGAAACTGAGGAAGTGACGCGTTACAAAAGCCCATCTGATCCAAACAGAAAGTCACAGGGGAAGATTTGGAATTGCATTATTTGTGTATTAACAGCTGCAATATATATATAGAAGACCTCATTCCTTCCTTCAACAGTTTGCTTATAGGGCAAAATCCTTGCTCCCACTTCCTCTACTCTCTGAATTTTCTTAAAAGTACAATTGCCAATTCTAGGCTGGTTGTCTTGCACGATGGACTTGAAAACATACTTTTGATACTTTCTACCTTCCTTCCGTGGGAGACAGCTCCTTCACGTCTTCTAAGCAAGGCTTCACATTCAAGAGTTTCTTGTACAGAGCCAATGGAAAGTGAAGATCCACAACAGTGAAGTTGTATATAGCCAATCCACAGATGATGCCAATTAGGTGAAACCAATTGTGCTCTACAAAACACTTCAGACACACAAAGGGAAAGGCGTGTTAGCAGGAGGGAAGTGTAGGTAAGGATATGGAAAGTTTAGATCTGGAAAGCTGCTAAATCCCTCTGGAGCCCTGGGCCTCCACCTTCTAACTCAGCAGAATCCCTGGCAAACTATTCAAGTGCCTAAGCCAAACACACTTACGGTATCTGAAAACCACAGAAGATTCGATTCAGAGTAGGGGGTGAACATTCCATAGATAGGATTCAGAAGCTCTTTCAGCAGCAGAAGGAAGAATTCCTTTGTGACTCCACCAGCATCAACAGCCTCCTCACCATCAAAGATCACCTGCCACAATGTACAAAACTGAGTGTCAGCAACAGCAATGGGCAAGATGCAGCGCAGTCAATATTCAGAGTAGATCTACAGAACTCAATGGACTTGTCTACCAGTGAGCCAACTCAGAGTATGACTCAGATGCCTATTTGCCCAGTGTTTGAATGTGACTCTTCTGTTGTGGGCAGGATCCAGAAAATTATGAACAGACCTCAGTGTATTTTGCAGTAGAAAACATGGAGCCAGGCCTCAGTTGGTAAAGGGATTTGTCTATGTGGAGAGAATTATGGATGAGCATTCCACTACGTGTGCCCCCATCTTCAGTCTGAAGTAACGCAGGCCAGACATAGATTTAGTGCATCAGTGAGGAGAACTAGCACACACACACACACAGACACAGACAGAGAGAGGGGGGGGAAAGGGGAGAAGGGAGGGGAGGGGAGAGAGGGGAGAGGGGAGGAGAGAGAGAAATTATTGGAGCCAGAAACTGCCAGGGTCTTACCTTCAGAGGCTTTTTCAAGTCAATATCTGAATGGATGCTTAGCTCTCTCAAAGCATCGCCAACCAAGTTGCTCCTACGGACATGCAGGACCAGGAAAGGACTTCGAGCTAAAAGGGGCTCGAGGGTGAGGAGCATGAAAACATTCTGTAAGTTCGCTCCACTGATGGCCACCTATAAACATATAAAAAGTCACGATTAAGAAGGCAGAAGTCTAACTTGTTCCCTTCTCTCTCTCTCTTCTTGAACACTCCTTGCAGAGGAGACAAATTGATCCGGCTGCTCACGCAGAAAGAAAGAAAATGGTGTCGCTAAGAAAATTAACGAGGTAGGCCCAGAAGTTGGGGACAACCCTACAACCTTTAAATGATTTAAAATCGGCTTTTAAAAGTGGGTTTTTTCTGAAGCAAGAGGTATCCCTTGCTCTTTTTCACACACCCTTCCCTTCAGAGCCAACAACAGCTAGTGTTAGGTCTACATGTCTACCCCACCTCTTGGCTATGCGTTAACAACTCAAGCCATAAATTGCAAAACCGTTTCAAGCCGTCGTTCCAAATTGTGAGTCGGAGCTAACCATGGCTCCAAAATATGAAACAAAGAAATTCACAGCAATAAGAGGATGAAGGACTATTGTTCTTTAATAAATTAGAATACATTTAATAGCCTAACCATGGTTAGGAGAGCCATCAGCATTAATATACCACCAGCCCGCAGACCAAGGATCAACAACAGACTGCACTAGGATCAAATCTGGCCCTCTTCGGGATGCCAGTTAGCCCTCCTCTTGTCACCTGAGGTGCAATGCATGGGTAGAAGGGCTGCATTCCCTTTTGCTCAAGCTGCCAAGGGCTACATACCACTGGCAGGCAGGGCCAGCTGCAAAAGTGGGCAGTGCAATGGATGTAAATTACCCCTCTGTACATCCAAAGAAGCAAGAGGCATAATCAGAGTTCCAGGGCACATTCAAGCCAGGCAAAAACACTCAAGGGGGGATGCAACATAGGGCCAGTAGGAGGTCTGGCCAGGGAGTGTGTATGGCCTGGGGAGAATCTCGAGGGCCAGACAGAGAAGCTTGGAGGGCCATATTCATGCCTGGAGCCTGAGATTCCCCATTCCTGGGTAGAGGGGTCAACGTCTGCAGAAATAGGATTTAGTGACAATTCGCTTTCCAGGCAGGGAGTGAGATGGCACCACATCATCTCCTCAAAGCAGCCATCCCATAAAACTAGGTGCTCCACAAGGATGTTCTCCTAACTTCTCCCTTTCCCAAAATTTGGAAATATTTTGACAGAGCCAGGAGGGGCATCCATTCCCCCCCCCCAAAAATATCCCCATCTGTACAATATAGGAGGACTGGGGGAGGGGGGGTCATTCCCTCTTCCCCTGATTTTGAAGAAGATATTAAAGATCAAGAGCCAGTAGGAATGTGGTATCCCACTTGTCAATCTTTCCTGGAAAATCAATGTTAGTTTTTTTCTTTTCTTTTTTCCCGATCTGCTGCAATATTTTCCTATGCGCAAGTCTTCCAAGCGGATTTTCCTTCAGAGGAAAATGTTACCTCAGAAGTAGCCTCTCAAACAAGGCAGCTATTCTTTGTACTAGCGCCATCTACTGGAAAAGTATGACCGGACTGTATGAACCGAATGCAGTATTCAGTTCTCTGTGCAACAGAAATATTGTCCTGTACTGGTAGGTCTCTTCCTTTAGATTTACATTTTAAAACAAGCAGAAATTCATTAAGCGTAAGGCTCACCCATGCTGAGCGAATCAATATCTGAATCAGAGCCAAAGTACACGTTATGTCGGAGATCTACGCTGGGATCTCCCTTTAAAAAATTAATAAATGAAAAGCAGCTGGAGCAGAGGGAAGGGAACTCCAAATATGATCCAAATGGAAGTGCTTTGCTGGATTGCAAGTCACCTGCCCAAAGGTGCTGCTAGCCCCAGACAAGTAAACATACAGATCTGTGGAGCGACTTTAGATGAGTTGGGACAGATTTAGAAGGGGGGAAGTTATTTATCTATTATAATAACCAATAAACACAAAACAGAGGCCAAAACAGATACAGAGAAAATAATCTGATCACAGAGAGCTAAAAATAACGTAAAAGGAGCACACAAAAACACATCCCAACTGCCATAAAAGTAGAGATGAAAGAGTTAATATCAGTATTTAAAATGATGTGGCGGATTAACAGTCAATCCTTCTTCCCAGGAAGACTCTAAGAATTGTAGCTCTATGGGAAGAACTGGGATTTCCTAACACCTCTCAACACCCTTAACAAACTACAGTTCCCAGCATTCTTTGGGAGAAGCCATACCACTGTTTAAAGTGGTATAAGAGTGCTTTAACTGTATGGTGCGGGTGTGGCCATAGTATCTCAGCATAACCTTTGTAGCCTAAGCGTAGATAAATCTTCTTAGTTATATTCTCTCAGCAATCCTTACAACAGTCCTGTAAATTAATTCAGGTATTGTGTTCCATATTCGATGGGGGAGCAGAAGCAGAAGACAGTTGCTTGTCCAAGAGCCTGTTTGGTGGTGGCTCTGTGACTGTGGAATGACCTCCCCATTGAAGTGTATCTCACCCCAACTCTGTATTCTTTCAGACACCAGATGGAAACCCACCATTTAGAGGCCAATGGCTTAGGTCATTTTTATGGTGTTTTAATTATTTTATTTATGCAACTTATGAGAATCATGTTGATGCTTTTGTTTTATCGTATGTTATGCTTCTTTTATACTACTTTGTGTTTTTTTGTAAACCACCCTGTGTCCATTTTTTGTGAAGGGCAGCGCAGAAATCTTTTAACAAACAAACCAACTTTTTTTTGGGGGGGGGTACTGGCAGAAAGAGGAACCGGCAGTCTACCTGCATCTGGAGTTCAGCATCTGTCTGCAGCATCTTGGTCTTGGCTTGCGCATCGAAGATGAAAGGGTAAGAGCACAGGCTCACAGCATCCTGGAAAGGAGGAGCAGTTCAATTTAATGGTGGCAGCCTGGGCTTCTGCTGAGAACTACTTTGGCAAGAGTAATTGGAATGGTTACCTGCATGATAGATGGTCTTACTTTCTGGGGGCAGAGGGAAAATAAAAAAGAGAAAGAAATACGAAAGAGTACATGAGCTTTCAATTAGAGCACGATCATCAATTACATTTTTATCCTACCCTTCCTCCAGAGAGCTTGGGGGTGGGGTGACATCTGTCCTCACAACAACCCTGTGAGGTAGGATTAGGCAGAGAGAATATGATTGCCCCAAGGTCACCCGGTAAGCTTTGTGGCTGAGCAGGGACTTCAGCCAAGGTCTCCACTGTCCAAGTCCAACACCCTTAGCACTCAAGTGGAGGCTGATCCACTAGGGTGACTGGGGCACTGCCCCACCAACCTCAGTCTGCTCTCACCAGCCTCCCCTGCCTGCCTTCTTACTTACAACCGGCCTAGGGGGTGGCGCTGCCCATCAACCTCCACCTTCTTACTCTCAGTGTTACCCTTACAGATCTTAGCATGGAGGAGGATGGTGTCAACAGTAGAATGATATGGCTCTGCCCATCACTGGATCTGGCTGTACCTACTGTTGGCCTCCCTGCTTCCTGCCCTAGCAATCCCAATGGGCACCAGCCACCACTGCTACACTACCTGATGGCTTTCAGTAGGTCTTTTCCTGGTTTGCAAACTGCGCATCCGCACACACACTCTCTCTCTGTGGAGAAGTGGCACCATGCAACCCCCACCCGACTAGTAGAGAAGGTTGGTTCAGTTCCCTCATCAAGAACGAACACAACCTGCTAGAGAAGTGCCAGAGACATTTTATTCCAGGACCAGCGATCCTTTACCAGACAAATTCTTCTAAGTTTCCATTTCTCCTACAATTCTTCCCTCTCTTTGGTCACTCCCCATGCCCCCTAGATTTGGCTCACAGCACTCATCTTAAGACAGATAATTCCACCATCATATCACCTCTACTGATGGTTAAGAGCCCTCTCCTACCCACTGAGCTAGCCTTCTCTTAAGGCTTCCCTTCCAGCCAGAGGTGCTCATTACCTAGAGTGTCCCCTCCCTCTCCCTTTTCTGTTTCAAAAGAAGGTTTGTCATGCAGCATTGGGAGTGAAGATAGGAAGAAGTTGCTGGTCATGACAAACTATCTGTATCAGAGGTGGGAAACAAATCTAGCCAACAAACCAAAGTTTCCCCACCTCTTGCAGGCCATATTGAGATGTGGGCGGAGTTTCAACAGAGTGCACACAGCCTTTGGGCCACCCACCTGTCACTCCCCTGACATCACAATAACTTCAGATTACCCAAAGGAACATTTTTTCTTTGCAGGTGCAGCTTGAGCTTCTAAGGAAGAACCAGAAGCATACTTTATGTGCACTCCTGATTAGTCTTCATCTTTAGCTAAGGCTTGGAAGTTTCCCACACCTGACATCATATATGACATAATACATCGGAAAGGTGGGTGTGGTTTGCCCCAAATGGCATGGCAATTGACTCAGTTTATATATTACACACACACACAAGGTATTGCCTATGCACATACATGCATGTTGTATATCATATGTCACACACCCACTTGCTATTTAGCACTGTAAGAATATCTGCTTTTCATTAAAAAAATAAAGCTTCCCCTTATGGGGGAAAAACTCTGAAACCAGGCTTCAAATCAAAGTAAGGTCCCACATAGCCTGCACAATTCTCTGTCCTTCCTTGCGATCTGCCCCTTTGCCTCCCTTGTTCACTTTTATACCCGACTCTTTCATTCCATCAGAGAACGTATCATCGTGAAACATGTGACATTCTCCAGCCAACCAAATCTTGAAAACCATCTAACCATGCGTGTTAAAAACTTTTGACACTGAAAATCTGTGCCAACTGAGCAATTTGCATTTGGACTGTGTTCAGTTTTGATGCAGAGTGCACACAGCCTTGCAGCTGCAACCCAGGATTATTCCTTTTGCTTGGACCATTGACATGAAGCCTCTTACCATCCCAGCTTGATGCAAGAACCACATCAGGTAGTCTTCCTGAATATCCACCAGAGTGGAAATCTCTGGGATATAAAACTTGTCATATTCTACATGTTTAACTTTCTGATTTACCTGATTTGGGGGGAAGAAAAAAACAAAACAGAAAAATAAAACATTTTGGAGAGAAGCAAAGAACACAAAAATCGTACAGCATCAGGCACGGTGCATTTGAAGGGTAAGGGTGGTAGCTAGCTCAGTGGCACAGCATCTGCCTTGCATGCAGAAGGTCCCAGATTCAATCCCTGGCATCGCCAGGTAAGGCTGGAAGACAGCCCTGCAGGAAACCTTAGAGAGCTGCTGCCAGTCAGTGTACGCAACACTGAGCTGTATGAACTAATGGTCTGACTCAGTATAAGGCAGCTTTTTGTGTTCCTAAGTTCCTTCGTACAAAACAACCAGACCCTTTGTACACCAAATTAAGGTGAACAGATTGTGTGGCTTGAGCCTAAACACATTAGGCTCTTCGCATACAGGCTCAGATGCAAACATGAAACTCATTGAGCAAGCGGTAGGTGGGGAAAAAGTGGGGGCAGACCAAAAGAGGCATGCCAGCAAAATGACATTATTCCAAAGCACACACATTGACAGCATTTGCCATGTAAAGCTAATCGTAGTTTAGCACTGTAGGCACTAGCAGAAAAGGGGAAGGGCCGTAGCTCAGTGGTAGAGTATCTGTTTTGCATGCAGAAGGTGCCAGGTTCAATCCCCAGCGTGTCCTGGTAAGGCTGGGAGAGCCTCCTGCCTGAAACCCTGAAGAGCTGCTGCCACTCAGTGTAGACAGTACTGAGCTAGACCAATGGTTTGATTCAGGATAAGGCAGTTCCTAAGGAGCACGTGCAAAGTGCTCTACTTGCATACTCCCCCTCCTCCTGCGTGGCTGGAAGGAGGAACAAAGCAAGACTCAGTTTTGCTTTAAGAGATTTCTGGCTTGTCGTTAGGTGCAAACCAGAAATTGTGGCTTAAATTAAATTCTAGCCAATTTCAAAACAAGCCAACTTCAAACCATGGGTTTTGAAGCCTGTTTGCTTATTTTAAACCACAATTTCTACTTTCGTGTGTACAGACAAGCCATGAATCGGATAAGTGGAACTGAATCCTGGTTTATTTATCCTCCAGACTTAACAAGAGAAGGGAGGGGGAGTGCATGAGCCCAAGGTGTTGCTTTGGCTTGCAGAGGCTCATTCGTGTAACAATAAACCATGGTTTACTATTACATGCAAACACATCCATTCTGAACATCTGCACAGAGCCACAAACAGAACTGTTTCCTTACTTTATGAAGTTTCTCCAGAAGTTTTAGTGCAGCTGTGATGTAACTGCTGTAAAGGACAGGGATCAATAATGTTTTTCTCCCATTCAAGAGGTAAACCACAGCACCTTTATAGAGATCCACCAGCCTCAAGAAGTACCCTGGACACACCTGAGACCACCAGTTATCTAAAGAGGATGACACAAAGCAAAACATGTAGCTATTAGCTGCAGTGTCATTATGATCCTATTAAAAGAAATGTTTAAATTAAAAAAAACACATCATGGCTGCACCCTCATTTTATTGTAGTGACTAAAATCTCAAGATAATCCAAGGGATCTGATCTGCAATTTTAAGAAATATGTTCCTACGTGTACAGCCCAATCTTGCGGATGTTTACTTGGAAGCAAGTCCCACTAGATTGAGTAGGAGTAATTCCCACGTAGGCAAACAAAAGTCTGCAATCTTAAACATGGATGCCTGTCATGAGTTTGACACTTGAAAAAAAAGGTCTATGACAGGGGTGGACCTTGAGATGTTTGCTGGACTCCAACTCCCATCAGCCCCAGCCAGCGTGGCTAAACAGTCAAGGATGTGGGGAGTTATACTCCAGCAACATCTGAAGGACTGCAGGTTCCCCATTCCTGTTTTACAGTAGTGTGGTTGACACTGCCTTGGCAGTGACTATACACCAGGTATGGGGAACCTTTGGCTCTCCAGATATTGCTGAACTACCACTCTCATAAGGCCCAGCAAGCATGGTCAATGTCCAGGGTTGGTGGGAGTTTACTTCAGCAACTCTCCTTAGAGCAATCTAGGACAGCAAATATGATATAAAGAACAGGGGGTATAAAGCTTGGTGTGCAACTTCTACCTAGGACTTTACTGGGATTTCTGTCCAGGCGTAGGATGGCCATCGCCAAGGGAAGCGTTAAGGTTACATAGTACTTTGAGTCTTGAAACGGTGGGAACTCTGGGAGAATCAGATAGATCCTCATGGCTTCAACATCTGGAGGGGAGCTGGGCAACTGTGGGATCAAAAAGCTTTCGAAGCTCTTCAAGATCTGGGAAGTGAGGGGGGGAAGAAGAAGAAAACAAATGAGGCACAAACCATAGTTCTTTCAGATCACTTCTGACACCATCATAACGTCAACCCAAGTAGACATAACAATCATAAGAGCATTGCAACATGCCTCCAAGTGGGAACTCAGCCCAGTTCTTTAGAAACCTACAAAGACATTGGTGACTTTAAGATCTACAGAGAAATACTAGCCCCAGTGCATGGCCCAGTTGGGCTAGATTAATGTCACCTGATCAACAGCAGCCGAAAGAGTTGCATGACTGGGGTCTTACACATACAAAGGCCTGCTTAACCATGATAGTTTCCTATGGAGTAAAGTAAAGCAGCCTTCCCAAACTTAGGAGTCCAACAACATATGGAGGGCACCATCACCCACCATCCCCAACCACCGGCTGCTGCTGATCGGGGCTGGTGGGAGCTGGAGTCCCAACAATTTCTGGATAGCACCAAGTTGGGAGCAAAGCAGGGCATGGACAATTTCCCAGAAGCTTTTTATTAAGAAGGAAGCATCATGCATTTGGCTATGCCTCCCCAACACCCTGGGAACCCCACGATAGCAGAAACACTGCCACCTGGTTCCATGACACTGCAGCTGCAGCCTGGGAGAATCACACAGAACATCAGAGCCATCCCATTGAATCCAGCTGGAAAAATTCTACATGTTGCTGATTATTGGGGAACAACACAGTACAACTGAAGCTCTAGCTAGCTTCTCAAGCATCTTTTCCTCTCCCTTTGCTGGGCATCAGAATGGCTTGATCGCCAGTGAAGCCATTCCCTGGTTTAACTGCCTCAACGCAGTGAACACACTGAACAGCCTCCATGGGTTCTGCTTTTTGGAAAAGTGAAGAGTTTGAACATTCACATACACAGAACCTCATGTCTTAACCAAGAGGAAGCTGTGGCCCTCCAGATGTCTTTGGATTACAACTGTCATCAGTCCCAGCCAACACAGTCCATAGTCAGTGATGAGAGCTGTAGCCCAGCAACTTCCGGAAGGCCAGAGGTTCCCCAGCCTCTGCTTTAAAACCTGACTGCTCCATCTCCTGTGCAATTGGAGCCTGGAAGAAATGATCTGCAGAGGAGAAGCTCTAGGTAGGAAGACCTGTGTTGGTGACAGTTAAGCGCCCGTCCCGTCCAAAGCTCCTCCGCTGCAAATCACATCCCCCTGGCCTGAATTTGCACAGCATCAGTAACTGGAGAGCTTCGCTGCCCCCCACTCACAATTGGTTCATTTTGTCCCAAGATTGCACAAGGAATACTCTGCGATGATCGTTCTGAGCAAGCTTGAAAAACACCACCATGCCTGGGGGAGCTCATCATCAGCCCGGTCAGCTCATAACTGCTTGCCATGCTGCCGCAGCTCTCCCCAACAGCTCCCATGTCTTCCCCCAATTTACTCCTGAAAGGTGGAGGAGAGTTGTCAACAGGAAAGGCTGGTGTGGAAGATTTTGACCAGTATCCAATGCCTAATGTACAAGGCATTGGTCAGGAACCTTCCACCTGCGGGCCAAACTAGGCTCGCCAGGGCTCCCCATTTGGCCAGCAAGGCTGCTTTGGGGAAGCCATGTGGGCTCCCAATTGTTCCTTTGCTGGAGCAAGGCACACTCCCAACATTGCTGGTAGGTGTGTGCCTTGCCCAAGGAAGGGGAAGCGGTTTCCTCCTAGGGCTGCTCTTTGAAGCCTCCCCATCCCTTCCCTTTCTACCTTCAACTTTGGGGATGCAAAGCAGAAGTGCAGGGAGACTCACAAAGGGCAAAGGATCTTGACAGGGGAGTGAGACAACCCATTTGTCAATCATGTGTCATCATAAGTTGAGTTGCCAGATAGAGATCTGGGCCCCGAAGCCAAAAACATTCCCCACGCCTTGCCTAACCTTGTGCTCTCTTAATACTTTGGATTCTTAACTTCCATCAGCCCCAGCCAGCACAGCCAAAGGCTAGGGATGATGGGAATTGTAGTCCAAAATATCTGGAGGGCACCAGGTTGGAGAAGGCTAGCAAAGATACTTGCAGTTTATTTCCCAGGCTCCCTATGGGCAATCTTATGCATGCTGGAAGGAAACTCCCAGAGCTTATGCCTTTATTGAGAACAGTAGATTCTGTTGGGAGGTCATCACACCAGGTACGCCTGCTAGCAGCCCTTCTTTCCCTTGTCAAGTTTTGGGAAGGGAGATGGGAAACTGCCAGGGAGGGTGGAGGTGCTACAGCAAACAACTACAACAAGCTGGTTCAAATTTGGGAAGGTTTAGGCCTAGCTTGTAATTGCACACCATATTCCAACCTGGGGGAGTTTGGTTTCCGAGCCCTCCAATTCTAGATTCCAACACCATCAGGAGAAGCAGCAGCCAGGTTTCAAAGGTGCTTTTGAGACTAAATGTATAGTTCTGCCTTTACATATGAATGGAGGGGAAATCTGCAAGATTTTTGCCAAGACAAGTCCTTAGGACGCTTTGAGTCATACTAATGAGCATGTTGTGGCTTTGCTTCTTCTTCAGACATGTGATTTGAAGAACCAGCTCCTCCTAAAAGCCCTGTGGAAAGCAGAAAACTGTTTTCGTGTTAATGCCTTGAGGTTTGTACCTGGTCAAGCAAGATGGAATGCTGAGATGTCATGAGTTTATCAAACATCACTCTGGTGGAATTCAAGTCAATCCCTGGAACTTTGGGACTAGTTTTAAAATGTTCATCTATTCTACAAAAGATAAATAATAAACAAACATTGAGAGAGAGAGAGAGAGAGAGAGAGAGAGAGAGAGAGAGATGCCAGTTATACAATGCATTTACAAACAATAAATAGGTTATTTGAGCCTTAAGCCTATATGTAGTTCTGGTCTCCGTGCGAATGATTAGAACTGCTCATGCAAATTGCATAGCAGGATTGAATGGACTTGTAGAAGTGGAATCTTGTTCAGAAGTATCAAGAGGACCAACCAGCAGCTTAAGCCCATGGAAAGGGCTTGCACTTCCTCCAGTTGAATCCTGGTCACTTCTGCTCACTTTTGAAACTCAGTTTCAAAAGTAGCTTGCAATGTCTGACAATGGCTTTTAGTCACTGTGGCGGCATGGAATATCCGGGTTTAGAGGCAGTATACCACTGAATATCAGTTGCTGGAAGCAACAGCAGGGAAAGGCCACTGCCTTCATGTCCTGGTTTGTGGGCTTCCCAGAGACATTCTTGAGTGCTTCTGTTTTGAGAAAGGCAGGATATTAATAAATTAAATAATAAAATCTGGTTGGGCACTGTGCGAAAGAGGATATGGGTTAAGTGGATTTATGGTCTGATTCTTTGGGCTTTTCTTATGTGCCATGGAGAGGGTGAGGAAAAAGACTCCTTGAGCTCACAGAACAAGTTCTGTTCATTCTGATTCATCTTGCTGATCTCTAGGTACACCCTTTAAATAAAGGCTTGTACATTTTTTAATTATTATTATTGCTTATCTAAAAGAGTAGCGGAGAAGAGCACCACTACCGCCTCACTCTGAGATCTCAGCAAGTTAAGCATTCCTGCTGCAGTTAGTTATTACAGGAGTCTAGCATAAGAATACAAGAACCACCTGCTGGATCAGGCCAATGGCCCATCTAGTCCAGCATCTCACAGTGGCCAACCAGATGCCCATTATGGGAAGCCCACAAGCAGATCCTGAGCTTAACAGCACTCTCCCCTCTTGTAGTTTCCAACAACTGGTTTTCAGAAGCATATTGCAAACTGTATGACTTAGAAGGAATGGTTTTGGAAGCATTTCTCCGTCATTTGAATTACAGTACCTTTTCGCCACCATTGGCAAGGACATTAAACTTGTCAAGGATTATCAATACCTCGGCACAGAACCAAAATGGAGACAATAGTCAAGGAATCAGAAGAAGGCTAGGACTGGGGAGGGCAGCTATGAGAGAACTAGGTCCTCAAATGTAAAGATGTATTACTGAACACTAAAGTCAGGATCATTCAGACCATGGTATTCCCAATCTCTATGGATGGATGTGAAAGTTGGACAGTGAAAAAAGTGGATGAGAAAATTCAACTCATTTGAAATGTGGTGTTGGAGGAGAGCTTTGTGCATACCATGGACTGCAAAAAAGACAAATTATTGGGTGTCAGAACAAATTAAACAGAATTATCACTAGAAGCAAAAATGACGAAACTGAGGTTATTATACTTTGGACACATAATGAGAAGACATGATTCACTAGAAAAGACAATAATGCTGAGAAAACCAGAAGAGAGTAGAAAAAGAGGAAGACCAAACAAGAGATGGATTGATTCCATAAAGGAAGCCACACAGCTGAACTTACAAGATCTGAACAGGGTGGTTTATAACAGATGCTATTGGAGGTCGCTGATTCATAGGGTTGCCATAAGTCGTGATTGACTTGAAGGCACATAACAACAACAACAATCACTAGAGGTGCAGCAGTAAACTTAACAAATTCCATGCATATTTAAAATATACAACTTTCTCTCCACTGTCTAAATACAATGCCACTTGGAACCGATGGGGCTTCTTGAAGTTGCCTCATTTCCCACTGCCTGCAAGATTTCACAAGCACCGTTACCTATAATGGCACCCCCAAGCTGCAATCCTAATAGTGATATACACATTGTTTTATTAGTACTAGTTCAGTGTCACTGGGCTAAAAAAGATAAATAACCTAACCTTTTTTTTTTTTACTGCTTTGGTGGGCATCTTTTAATTGGTTTATTTTATCCTGATCATACTAATGCCGTTGGGGGAAGTTGGGAGTTTTTAAAACCATTGTTCTACTGAGTGATGTACGATCACTATTTAGTGCTTTGTTGTTTGTTATATTTTTAATCCCTTGTGTAATCTTTTGCATTTGTATTGTATCCCTTTTTCACTCTAAGTTGCCTTGAGACTCTTCTGTATAAGGTGGCAAACAACAATTATTAATAATACTTCACTGCAGTTGCTTGTAAGGGAAGCTATTATAAAACCCTGTTTTTTAAAAAAAAAGAACTGGGAGAAGTAAGAGGCCAACAGCATGACATCTAGAAAGCCTCCCAGGAAGTGTCATGGCAAAATTCAAACCCAGATCTCCAAGGTACAAAGCTAACCTGGAGAGAGCCTCCATGTAGGAAAAATATACACACCGCCATGTGCAAAAAAGAGCAGACATGCCTTTTTTTGCCACAATTACATGTGTTGAAAAGCTAGCAACAAAATTTCCCCCATATGTAGCAGCTATCTCAAAAAGGGAAAACACCCTAGGCCAGGGATGAAGACCTGTGGCCATCCAGATGATGTTGGACTACACAACTCCCATCATCCCTGACCATTGGCAATGCTGGCTGATGGGAGTTCAACAACATCTGGAGGGCTGCAATTCCCCCATCCCTATCATAGGGAAATCACCCGAGGGTCTAACACTCTTTCCACCGAATCTGACTGCCCCATATTAACTGTAGGAGCTGCATAAAACCACAGCTTGCTTTAGAACTATATATTCTAGGTTCAGAGGGGCAATATGCCAAGTGAATGCCAATTGCTACGGAATACCAACAGCAAAGAATGGCTACTGCTTTCATGCCCATCTTGTTGGCTTCCTGGAAGCACCTGACTGTGGAAAACAGGATTTTGGATTGGATGGTTGATCCAGCAGGGCTCTTCTAATGATCTCTAGCTGACAGAATGGAACAGGACCCAAGGCAAATTAACACCCAGTAATCTATTAAATTGGAGCTGGCAAAGGACCTGCAATATTACTAATAAAACAAAATGTAACTGCCTCTTGAAAACATGTTTGAGAGGTTGCATCAGACACCTCCACTGCAAGCAACGCCTATAAAATTTCACAGATGAAAAGAGAACTTTCATGAGTATGTCAGAGTCCCAAATACCAAGGACAAATTCCTCAGACTCTCTCTCTCTCACACACACACACACACGCACACACGCTACTGAGCTAGTTACAGAAGCTGCAACAACAGATGCTATCTTGGGGAAGAGGCTCCATTTAAATTACACACCATATTTATCAGTTGATTGCTAAAAGCTCACAGGATACAGAGAGCTAAACATAGCCTCCGAAGGCATAGCTACCATTGCCATAACAACATGGACAATGGAGTTTGGAAGGCTCCTCTGTTGGAGCTGTGTGGCTCCTGGAGGCTCATGTCATGCAATGGAACAGAACCTGCACACAGAATTGGTTCTGACAGGATGCATGTTCAGCCAGGGAGGAGCTTTCTCTATGCCTGCATCACTGTCAAAGGTCTTACAGAAAGCTACTGAGCCAGCCAGTGCCCATCCTCCTATCCACACAATTGGCCCTCAGCTGCGAGATCTGTTATGTAACTTCCACTCATTTCAAAGGCTGTTCTTGCTGGTCCCTCCAACTCTTTTTTTATGCCTCAGTCAGGAAGCTACCAACTTAATTGGCCCCTCACTGATAGAAACGTAACAAGTCCTCATTGACCAGGTGCTTCACATCTGCTCAATCAAGATTCACCACTGCAGGGACTAAAACTGAAAGTTACTGGAGGCTTTTTTTTATTTTTAGTATAGGTTTATGTCACTTACTTCCTTTCTAGGAAGCTTCCGTTCCAGCAGGCAGCCGAGGACAGGACCTGCACAACCTCACTGCTTAAGAGTGGCAGGAAAGACAGACAACAAAAGACAGGAATACTCATTAGGAAGATGTCCACAGTATTGTTTGCCACATAGTATTTACCTTTTTTCTTCTTGAACCGTTTCGGGGCCCTTGCTCTTAGGCTACTGAGCTAGTTCCATGATGACTTGAACTAAGTTATTCCAGCCATGTGGAGGCTGACTGCCCACCTGTCAGTCACCTGATGTCACTATGATGTCAGGCGGCCCATTTTTCCTTTGTAGTGTGACAAGCTGCACTGGAAAGGAAAATCCAATCCCAGCCTAAGTTATGCCACCTACGTGGAGGCTGACTCACACAGCTTCTATGTGGGACTCTTGCACCATGCCTCAAGAGCATTGCATAGAACAGCTCAGCACATGGATTCCATCTGCCCGACAGTGCAAGGATCATTTAAAGGGCCTTGCCAGATGTTACTGGGGACCTCTGAAGACAAAATGAAAATTTTCATGTGATGCAGAGTAATCCACATGACAATATATGCCTCTGGCCAGGAGCAGTTCCCTTACCCACTGAACTTTTCTCATCTAGCTAGAGTACCTTGTTGACTAACTCTCTCTTAAGGATCCCTTAAGGATTTCTAAAAGTTAAGTTCTCTTCCTATGATGCTCAAAAAACAGTGCTAATAATTTCTTTGCTTTTGAACACTGAACAACAACGGGACCAAATTTTTATTTACTTGATTCCATTGATGACTCACTTCCTATAACATATCTCAAAGCGATTTCTCAGTAAAAACATAAGCAAATATATATATATATATATATATATATATATATATATATACTGTATATGACACTGGTGCCTAGGCGACTGATATTTATATACGGTTCCTTTTACTGCACACCTTAAAATGGCCTCTGGCCTTTGCAAATGTGTGGTCCATGTGATGCCCCTGTATTTTTATGACTCTAAATATGGTAAGTGCAGGTTTATTAAGGTATATATGGTAAGTGGATTGAGCGGGGGAGTACATGGGTTAGAATGCTGGAGAATGCCGTATGATGATTGGCTGAGTGTTTGAGTGGCTGAAGGTATAATTGAGAGGATGACAGTTGGTTCAGGGTTCTGTTTTGTGGGGGAGTTGTTGGTGGTTGGTTGTGGAGTGTGGATTGGAGTTGGTTGTGGGTTGGATTATATTTGGCGGGTATTTAGGCAGAATATATAAGACTGGAAACATAAAGAGTGACACTATATGAGACCATACGCTTGTTGAACATTCCTAAAGTAATCTTGTTATTTCCTGGTGTTATCAAATAAATACTTTTATTGGTTTACCTAAAGCCTGATCCTTGGCTGGGGATTCACAAACCAGAAGGGAGGGCAGGGTATTTACCAAGGTGGAGAAACAGTATCAATTGGTGGCAGCGGTGAAGAGACAGTGTATCATCAAGTATCCAGGGCAACCCAGGGCTGTATGCTTTATAGACAAAGATACAGGGGGGTTGTGGATGACAAGGGCACCCAGACACAAAGTAACAATAAGCCATAGGGAGACAAGGCGAAGTCTCTAGCAGTACTGTTTACAGGGAGTGGCTGGTGGTGCTGCCTAGCAGTGGGATCTTGTGAGATCTGTGCTAGGGTGAGCTAAAGAAAAATAAAAACTACGTTTCTCCCTGATGGTAGCCACTGGTGGGAGCCTGACAGGTGGTGCCAGGAGAGAAACATTACAGTCCACCACCCACATCTGTTTTAGAAATACCAGAAGCTGATTTTGTGTTAGAGAGGAAGACTTAACAAGTAGCTGGGAAAATTGGGAAGTAATGCGGGGGGGGGGGAATTGCCTCAACAAAACATTGGAACATCCTACCATAGATTCTCCATCAACAGCTCGATATAAGCCATCGTATCAGTTGTTTGAATTGTGCTACTCAGTGCATGGTAGAGTCTGGTTGCTGATCCAGGAGGAAGAGGGGAAATAGCACTGGTGCACGATGGGGAAAAGGGCCTTGGTTTCAGTCTGGAAGGTGCACAGCATGTGTGGAAGGATTTCTGCTTTTATCTCCTTAGAAACCCATTTCTTAGAGTGTGTTTAATTTGCTATGGTTAAAATGTATTGTTTGCAGTGTTCATTAAAACAGGGAAGCATATTTGTTTGAATGTTCTCCTAACAGCTTGTCAGAAGAGATTGTGCTTTGTGGTTAGCAAGTTTCCGGAGCCACGATCAAGGCAACTCAGTGTTAGGAAGAGGAATTGATGCAAGAATGTTTTCTTAGGAGAAGCCACATATGCTGAAAATATATTGTGTAAAGTGTAGAACTGTATTCTTCTTGAGATGTTTCTGAGTGTCTTGCTTTGTACTCTATGAGATGTCAAAATGTGGGTCAGAAGGGCATAAAAGTCCTTCCTCTTTCTTTGAATGGACGAAAACAGTTTGAGATGCAAATGCCAAAGCCTGCCCTCAAGGGAGGATACCTTGGCAGGGACTGGCCCAAGGGGGTCATAAGGTACAATGTATGTATGACGTATTGATTAACGCTCTGTATTTCCTTGCATTGGCAGAGTGAAGTTCGAAAGAACTTCCTCTCCCGCTGGCGCCACTGGTTTTTCTGTATTATTGATCAATAAACCTCTGTCCTTTAGAGCACAATCTTTGGTCTGGAAAGTTTTTCCTTCAACACATGGCACACGTCTCAGGAGTACAGACAACTACTGAATGAGATCTGCATTAGTCTATATTCCATGCATGAGACTGTGGTCTGAACTAAGGGCCTTTCCAGAACTGGAGCAGAAGCTCAGAGGAAAACACATTCCACACCAACAATAATACGGCAACAATATTGTCTTTCATACAGAACCACAAGAAAAATACTAAACAGTGTGTTAAAAAAAATAATGAACGTACTTCACTGAATTAGGATTGTTCTTTTCTGAAAGCTTTTGTCGCCACATGTCTATTGTATTGTCGTTAATCGAACAGGTGTAGTCGCTTTGATTTATGGTCCGGAAATCATCAGATGGCAGAGAATTCTGAAAGAGGATGTAGGTCTCAAAGAGGATTTCTCCAAGGCACTGCCAGAAGCATCACTGCTGCTTTTGTTACTGTGCGAGAATAGCTTCCCTCTATGGAGATCATTTGCTGGAGTTTCCAGCATGTGCTACACACCCTCCCCAAAATAGCCCACGTCTACAATTTGTAACACTCGACGACCTACACAGAGGTTTATATATATATGTATGTGTATATATATATATATATATATATATATAATTTGCAAGAACCACCCTCCCCAGTGACTGTTCGGATGTTATCTCCAACTGCATTTTGGACAACATCTAATTTCTCCCAGCTTGTCTGTTCCCTTGGTCCTTTAACTGCATGTAGGAGTGCATATCCAAACCAGGCAATACCATGTTTGTGTGAACGCAGGATCTGCCTTTACCCTAGATATGAAGTTTGCATTCTGTTGAAAGCTCTGGAGCTTGAGATCCACGCCCGGATTGCACCATGAACAGAGGAGAGGCCGACATATAACGTCCCTACAGCCCATAGATATGAATCCCCCCCACCTCAAATTAACAGAACAATTTTATTTTACCTCTGTTTCAGAGCAAAGTACAAATGTCTGGTCTCCTCCAGAGAAGATATGTTTAGCAATGTAATATGTACAGGCATCTGTTGAAGAATAATGCCACCAATTAGTTACAGTTCAGCAATCACAAACCTTCTACTTCCTTTTCCTGCTATAAGCCAGGATTACAAAAGCTAGATCCAAGTGACTCTTTGGAGCTGGTGTCTGTCCAGTACAGATCAAAGGCAGAGACCAAATGCATTCACTGCTTTAGATAATTTTTATTTATTTACATTATTTATATCAGAACTTCTGCCACCGCTGTCTGATTGTTGCACGAACTATTGTCTCAAAAACTGTGGAATGACAGGCTATCTTTACCAGGCAGTATACTCTTGTGTAGCTTGGCTGAAGACTCAATATTATTTAGCACACTGTGACACAGTGCTCAGCAAGAACATTAGAAATTGCTTTATACTAAGCCAGGCCATTGGTCTATCTGGTTCAGTATTTTCTACACAATACACAAGAAGACGTAGGAACATAGGAAGTTGCCATATACTAAATCAGACCATTGGTCCATCTAGTTCAGTATTGTCTACAGGGCACTGACTGCAGCAGCTCTCCAGGGTTTCATGCAGGGAAGGCAACCTGGAGATGCCAGGGATTGAACCTCTTGCATACAAGGCAGATGCTCTACCACTGAGCTACAGCCCTTCCCCCAGTAGCTCTCTGGGCCTTCAGAGGGGGCCTTTCCCAGCTCCGACGGGAGATGCAGGGGATTGAAACTGGGACCCTCTGAAAGCAAGACAGCAACCACAACCTGAACTGTGCAAAGGGCTCACAAATATGCACACAAAATAAGCAACGAAACAGTCAGTGGTGATGCTACCAGCCAAATGGTCCATATGAGCAAATGCTGCCACAGACATGTGGGGAGGATCAGGAAACAAAAGACAACGTTTCTCTGCATGGCTTAAGGTCCCCCTACTTCCTGCACCGGAATAACAGGTTTGAGAGTCAACTCACATGACCTCTGGGAAGCTTAGTTTTCATCCTTAATAGACTCTTTTGTCAGCAGAGAGAGAGTGTTGGTGTTAGTGAAATAACTGTTGTTGGTGTTATTATTATAATTATTTTAATTCATTTCTTGCCCTTCACCCTGAAGTACCAGGGCGGGTTACAACAATTTAAAATACATCGTTAAAAAAATTAAAAAACAACTTAGAATCACAACGTCACAAAAAATAAGGTGGGTTCTAAATACCTATAGCCCCTTCTGCTGAACTTAACACCTAAGAGGATCTGTAGGGAAGGAGGTGATCATTCAGATATTTGGGGTCTAAGTCGTTTAGTTGTCTGAATGTGTGCTGCTGCAGAGATTCAGAAGGGGATATTCCAAAATCATATCCACGATGACAACAACAACAAACTATGAAAGGTACTACAGATGGAAATGAGAATTCGCCTAAAACTACACTCATGTTTCTAGTCACATTTACCTGTTCTGTCAGAGATTTTTTCATTGTGAGCTGCCCAGTGGCCTTTGACTGGGGAAGGACATTTAAGATTGCAGGTGTGTCCAGTTCCCAGCTGGCCTCTGGTTCCACAGCCAAATGCATAGATTATTCCTGAAGAAGGCACAAAGGCTAGAGTGTGCTGACTGCAAATGACAGAACAAAAATATTGTAAAGTTTGGGATAGATATATATGTACATATTAGGGAAGGTGTAGAATATTTGCACAGTCGGATTTGGTATCGAATTCTGGGATAGTCCGCAAGTTTGTCTCATTGTCGAACAGGCTCCCACTCTCTGCGTGCGTTCGTGGCTGTTAGCGACACTGTAATTTTTTTTTTTTTAATCCACAGTGAGAATTGCATAATTATTTTTGTAATCTGCTGCTGCAGTATACATTATATAAATATACAGCAGCATAATAACAGAGAAAATTACATAATTTTTTCAGAAAAAATAATGAAAAGAAAAGGGAGAACCGGGAATCACGATAATTAGCAGAACACAATTTATAGCGAATAGGAACTGGCATATATATCTGTTTACAGTTGCTTTTTTAAGAAGGCTGCAATACAATCTGTACTGAGTACAAAAGAGTTCCACCAATATTTTCCCCTACGCCCTAACATTCTACTATTTAAACATTTCTTCTACATTCTACTAACCCCCCCCCCAAATGTATCTGGCCATTATGGCTGTGAAGATACGTGTCAAAGCCTGTGCAAAATGCCAGGTCTGAATTTGCACCTTTCAGGAGTGTCACTATATGTCCCAACCTCTTTCTACAACAGCTCTTGGGAATAAAATTATGTATTTTAATTTATTTTAATGTTCTTGTGATCTTTATGGTGTACATTTTTATTAAGTACATGTTCAATTTTATTGTAAGCCGCCCTGAGTGCCCTATTATAGGGTAGAAGGGCGGTATAGAAATATTTTAAATAAA
The DNA here is from genome assembly GCF_030035675.1 of Rhineura floridana. Lineage (NCBI taxonomy): Eukaryota > Metazoa > Chordata > Lepidosauria > Squamata > Rhineuridae > Rhineura > Rhineura floridana. The sequence goes on from NC_084488.1 coordinate 105,383,470, forward strand.
TAAAATAAAACCGCAACAGCCACCCAAATTAAGAGCAGTTTTATGAACAGAGAACATACAACATATCTGAAAGCGTGTGCGGCACCATTATCTAACTCTGACTCCTCTGGATTCCAGTTGCTTCCACTTCCACTAGGCTATTGTCTGAACGACACTGGCACCCCACCATGCTGGCGAAGGAAGAACAGGTGAGACCACTCACCTACCACAAGCAATTTGGGACACCTCACTGCCCATCAGTTCCAGGACCCTTCTGGGGTTGACTTCGTCATTCAAGGAGTCATGGCCAAGCTGCCCACAGGAAGCTGCGCCAAAGGTGAACACCCCTCCACTCTGGCAAACAGAATAGATAACAACAACAACCGTCCCATTTAGAGTGGACTCTCACGACAGCTACATCTGCTTGCTCAACTGAACAGACAAGTTGCTTTAATGCTGCTTGAGGCTTCAGCCAAACCACCGGCTGCAACAGAAACGTCAGAGAACACCTCCAGCTGTACACAGCATTCTTTCTTTGTCCACCAGGACATGCACCCATTGATGGTCTACACATTCAGCAGAATGGGGTAGGAGTCACATCCTCACCATACATTTAAAGCACAAGGCTTCCCCCCAGAAACCCTGGGAACTATTGTTTGTTAAAGGTGTTGGGAATTGTAGCTCTGTGAGGGATAAACTACAGTTCCCAGGATTCTTTGGGCGGAGGGAAGAGCCATGTGCTTTAAATGTATGGTGAGGATGGGAATAAGGCTGTAGAGTCTATTCTAGAATGTACGTATGGGAAATCTCAATTTGAATGCTCCCCTATCAAAAACAAAGAACTCGTCATGAGTAGGAAAGTAATACAGCAGGGAACTGGTTGAGCTAGGATCTTTCCCCCTGATGATATACCAGAGTTTTTATTGCTGTTGTTTTTATTTGCAGGGAATATCATGGGAGGGGGAAATGAAAAATGGTTTCTCATATCAGCCACCTGATGATGATAATGATAATAATGATAATGAGTATAATAATAATATATTGGGGATAATGAGTCTAGCCCTAACAACACTATGCTGTGCGAGTTGGGCTTTTTCTTTTTTTACCTGCAGGAAGTTTTTTTAAAAGAAAGAAAATGTAGAGAAACATTGCAGTAAGATACCCACACCCAAATCAGTGTCAGACAGAAGTTACACAGGATGACATTTTAGAGCTAACTGACAAATTAAAAACAAGTCAAAGCAGCCAGATGGCATATGCCCAAAGGATAGTGCATACAGTTGCTCAGTGGTGAAGGAAATGCACTCAGAGGTATTTCTCGTTGTTATATAACATCACTTTCATTAAAGAAGAAGCCTGGTCACAGAAGGGAGGTGGTACATGAAGTGTGGAACTACAAATTCTGCCAGCAGTCCCCTCTCCCCTTTATGCCACTGACAAGGCTTAAGCAGGATGCTCCCTTTACCTTTGTGAGGACAGCCGTGTGGTCATTTCCACAGCTGACATAGACAACCTTTTGAGTCCTTAAGAGCTTCACATGGCACGGAGACTCCCGGTCTGCATTAGAGAGAACGTAAAATAGGTGCATCACAAGAATTAGATTGTGAAATAGCACTGGGCAAGTCACCCCCCTGAGAAACCCATGCTTAACTTGTCTATCTCTTTTCCCACAAGCCACACAAAACTGTGAGGGCAACAGAAGAAGAAAAGAATGCGCAATGAGGCCCAGTTCAGAGACTTAACCCCCTGCCTCATGTCCAAACATGCCCATAAATGCAGTCGTGTGGTAGAAATAATGTCTTCCCCAGCAAAAGCACATTGATAAAAGACAATACTCAGCAGGGATTTGTGGAAGTATTGAGGCAATTTTGAGGGCCAGCCTATTCACATGAATCCCCGCCAGAAAGTTGGCCCCTGTCAATGTGGGTGTGATGGGCCAAATGTTACTTCAGCTATGACACTGAATTCACAGGGCTAACTGTGTGGCAGATTTTAAGTGTTTGACCTAGACCCAAGAGGAAAAAAAGACCAGAAGAGTGAGGGAAGGAAGGGGTGCTTTCCTCACAATCTGTCATTCCTTGGCTTCCCTTCTAGTGTTGAGCTTTTTTAGAGTAACGAGGGGTTTTTTTTGGGGGGGGGAGCAGTAATCTCCTCAGGGTTGAGGGAAAGTTGACACAGAGACCCTGCTAACTACTGAGTCCCATATTAAAGCATTAGCTAGGCAGGAGGAAAACCCAGTAGGAAGAAACAAGCTACTGTTCCATTTCTTGGCTCAAACTGCCATGCCCAATCTATCGAGATTGACAGAGCAAGCTGAACAACAAGAATGTCATCTTCCAAGGATGACTGTTTGAAGTACCTCGCTCGTCACTCAGTCCCAGCTGTCCCGAAGTATTCTTCCCCCAACCAAACACAGCTCCTGAGAGAGACAAGGCAAAGCTATGGGCTCCTCCTGCAGCAACCTGGGCCAAAGGGATCCCATCCAGCGATTTGATGCGCTGAGGACTGGTTTGGGAAGGGAATTCTTTACCCAGCCCAAGCTGCCCATGGCTGTTCTGTCCCCAGGCAAAGAACTGTCCATCTGGATAAAACGAGATATAGCAAACAGGAGTCAGAAGAGTAAATCTCTTGCTATATTGCTGCAGTATATTGATACAAGAACCTTTTTCAGGGTGCGGGTGTTAAAAGAAGGAACACTACATCCTGGAGAAATTTAGGAACTACCGATTGCATTACAGCAGTGATGGGGAACCCGTGCCCCCTTCCAGATTTTGTTGGATTGCAACTCCCGTCATCCCTGAGCATTGGCCATGCTGCCTGGGGCTTATGGGAGTTGTAGTCCAACATCATCTGGAGGGCCAAAGGTTCCCCAACCCTGCATGGTAGGCTAAGCTGGAAAATCTCTAACTCAAATCTCAGACAAGCCACTCCTTCAGCCTCTTGCTTTTTATTACAATATAGGATAAATCATTATTTTGATGTTGATAAATCATCAGTTTGATTACCCAAACTGACCTTACAGGGTTGTTAAAGAGGTTGACTGATATACTGTACTGATATAATGTACTGCAATGTCAAACAGTGCTATATAAATGCTAACTACTATTATGAGCAGCACACATACCTTGCATGCAAAACACCTCTGGTTCAATCTCCAGCATCAACATTTAATACCTTTGCTTTTTCATCAAGAGCTTCATTATAGACTTTTCAACTGTAAGAATTAGGGATGCTAATTAAAGAAATCTTAACCTATAGATTATCAGTCATATAAATTGATCAAATGTGTATAAATGTGCATTGAAGTAAAAATAACAGATCTGAAGAAAGAGGCATGCTGTGTAAGTGGCATCTTAGAAGAGGGGCTCCCATCTCTATGAAAAAGAAAAAGAAAAAGGTAGAGAATCCCTCCTCCTAAAACAGCATATTCCCTTTGAAGCTTTTGTTCGTTTTCTTTTTAAAACAAATTGAGGACTGATTGAGAGACCTTTTCAAAACTGAATATAATGCTGCAGCTCTAGTAAGAAAGCTTAACTATTAGAAGTTAATATTACCATACCAGCTGCAAGAGCTAGACAATGCCAGTTGCCACAGGAGACCTGAAGTATCATCTCTTGGTTCAGCTTTTTTATTAACCTAAACAAAGCAAATCATTTTTTAAGAAGCAGTAGAAGTACATACTAAAAGAATCCCTCTACTTTTAACAACTGTATTGCTTTAAAGAGAAATTATATTAAACAGTTTAGAAGACGTCATCATGGCTCTAAATGGTTTACGTTTAAAAATATTGCAGTTCAATGCAGGCCACAGAGTAGCATTAGATAAAAATTGCATTTTCACGTATCCTCCCATTTGGTGTCACAACCATGCCTGCCTCTTGTGTTACCTTAGTGCTGAAATCCTTAAGGTAAGATCCCTGGTGCGCATCCAGATGGTCCCTGAGACCACAGTGGAAATAACAGATTAAAATGCTGGAAGTCGAGGAGATTTCTGCCACAGGCTGGACAGGCAATTTCCATTTCATTTTAAAATTTAAGCTGAAGAACAACCTGCATCTTCATACGGGCAAAGACTAGAGAGGAAAATTGTAAAGATTTCCTCTTTGCCTCCCCTGTAGCTGTTCCCTCTCTGCCTTGCAGGTGCATAGATTTTGGGACAGTGATGTGAGTTTTCCTCCCCCCCACCTGGAAAAAAATTCCCATACAAATTAGGCTAATCTGCATAAATCAATTTGTATCAAGACATTTTGATGTCCTAGAGCATGATCTCATCTGGTATGCTTATCTTACTTGCATTTAGTAAAAAAAAGACAAAAACTTCAAAATCTCCAAGCTTGCCTAATATTGTATTTATAACTGGAATCCAATCATTGTTACCAAGGAACTATAAAACAAAAAATTTCCCACGGAAAAACAAAGCACTGGAAAATGTTCTGCCCCACATCACTGTCTGGGAGTTCTGATCACTGCAAACTAATACAACAGCTGAGTTTTAATCTGAAATGTTTGATATGCTGCCTTGCTTTCTCACTCAAATCACAGTGATTTATAATATAAAAGCCAGACTCTACCACATAACTATCTAATATCCACACCTTACATTTAAATACCCATCTCTCCAAAGCCTGCCGAAATAAGTCTGATTTTGCCCCCCCCCATGCAACCAACAACAAAGGCTTCTGGCAACCTTTGTTGATGCAGGCACTCTCTAAGGTCAGGGCCACAGTAGAGAAGGCCCTGTCCAGCAAATATGATATAGTAGAGGGGGGGTCAGTGAACCCACTCACACATTAAAATAATTTGTGATGGGGTTGCAGGGCCATGTGGGTAACCTCCCACCACTCATGTGTCCAACGAGCATGGAAAAAGCCCTACACATGTACCAAAGTATGAGCACAGAGCTCTTCCACATGACGGGGAACTTGCCATGTCTCCCATACATATATACTCTAAAGTGCAGTGGGAGGAGCACAGCTAGTGAACATGTCCCCATTCCACAAACACACATACACACCCAAAACAATAAGGGTTGTTAGTCTGAGCATCCCTGATATCAAACTATATAGTAAAGTATGGCATTTGGCCATTGTTCTGATTACCTTGGTACAGCCACTGAGTCTTCTGTTGTTGTGAGGCCTAGCTGGCCATCGCTGCCTGCACCCCAGGAAAAGAGCTGGCCTTGGTCACTGAGGGCAACGCTGTGAGATTCTCCACAGGCAACATGGACTATATGTTGATCAGTTAGGGCACCAATTTGCTCTGAGAAAAATAAGAAAAATGCTGCTGGGACACATTAAGCAAGAAAACATTCATTACCCAGTGATTAAGTTTGTGGGGAGACAGTCCAGAAGGAGATACATAAAGTTTAAAAAATCTAATCTACTATACATTTTGGAAAGTTGTTTGTCTGTTTGCTATGCATTTGGACACCTCTTAAGATATCAAAACCAAATTTTGCATGATGGTTCCCGAGATCAAGAAGCAGCTTTTGTTCTATGTTTGGATATAATTGGAAGCCATTTTGAATGAACATGGTGGAATGAAGCTTTCAAACCATGTTGATTTTAACCACTGATTTCAAAACTGCAAATTTTTTGGTTTCTTAGCATTCACGTATCAATACCTTGGCACAGTCATGAACCAAAATGAAGACAATAATCAAAAAATCAGAAGAAGGCTAGGACTGGGGAGGGCAGATATGAGAGAACTAGAGAACAAACTGGCAGGTGGTTCCATTTCGGGTTAGTTATTTTTGCTTTTTTTTGCTTTGCTTTTTCTGTTCTGATTTTTTCTCCTCCTGAAAAATAATGATATCGTTAATAATGTTTTCCTTTTGGAAAGGAAAGCAGCTTTCCCTCTGCCCAGTGCCCACTCCCACTAATGATCTGAAACGAATACGGATGAAAGTTAAAGAGGAAAGCACAAAAGCAGGACTACAGCTGAATGTCAAGAAGATGAAAGTAATGACAACAGAAGATTTATGCAACTTTAAAGCTGACAATGAGGACACTGAACTTGTCAAGGATTATCAGTACCTCGGCACAGTCATTAACCAAAATGGAGACAATAGACAAGAAATCAGAAGAAGGCTAGGACTGGGGAGGGCAGCTATGAGAGAACTAGGTCCTCAAATGTAAAGATGTATTACTGAACGCTAAAGTCAGGATCATTCAGACCATGGTATTTCCAATCTCTATGTATGGATGTGAAAGTTGGACAGTGAAAAAAGCGGTTAAGAGAAAAATCAACTCATTTGAAATGTGGTGTTGGAAGAGAGTTTTGTGCATACCATGGACTGCAAAAAAAAGACAAATATAATTGGGTGTTAGAATAAATTAAACCAGAACTATCACTAGAAGCTAAAATTATGAAACTGAGGTTATCATACTTTGGACACATAATGTGAAGACATGATTCACTAGAAAAGACAATAATGCTGGGAAAAACAGAAGGGAGTAGAAAAAGAGGAAGACTGTGATATCCCTGTATATATAATACTGTAAATATGGTAAATGCGGGTTTATTAGAGTATATGTGGTAAGCAGACTGAGTGAGAGGGGGGAGTACATGCATTGGAATGTTGAAGAATGTTGTATGATGATTGGCTGAGCGTTTGAGTGTCTAAAGGTATACATGAGAGGATGACAGTTGAAGTGGGGTTCAGTTCATTCTGAGGGTTCTGGAGGGTTGGTTGGTTTTGGAGAGGGTTGTTGGGTGGATTGGATTAGGTGGATAGTGAGGCAGGTTATTGATGACTAAGAAACATAAAGAGTAACGCATCTTATGAAACCACACGCTTGTTGACTATACCTTCAAGTAATCTTGTTATTCCCTGTGTATATAAATTCATTAATAGGCAAAAAAAACCGTGCGGTTTAAGAACGTACCTATAGCCCACAGATATTTCTATCAAACTTTAAAAAGCAGGGAAATTGGGCAGCTATAGTGAATGCACCAGGGGAGCAGGAGACCTGACCTCCTCTCTGAGATATTGGACTGCCCTACAAATTTGTCAGAATGCAAACACAATTTGGGTTGGTCTTTCACAGTCCAATCCACTTACTGTGTAGCTTGCAAGAATGTGATAACATGTGCCTCTGAGCATACGGTTTACTGAATTCAGTGCGATTTACTCCTGTGCAATCATGCTTAAGATAGGTAAAACTGACTGGGGGAGAGGGAGGGAGGGCTGGAGTGGGCAGGGGAGGAGGAAGAAGGAAGAGCGGAGGGGAGGAGGAAGGTAGAGGAGAGGGGAAGGAGGGAATAAAGCAGGTCTGATTATTTGCATGCTTATTGAGTTCAATGGGATTTACTCCTATGCAATCACGGTTAGGATAGGAAAAACTGACCATGGGGAGGGGGAGGGGGAAGGGGAGGGGGAGGAGGGGGAAGGAGGGGATTGGAAGGGGTTGGGGATGGGGAGGGAGGGGCAAAGGAAGGGGGAGGGAAGAGGCAAGAGGGAGGGAATAGGAGGGAGGGAATGGGAGGGAGGAGAAGGGAGGGTGGGTTTGTTTGCATACTTTTTGAGTTAAATGGGATTTATTTCTGTGCAATCATGTTTGAAAATGGAAATAGACTACCTTCAAGTCAATCCTGACTTATGTTGACCCCATGAATAGGGTTTGCATGGTAAACGGTATTCAGAGGTGGTTTTACCATTGCCTTCCTCTGAGGCTGAGAGGCAATGACTGGCCCAAGGTCGCCCAGTGAGCTTCATGGCTGTGTGGGGATTCGAACCCTGGTCTCCCAGGTCGTAGTCCAACACTGACCTGGTGGAGGGGCAGGGAGGGGAGGGGGAGGAGATTGGGTGGGTGGGTACTGGGCAGAAGGGAAGCCCCTTTATTTATTTATTTATTTGATTTATATCTCGCCCTTCCTCCCAGCAGTAGCCCAGGGCGGCAAACAGAAATGATAAAAACACTTTAAAACATCATAAAAAGACCTTAAAATACATTAAAACAAAACAACAAAAACATTGTTTTAAAAGCTTTAAGAAAAAGGCTTAAAAACATTATTAAACAAAACATTAAATGCAATTCTAACACAGATGCAGACTGGAGTAGGTCTCAACTTGAAAGGCTTGTTAAAAGAGGAAATTCTCCAAAAGGTGCCAAAAAGAGAGCAGACAGAAAAAGGAAAACATTGTGAACAGTATCACTGCTTTTCAGCATTTCCCCCACCTTTTTATTCTAAGCAGGCACATGTAGTCTCCCACCCAAATTTAAACCAAAGCTGTCCCTGACCACATCCACACCAGGCCTTTATTTCATTTTGGACCGTCATGGCTTCTCTCAAAGAATCCTGGGAAGTGTAGTTAGTGAAGGGTGCTGAGAGTTGCTAGGAGATGCCTTGTTCCCCTCACAGACCTTCAATCAGAGTGACTGACTGTTAAACCAGTCTGGCCACTGAAGCTCTCTCAGTGGAATAGCAGTCTCCTCTCAGCACCCGTCACAAACTACACTTCCCAGGATTCTATGAGGGAAGCCATGACTGTCTCAAGTGAAATCAAGTCTGGTGTGGGTGTGGCCCCCTGATTAGCCAAGCCCAGCAGCTGTGAGGCTTTTAGAACACTGACAGTTGGTTCTTACTTGAGCATGCCCCACGTTATTATAGGCTTCCAGCCAAAATTTCTTAAATTAATTAAAAATCAGCCAGGCATTTTTTTTTCACTTTTAAACTGCAGAAGATGAAGGACAGAGTATGGGGCAAGGTCAGTATTAGGATTACAGGTACTCTGTGAACATGGATGATTTTTAATGAATTTCAACAAATTAGGAGAACTCTCAGAGAAAAAAGTCCAAAAGGGCTCTGAGGGTTCCCCCCCCTTTTTAGAATTTGAACTCTTGATTCTCTCTGACTGTTTTGTGTATCACCATGAAAATTGACAGGGTTGTTAAGCAAGCGTTTCTGAGTTCAGTACTATACGTTTTGTAAAGTTTTGTTTTGAAATGAGCTTATGGGAAGCATCAGAATGGCATGGGGGGTATTTTCAATTTAACATTGCGGAATGTGAAAAATCCACGCTGGCTATAGTATACTGCCACTCTCGTGGCTGTATAATAAATAGTTCTTGGTTTACCAAAACGCCTGATCCTTGGCTGGGTTTTCACAGACTAGAAGGGTGGGCAGGGCATATACAGGAATACCCCGCTATACGGACCTTCACTTTACGGACACTCATGAGTACGGACATACTTACAGTGGCACCATTCTCCTGTTGACGTACTTCGCTTCGCAAGAACGGACACTTAACCTTTGGTTGTGGCCTGTTCTTTCAGTGGGGGGGTGGAAAGAGACACGACTGCTCGACCGCGAATCAGCTGGGAGGCGCGATCGCAACCAACTGAGAGGCGCGGCAGCAAATTTAGTGCAGGGCTTTGAGGCTCCGTGTGAAGGACAGGTGGCACAGTGGCAGTGCAAATGAAAAAAAGGTAGTGTTTCACTTTAAGTACATTTTCGGTTTATGTACTCGCTCTGGACCCATTGCGTACGTTAATGCAGGGTATTCCTGTACCAAGGTTGGGAAACAGTATCAATGGTGACAGCGGTGAAGAGATAGTGTAACATCATCAGGTATCCAGAGCAACCCAGGGCTGTAATCTTTATAGGCACAAAGTTACAGGGGGGTTGAGGCCTGTAAGTGCACCCAGACACAACGTAGCAATAAGCCAGGAGGAGACGAAGGCACAATCTCAAGGCAATATTGTTTACAGGGAGTGTCTGGTGGTGCTGCCTAGCAGGGGGATCTTGAGAGATCTTTGCTAGAGCCGGTGAGAGAACCGTTAAGAAACCAGGACCCTGAGGTGGGACCGTGACAAGGTGGTGTCCACGGAGGGATCCTGACAAAGACTAAACAAGAGATGGGTTGATTCCATAAAAGAAGCCACAGACCTGAACTCACAAAACCTGAACAGGGTGGTTCACAACAGATGCTATTGGAGGTCGCTGATTCATAGGGTCGCCGTAAGTCGTAATCGACTTGAAGGCACATAACAACAAAGCATTCCCGAACAATGTCAGGTGTGAGGCTGCTGGTTAAAAATAAGTATTTTACTTTCATCCAGTGCTTTTTTTGTTACAGTACTCACCAGTATGGAGCACTGGCACCTCTTTTTGCTGCCCATGGCAACCATTGTGGGTTGGCACCCACAGCAGCTTTATAAAGATGTGAGTACCAGCACTTACTTTTTTTGCAAAAAAACCCTACTGCTTTCATCTGTCTTGAAACAAGACAGGCTGGTGGGAAGCAAGCTGGTTAGAGCAATGTAACTCAGTGCTGCTATTTGATCAGGATCCACACAGCTACTTTAGGGCTCATGCAGTTGAGCAACTGTTTTTCCTTAGAACTTCTATCCCTCATCACAGACTGAAAGTTATTTGCCATGTGACATGGAAAGCCACTATTTGGGAAAACCGAAGTCCAAAATTCCCCTTGACATGGAAAACTGGTTCCACACTTCTTTGAATCTCAGCTTTAGAATGTGTAAAGGCCACACAGATGCAATCCCTAACAGCAGTGCTGGTTAAAGCAGAGCTAGCCAAAGTGGTGCCCTCCAGGTGTTTTGGACTACTACTCCCATCAACCCCAACCAGCACTGCCAATGGTCAAGGATGATGAGAGTGATAGTCCACAACATCTGAAGGGCATCACATTGACAACCCTTGGGTTAGAGGAAGTCATAAAGGCTGAGGCTTTCCCAGTCCAGGAAAGTCACTGCTACTCAGGAATAGATGCAAACAGACTGGGGTATCAAACTGCAGTTTTAATTTGCCCCCACTCTTTATATTACCTTTTAAATAAGTAGAATAGTCAGGCTTAATCAGAAACACCATTTCTATTAGATACAATTTTAACCAAATTTGGTTCATACTTGCAGCACTCCCAGTGCTATGGAAACAATAGATCCTTTCACATCTTTGGGAGAGGTTCCATGCATTCAATGAATGCATGCTGTGGGGGGGGGGGCAGGAGTGGGTCCCTCATCACAGTACATCAAGGGGGGCCTAACCCTCCAAACATCTAGAAAGGGAATGTTCAGAAACCTGGAAGTTGTTAGAGCCAAACAGAGCCAGCCATGTTTGTTTAATTACACATCTCTCCTGTTCATGCATAAAGCAGGAGATATGAGGAATTTTAATGCCAAAAGGGATGTGCTCGTCTCTCATCCCTCCCCTGCCTATCTGGACGACGACAATGACCGTCGTCTGACGCTGCTCTTGAAGATGGTCCAGAGTCTCCAGAGAGTGTAGAAGTGGTTGCTAGCCTCGTAATTGGGATAGATCAATGGGGCTATGTGTCACTGGACGTGAATGTGCTGCACTGGCTGCCTGTGAGCTACCAGGCCCAATTCAAGGTGTTAGTACTAGCATATAAAGCCCTAAATGGCTTGGGACCCAAGTACCTAAAAGAACGCCTTCCCCAGTACCAACGATCTCAGAGCCTACAATTGGAAGGTGAGGCATTGTTGCTGGTGCCACTCTGGGGGCTGCCCAGTTGGCATTGACCAATGACACCTGATGAGGTGTTCTTGTCCCCCTCATTATTGACTTTTAGGAGGAATTTAAAAACATTCCTGCTTACCCAGGCATTTGATGGCTGAAAGATACTGTTCCTGGCAACCTGAAAACACTGAGAGCATGACTTCTCGATGCCACACACCCTCCGCAGGGGTAAAGGACCTATTAGAATGGTCCACCCCAGGCGCCTGATGGATCCGGATGGATTCCTGACTGCGCTTGGGGATTTGGAACCTGCTGAAGGTCGTCCGGTCGAAACCCTGGTGACGGAGTGGAACGAGGGAATCACCAGGGCATTAGACCGGGTGGCTCCAAAACGTCCTCTCCCCCTGAACAGAACTCAGACAGCACCGTGGTATACACCTCGGTTGCAAAGTCTGAGACAGGAGGTGAGACGACTAGAACGCCGGTGGCGGAAATCCCGCTCTGAAGATGCTTGAACACAGGTTAGAGCAGCAATAGCTGCCTACCAGGTGGCAATAAAGGCAACAAAGAAAGATTTCTTTGCTGCCTCTATTGCATCCGCAGAGTGCTGTCCCAGGAAGCTGTTCCAAGTGGTCCGAAGCCTGGTCGGTCCAGTCGCTCAGGAACCCTTGGAGCATTCAAAGGCTTCCTGTGACAAATTGGCAAGGCACTTTGCCGATAAAGTCGAACACCTGAAGAACTCGATTCCGTACGCTGTGGATGCAGTAGAGGATCCAGAGTTAACCAGTTGCAATCCGGTTCAGTGGGATCGGTTCCGGCCTCTTCCTTCTGAGGATGTGGACAAGGTACTTTCAACGGTGAAGCCTACCACCTGTCTGACTGATCCTTGCCCATCATGGTTCCTTATGAACTGCAAGGAGAAATTGGGCGAAGGGATCAGGGCGGTGGTAAATGCATCCTTGAAGGAGGGTGTAATGCCACCGGCCCTCAAGGAGGCAATTATAAAACCCATTCTAAAAAAGTCCTCCTTGGATCCCCAAGGTTTGAACAACTTTCACCCCATTTCGAATTTGCCATTTTTGGGCAAGATCATTGAGCGAGTGGTGGCTAACCAGTTGTCAGCACACTTGGATGAAACAGATTATTTAGATCCATACCAATCGGGTTTCAGGACTGGACATGGTACTGAAACAGCCTTGGTCGCTCTGGTAGATGATAAGAGGAGGGCATTAGACAGGGGAGAATTCACCTTTCTTGTCCTCCTGGATCTCTCAGCGGCTTTTGATACCGTCGACCACGGTATTCTGTTAGATCGCCTGGGGGGATTAGGAATAGGAGGCACTGTTTTACAGTGGTTCCGTTCCTTTCTCTCTGACAGGCATCAACAGGTAGCATTGGGAGATGAGGTTTCAGACCCTTGGCGCCTCACTTGTGGAGTACCACAGGGTTCTATCCTCTCTCCCATGCTATTTAACATCTATGTAAAACCGCTGTGAGCTATCATCAGGGGTTTTGGGCTGCGGTGTCACCAATATGCTGATGACACGCAGCTCTATCTCTCCTTTAAATCTTCACCGGAGTTGGCTGGAGAGACCTTGTCCAAGTGCCTGGAATCCGTGAGTGGGTGGATGGGAAGAAACAGGCTGAAGCTCAATCCTGATAAGACCGAGGTGCTACTTGTGGGTGACAGGGGAAGGTTGGGTGTTGCTGACCTGAATCTTAATGGGGTAAAATTGCCCCTGAAGGATCAGGTCCGCAGCCTCGGGGTTGTTCTTGATTCCAAGCTGTCCATGGAGGCTCAGATTTCGGCAGTGAGCCGGGCAGCTTGGTATCAACTACACCTCATACGGAGGTTGCAACCCTACCTTCCTATTCATCAGCTCCCACTGGTGGTACATGCCTTGGTCACCTCTCGATTAGACTACTGCAATGCGCTCTACGTGGGGTTACCCTTGAAAACGGTCCGGAAACTACAACTGGTGCAGAATGCGGCGGCACGCCTGCTTACAAACAGCCGCTGCCGTGATCACATCACGCCGGTGTTATTTCATCTACATTGGCTTCCAGTTGTTTTCCGGGCCCAATTCAAGGTGTTGGTCTTAACCTTTAAATCCCTATACGGTCTCGGCCCAGTTTACCTGAAGGAGCACCTCCAGTACCACCAACTAAGCCGCCCGACCAGATCAGCCACACAGGGCCTTCTCTCCGTCCCACCAATGAAAACAGCTAGGTTGGTGGGGACTAGAGAGAGGGCATTCTCAGTGGCGGCCCCCACTCTCTGGAACTCCCTCCCGTTCGATCTTCGCCATGCCCCTTCCCTAGATACATTTCGCCGAGACTTAAAAACATGGCTCTTTGGACAGGCCTTTGGGGTCCCCGGGGTGGGCTAATTTCTTTATATTGTTTTAAAATTGTCTATTGATGGCCCTGTACTGCCGCTTTTTAAAATGGTTATTGTTGACTGCATTGTATTTTATTATGTATTGTATTATTATGTATTGTTGAATTTAATGTTGTACGTCGCCTAGAGTGGTTTCAGCCAGATAGGCGACACAAAAATTAAATTTATTATTTATTATTATTATTTAACATTTTTTAGAATATTTCTGGTTTAGAATATTTAAAAAAAATTTTTTATGAGTTCGTTCAGGAGGAATATAAATTGAATGAATGAATCAAATTATCTCCCTGTAGTCAATTGCCCAGACTCCATTTCCTGCCAGCCTGGCTCCAATGTAAGAACTGGAGTGAGCTGGGAACGAAATGCCTGGAATAATTAACCACTGGATCATAAGGCGGAGGAGAGTTGGGCACATCTCCCTACTTTTGATATTAAAATTTAGATGAAAATCCTACCCTCCATCCACACTGCCAGAACTAGAGGCCTCTACTTGAAGACCTCCCACAACGGACAGCTACTACCACCTCTCTCGGTAATTGGTTTCACCATCAAACCGTGCTTACTGTCAAGACATTTCTCCTAAAGTTCAACCAAAGTGTACTCTCCTGTAACAGGAGACCATTAGAACTAGGGCAGCAGAGAACAAGCCTTTGCCCATTTTCATTTGCACAGTAACTCTGAGCTCAAGTGAACAGTGAAAGTTTTACCAATACTGTCTAAATGACTGGCAACAGCAGCTAAGGGCTCAGGCTGAAGTATTCCCCAGCCTTGCTTGCAAAGATGTTTTAACTGGAGATAAGGATCTTTTGCATGCAAAGCACGTGTTAATATTTAGCTACCCAGATTCCCAGAGGAGGTTCCCAGCTTGCTAGGAGTACACCAGGAAGGACAGAAAGGCTTTTATACAGATGGTGTCCCATGAAGAGGTTGACATTGCTGCTATGAACTTGTTAAACTGAAACTATCTGTTCAGGAAAACAGCTTCCATTTCACACTTTCAGCTGCTGCGGACGTAGCAATGATTCACAAGCAGATGGAGCAGTTCCTTTCCAGATGGAATGTGCTTTTGGGTCTAGCAGCTTGTCACTTTAATGCCATTTGGGATCTGGGTGGGGGTGGCAAAATAATTCCCACAGGGGGCCTGAATCCCCCAAATGAAAATCCTAGGACAGAAAATACTAGTCCTAGAAGAAGAGCAAAGCGGTGTAAAATGAGGACAGTTGTTCAACTCATAAATCATTCACATTTTCTTCCTTCTAGCTGCTGAACTACAACACCCTTTATTTATTTGTTTGTTTGATTGATTTATATCCTACCTTTCCTCCCAGCAGGAGCCCAGGGCAGCATTTATTTTACCTTAATTACAGTTGCTAGGATGAAATCTGCAGATGAGGACATTTCACTGGGCAGAACCATCTACAACAACTTCTGCTGATGTGGCACCTTGCAGCTGTTTTTTTTTTTTTTTAAATAAGTTTTTATTGAAAAGTTTTCAAACACAATCAGGCCCATGGACCAGAAAAAATAAGAAATGAAAAGAAAGAGAAGATGCTGTGGAGAAGGCAGGGCAAAGAGTACATATGATTGCAGATAGAGAGGAGATGAAATAAACAATCTTACAAAGTTTACAGTTTTCTAAGGGGATATAGGATAAACATTAGGGTGCAATCCAGCTCACCTTTCCGCCGGGCTAGGGTGAGCTGGATGCCATGGAGCACTGGCTGCGAGGGCTCCACCGGCCTCTGGCTACCATGGTGGAGATGTGGCTCTGCTAGGAGCCTGCCGACACCATTGGAAGTCTGCCGTCCTGCCAGGGACAGCCAGTCCAGCGGACGGAGGGACAGCAGAAGCTGTCAGAGGCCCCAAAAATGGGGTATGGCAGGGGAGGAGCCACAGGAGGACTTACAAGGGGACTTACACTGAGATCATCCTTGCATCCAGACCCCTCCCTCGGGTCCCAATCCTCCTGCAAATTCTGCTGGCCTTTTGGCTGGCAGAGTAAAATAATTTTAAATATCCCCCATTGTGGCCTACAGGGTGCACTTACACCCCGGGAGGCCTAGTTGCTGGAGCCACTGCTTCCCAGCTGGCTCGTGGGTGGCGTTCAGCCAGGCCGGCAGCTCCTAAGCGGGAGGAGGATCCTGCAGAGCTTTTCGCCGGCTCCTCCTCTGCTGGCTTCCCTGCAGTTGGATTGCTCTGCCCATCATAATTTCCAAATTATACCAATTGACAGAGCAGGTCCACAAAACTACGAAATCCATTGACTCACATAGTCTTATGGCAGGGATCTCCCATGTATAATCAATAAAATTAAACTGCATGGCAAAACAAAAAAGCGGTCTCCAGATGTTTTGAACTACAGCTTTCATTGGCTCCAGACTGCAATGCTGTGCTGTAGGTTTCCAAAATGCACGAGGACATAGAAACCTCAGGCCGCCTCAGCAAAGAGCCTCTTTCTTCTTCAGCTGACAAATGATTGGCATCAGATAGCTTGTGACAGCGCTCTTTGGTTGTCAGACGCACTCACACAAGCAGAGCCCTGTTGCATCAGACTAAAGGCCTGTCTAGTCCTGCACTCTGTTCTCTCACTGACCAAACAGATGTTGCTGGAAAGCCCACAAGCAAGACATGACTGCCGTTGTACTTTCTTCCTTATCATCGTCAGAAAGTGGTTAAAAGAGTAGAAACAAAACAGTGGCAGCAATGGAACAAACTGGCAACCGAAAGCATATTGAAACAAGAACACTATTAATGTTCCCCCACTTGCCAGAAACATAAGCATTCTTCGACAAAGTTATCATAAGGTTGGCGGCCCGCTCTTACCCGTATCATGGTAGTTAGCTTTACCACAGATACTAAGTCGACCACTTTTATTAACTACTCCTCAACCATTGACGAGTAAGATCTTTTCCAGTTATTTGCAACTGTTATCCGAGCAGCACATAAGGAGATATTAGGCCATTTCATAACCAATAGGTAATATCACATTTTCAAAACATCCAAACAAAATGACAATTGGATTCATTGGCAAACGATAACCAATGATATACTCTGTTTCTTTTACAGTATCATGACAGAATTTTTGAGGCTTTACACAAGACCAGAAGATGCAAGATGTGTCTGCGTTATTGACTTTACATCCGTTTTAAATTTTTGAGGTTCAATTTATGTTTTAAATATTGTGTATTTTTACCGTTGTAAGCCAATTTGAAACCAAGATGGTAAGAAGCAGCATGTAATTTAAATAAATAAACAAAGAGTCTAATCAGTCTACTCCAGCCTTTCCCAACTAGTGGGCCACCAGATGTTGTTGGACCACAACTCCCATCAGCCTCAGCCAGCATTGCCAATGGTCAGAAAAGATGGGAATTGTGGTCCAACCACATCTGGTGGCCCACTAGTTGGGAAACGCTGGTCTACTCAAAATAATAATAATAATAAATTTTATTTTTCAGTCGCCTATCTGTCCGGGTTAGGGACACTCTAGGCGACTTACAACAAGAATAAAAAACAACACATATATATATATCAACACAACCAAATTTAAGCTAAAAACCATCCTTCAGTACATTATAACATAAAATTAATCGGTTCCAATCTTGTAGGCCTGCCTGAAGAGCCAGGTCTTTAAGGCTCGGCGAAAGCTTGACAAGGAGGGAGCATGTCTGAGATCGAAAGGGAGGGAGTTCCAGAGGGTGGGGGCCACAACAGAAAAAGCCCTCAAAAGTGAAGACTTTTCACTTTTGAGGTTCCATTAAACTGAGTTTAATGGGGTTTAATGGAGTTTAAACTGAGTTTAATGGGGCTTACTCCTAGGTAAGTAGATACATGATTGCAGCCTTAACCTGCTTGCAGAACAAGCCAAACAGAGAACCCATGGAAGGCCATACTACAGCTCTGGGGTGGCAATCAGGAAGGCCCTACTTCTCACAGAGGCCAATCTGTTCTTTGAATACTGCTGAATCTGAAGCAAACTGTCTAATCGTCAACTGCAGGGAGGTTTACATGAGAATATGCACTTCCTGAGATGGTTTGGGGGCTTAACAGGTCTAAGCCAGAACTTGAAATGGACCCTGTTACACATATTGGTAACTAGTGTAGCCACTTCATCAGTGATGTAACAAAACTACACCAACTCATATCCGATACCAATCAAGCAGCAGCACTCTATACCGGTTGTCATTTCTGAACTGTTTTCATGGACAACCCTACATGGAATCTGAGAATGTTTTACAGTAGTCTAACCTCTGGAGATCAGCAAGTATGGACAACTGTGCTCAAGTCTGATTGAAGGAAAAAATGTACAAGTAAGTTATCCAGGGTTTGCCAGGGTGCTTCATATTGTAAATGAATCACCAAGATACTGCAAACAGGACACTGGCAACAGGTTTTATTAACTTATCAGATTCCCCTTGGAACAGGTAACTTTAGACTAAAATGTACGCAGCAGGGGGAATGAGCTGGCATTTAGACGACAACATTATCATATGGATGCTGCAAAAAACAATAACTTGCAAGCATGTGGACCACTGATCACACAATAAACTCCTGTTTGAAGGCACCCCAACAGATCACTCCTCCGTATGCTCCTATAACATCAACAAAAATCCATATTTGATATACATCACAAGCACACACGACCTTAGAGAGCATGCACACACATGCATTTTTAAACTGTGACTTAACTGGGGTCTATTTCACCCCACTATCAGATTTTGTTGTTATTTTTTTACAAAGGTTGTTGTTGTTATGTGCCTTCAAGTCGATTACAACACATGGCGACCCTATGAATCAGTGACCTCCAAGAGCATCTGTCACGAACCACCCTGTTCAGATCTTGTAAGTTCAGGTCTGTGGCTTCCTTTATGTAATCAATCCATCTCTTGTTTGGCCTTCCTCTTTTTCTACTCTCTTCTGGTTTTCCCAGTATTATTGTCCCTTCTCCGTATGCCATCTCCAAGGAAGGTGCAGAGGGTGATGGCACATGAATGGCCTTTTCAGTGGTAGCTCTCCACTTCTGGAATGCTTTCCCCAAGGAAAGCTTGGTGCCATCACTGTCTGTTTTTAGGAACCGGGCAAAAAAAATGGGTTGTATTCTACTAACTCCTACTCATAGTAGACCCAATGAAATTAACAAACCTAAGTTAGCCATGTCTGTTAACCTCAATGGGTCTACTCTGAGTAGAACTAGCACGAAATACCACCCATTTTCATTTACCCAGACTTCAGCCCTTAATTGGGATGGTAACTAATTGTATCTGTAGCCTCATTTTCACGCTCAACCTTTTAAGTGAAGTAGAAAGGATTTGCTCCTTTAATATATTTTTGGATTAGTACTTTAGGTCTTGGTTTATTGCTGTTTTTAGATTTCATTTTAATGTTTCTTGTTATTACTATTTTTATTATATAGGTTGCTTTGAGACACTTCAAAATGTAAAAAGCAAAAATAAATCATCATCTTGGAGTTCATCATTCAAATCTGGGAGCTTGAGCAGATTGCCAGCTAGTTAGCGCAAATGCTACGCATATCAGTACCAAACCAGAAACCTTTCTGCATCCCAGTTGAAAAAGGACAGTATGTTACAGCCAGCTGGCAAAGGCTTCCAAAATCCTCCCTGCAAATTAGTTAAGGCAGTTTCAAAAACATGATTCCTGGGTAGATTAAACAATCCCTGTAGGACGATAGCATACCTAGATGAAAAGGAATAGCTGGATTTTAAGAACAAACATCTTGGGAATGAAAATCCTCAACAGAAAGATTGTGAAAGGAACCTTTTATTCCCAATACCTGCTTGCAGCATTTGGTGGCAATGCAAAAGGACAAGCTAAATTTAGGCAAGAGTGTACTTTCACTGGTCCTATTGAGCTACCCAGATATTTTTACACAACACTTAGGGGATCTCTGGCAGGCTTGCCAAACCAGCAGTTCTCTATATATAGTGGGGTATCAGGACTGAACAGTCCCTTGACCACCCAATCTCTGGACATACGCAGGCACTGGGAACCTGTGGCCCTCCAGATATTAGACTGTAACTCCCATCAGCCCTAGCCAGCATGGCCAATGGTAAAGGATGAGAGTTGTAGTCCAACAATATATGGAGGGCAATAGGAACTGTATCTAAAGCTTAGCTTATATATTACTTTTAGCCAGCTGATTGTTGGGTGCTTAAGAAGCACTGGGCAACATGCTTTGCACACCCAGCACACAGGGCTCGCCAAGCGCCAAGCACAGGATTTGCAAAGCCTTTGAACAGTGCTTCCAAAGTACCTGACAACTAGCTAGTTGCCAGGCATTTTGGAAGCACTGAAGTAGGGATTTTGACAGGCTGTAATCATCCAATGTGATTATGGGGTCAGATGACTGAAAGTGGTTTGTCCCACCTGTCAAAGTTGAGCCACAGGAGTGAGAAGAGATAAGGATCTGGCCTGCTGGGCCAAAAAGGTTCCCCACCTCTATGCTATACCAGTAAGCACCCTTGTGAAAACCAAGATGCTAAGAATAGACTTGATTCTCAATGACTGGGGTCAATTTACATTCCCATATTACCATTGAGAACCAAGTATATGCCCAACCCCTTTGCCTGCATAACAATGGTCAGTGGCGGAGCACATACCTTGTATACAGGAGGTCCCTTGTCCAATCCACAGCATCTCCAGTTAGAAAATCTAAGGTAGTAGGTCTAGAAAAGTTCTTAAACAGATACCTTGGACAACCCCTGCCTTGTGAGATTTGATAGTACTGGTCTACATGAGACAATATGAGACACTCAGTGCAAGGCAGCTTTATAAACTCACCCTGGATGATGATTCCACAGGGGCTATCAACTTTTTGGGGCCAGCAAGCACATTTGGAATTTTGAGGAAGTGCCATGGGCGGCAGTCACAAAACGGATACCACAGGGGCGTGACATAGCAGAAAAAGGCTGCCACATCCAAAAGAGCGCAAAAAAAGAGAGGATCCCAAAACGGTGCAGGAATGTCTCCTGCATCAATGGGAAAAAGACACCTACATCAGCCACCGCTGTACTTGCTCTCAAAGAGAATCTCTTTGCCTCTATCTTCTGTTGAGAACGGATAGGAAGGGGAATGTCCAGCCCTGGCATCTAACAAAGTATGGGAATCCTTAAGGGGCTACATCCAATATAAGAAAGCTGAGCAGAAAGAGCAAACAGTCCTCATGCACTGTGGATTTTTGAGGAGAGATTTACTATTGTAGGCATCGGGGGGGTACTAGTGGGTACACTGGCAGGTGCCATGTTGGCAGCCCCTTCACTACACTTTATACCAACAGTGCAAACTGGCAGACAGATAGGTATCAAATTCCTTAGGAAAAGGTGTGCAGCAGCAGAATGGAAGATGGATACATATTTTCTCCTGCATGTATTATCAACAGGAATCCTTGATCAGCCCTGGTTTCTTGCTGGGTTTATAGTAGGTGTACACAAGAAGTGTCAAAAAAAGGGTCTGAGAACCTTATCAGGCTTCTCAAGGGTTCCCCAGTGTGGCCCACGGTATGCCCACCAAACTCTGCATCAACAGAATATACTGCTTTAGCTGTGGTGGCAAAGCTGCTCTTGGTGAAATCCGGATGGATAGGACAGAAAGACAGACAGATGCAGAGCGCTAGCATTCTGTGACAGCCAGTGTGGTGTAGTGGTTAGAGTGTTGGACTAGGACCTGGGAGACCAAGGTTTGAATCCCCACTCAGCCATGAAGCTCACTGGGTGACCTTGGGCCAGTCACACTCTCTCAGCCTAACCTACCTCACAGGGTTTTTGTGAGAATTAAATGAGGAGGGGAGAACAATGTATGCCACCTTCCTTGGAAAAACGATGGGATATAAATGCAATAATAAAAAATTATACATATATGTGTGTGTGTATTATTTTTTATTATTGCATTTATATATATATATATATTTATATATGAGGCATCTGGGCAGACCTAAGGATCAAACCAAACTCCACTGCATCACATCATTCCAAGTGTAAGGGGGGGGGGAGGAAGAAAAGAGTGTCATTTGAACATGACACTCTCCTGACACCCTACCCTACTATATTCCAACAAAGGTTATTTTAAGATCAGTCAGAGTGCAATGTGAGCCAGACAGTACCTGCTGGCTGAGGTAAAAACTACCAGGATCAGCCACGTGAGCTAATGGATCACCATCAGGAAAGCCCCAGTCTCAGGATGGGGGGCCGGAAGCAAATATGGCTCTCTAGACCTCTCTATTTTGCTCTCAGATCTCTTCCCAGGCCATGCTCCTCACTGGCCCCACTTCGCACCCCAAGTGTGTGTGCCTGGCTGAAAGGCATCCTTGAACTCTAATAACATCTCTTACTTGTTTGGATGGCGGATAGAGTGTGTTTGTATGTGTTTATATGTGTAGAAACTAGCCTGCTGGGCTAAAGTAAAATTTACATTTGTTGCTCTGTCCACTTTTGCCTCTGGCCTTGTCTGTGGGCTCATCTACACAGCAGTTCGGTTTGGTGTTTGGTGCTACTTGCATCCCCTTTTAATTCGCATGGTTCACATTACGTTACTGGCAAACAGAAGCTATCTCGCAGTTTTCCCCCTGTAAATCCATACTAACCCAATCCGCTGATAATACAAAAAGGTTAGAACAATACAGCTCCACTTCTCTCCACGTGTCTTTGAAGACAGTTTGCTTTGAAGCTTTTTAGTGGGCTGGTGAAGCGTCACTTTCAGCTGTTCTTTCTCCGCCCACTAACTCTCCCATGAATTCCATTTTGTTTCTAGTGGTTTATCTAACAACTTTTGACTGCTCTGTCCTCCCCCCTTCACTATTTGCTGCAGCCCTCCCTTCTTTCCTCCCTTTATCCCTGAGCAAACTTCCTTCACTCCTTTTGTTTCCTAAAAAATCTAAAGTGGATTTTAAAAAGAAGTTGTCTCAAAAATATCTGTATCAATATTGATATTTTCAGAAAATATTGATATTTTCACCAAATATCAATATAGGTATTGATATTTTCAGACAATATTGATATTGATATATTTTTTTAAAAGTTATCGCTATTATGTTGATTTGTTTTTCCACCAGGGAAAAACCAACTCAGAAAAAGCAAGGGGCAGTGGAGAAAGGGGGGACAGATGACCCCACTTCTTTTCAACTGCCAAACTCTAGGAAGCGGGGGGGCAGGAGGGAGTGGAAAAACTGCTCAGGTCAAAAATATTTGCACATGCCCAGTAACTGAGCAACAGGAAGGAGTAAAAACTGTGGGGTGGGACCACAAGGACCACAAGGAAACAGCGACAAAAATCCTTCCCAGAGGAACACCTATTTGTGCGAATAGAAAACAACAGATTTGAAGCTACCACTGAGCACAAAGTGTGTAAAAGCAGTATATTTGCTACAAAGAAATGCTCCCATATGGATAAGCCCCGTCACTGGCATGTCGCCTCCAGAAGGTTGCCGAGGAGGAAATACAGCCCTCGGACTGCCCCGTGTATCAGATCCCTCCAGGTTAGTCCCATTGCCAGGCTGCACTCTTATTTCAACATAATTTCTAGGTTGCCCATCAGTATAAAACTCTGGGGGAAGAAGGGTTACAATGAATAATAAAATTACAATAAAAGCATAAAAACCAAGATTTTGGCCCCATCTGCACTATATAAAGCAGTATCACACCACTTTAAACAGTCATGGCTTCCCCCAAAGCATTCTGGGAACTGTAGTCTGTTAAGGGTGCTGAGAGCTGTCAGGAGACCCCTATTCAATTCCTAGAGTTCCCAGGGAAGAGGGATTGACTATTAAACCACTATGGGAATTGTAGCTCTGTGAGAATAGGTGCCTCCTGACTGCTCTCAGCATCCTCAACAAACTACAGTTCCCAGAATTCTTTGGGGGAAGCCATGTGTATGAGACTGCTTTATAGTGCAGATGGGTCAAAAAAAAAGCAAACACCAGAAACAGCTACTAGCAGAGCTATTTCATAAAATGTAAACAATCAGCTGGTTGCAAATGTTCTGAAGTAATCTTACCTGGCTTGCTTCCTTCCCTCTCATGGCCGAGTTGTCCTTTGGTGTTCACGCCACATGTATATACTTCCCCATCCTCCAGCAGGAAGATAGAATGGTTCCCGCCACAAGCCACTTCCTTGACGCTCCTCTCATGAATGAACCCACTGGCCCGAGGCTCAGCAATTATAGCCTGGAGTGGGCTACCTGCCCCAGGGTGTCCAAAAGTCCAATATCCCCAACATAACATCTTCTCTTCTTTTAGCAAGTCATGTAGCCTGTTTTATTCCTGAGAGAGAAGAAAGGGAAAACAATCCATCAAAAATTAGAAATCAACTGCAGACCAAGGTCAACAGGAAGTGATGCCAGCAAAGAAGTCATTTCCTATCCCATCAAGAGAGCATTATTATTATATTATTATTATTATTTGATTTATATCCTGCCCTTCCTCCCAGCAGGAGCCCAGGGTGGTATGGAACTATAGTTCTTTTTTGTAGCTTCTATTCCACGGAATAGCCATCCTAAGGATGCCTGCCTGTCTGGCTTCAAAATGGTACGCCTTTTGCTGGCTCATGAACATATTTTTTATTTAGAGAAACATTTTATTATGTTGCACTATACTGCTTCTAATATTTATGCTGTAGATGGGGAACCTTTTTCAGTCCAAGGGCTACATCTCCTCATGGGTAATCTTCCAGGGTCCGTATGCCCCAGGATGGGCAGGGACAGAGGCAAAAGTGGGTGGAGCAACAAACGTGGATCCTACCTTTGTACAGTAGGCTGGATTTCAAGTGTGCAAAAGCCAGAGGTTTTTACATACACCCACATCCCAGAGAGACACATCACCCAAGTAAGCAAGAGGCATAATCACAGCTGAAGAGCACATTCTAGCCAGGCAAAAACACTCAAGGAGAGCGTGGAGCAGGGCTGCTGAGGGGTGTAGCCTCAGGATAGGGGCCATTGCCTGGGAAGGGGTATCACTTGGGAAGAGTTCCGAGGGCCAGATAAAGAGATCTGGAGGGCCGAATAAGGCTTGAGTTTCCCCCAGCAATGATTTACATGCCCCTTCCCTGGATGCATTTCGCCGAGCATTAAAAACCTGGCTCTTTGGACAGGCCTTCGGGACCTCCGGGGTGGGCTAAGCTCTTATCACTATTACTGAATGCCCGTTGTTTACATACTGTTTTATGCTGTAATTTAATCCTTTATTGTCGACTGTATTGTATTGCTATGTATTTTAAATTGTATTTTAAATTGTATTTTACTGGAATTTAATTGTGTACGTCGCCTAGAGTGGCTCTGGCCAGATAGGCGACACAAAAATTAAATTATTATTATTATTATTATTATTATTATGCTGTAATTTTTAAGATAGTAAGAACAGTGGATCAGACCAATGGTCCATGTAGCACATTTCCAACAATGAGCACTCAGGATACTTTCAGGAACCCCACAAATAGGCATGATCTCCTCTACTGCTTGCCTCCAGCAGCTAGTACTCACTAGTATACTTCCTCTGAACATGGAGGTTCCACTAATACATTTATAGTGTTTTTGAATTCTTATGTTAATATTAGTGATTTTTATATTTTGATCTTGCTCATTTTCCCTGTATGTCACTGCAAGCTGGGAAGCTAATACTTCTGAGAAATAAATAAAACTGTGATTTAACAGAAGTCAACCCACTGGCCCCATTCCACTTTGCTCTCCCTCTGAATTCCCACAGACCAGTTGCCTCTTGACAAAGCAGTTTTCAAAGTTCTCTCTACCAAAACTAACAAACAAATAGAGCACAGCCTTGGTAAGCCAGCTTTTCTTAAAGAAACATAGTTCTATTTTATTTGTTTATTTAAATTAACAACATGTATATACTGCTTGATTGTAACAGAACCCCTAAGCGGTTTATTTGAAAAAAACAGTAAAATGATCAATAAAAGACAGTTAAAAACAAGTATTTAAAAACGTTAAAAAGATTATTAAAATCAACCATAAGCTAAAGAGAGATTAAAACACATGTCAACTTCTACATGTCTGGATAGGCCTGCCTAAACAAACATGTTTTAAACAGGCACCGAAAAGAGTACAGCAAAGGTGCCTGCCTGATATCAATGGACAGGGAGTTCCAAAGGGTAGGTACTGCCCTCACTAAAAAAATGATTTCTTACAAGTGAGGAACAAGTATTATGTGGCATCTGTAACAGTGGCAACAAAAAATAGTCAGTATCCAAAGAAGCACAAAGAAAGAAAGAAAATCCCAAAATGCTGTAGGAAAATTTATTTCTTGGGAAATCCCAACATGTTTCAGCCTCTGACAGTGCCAGTTCTGCAGACTGAAGCAGCTGAGTGGGCACATTTGGGATAATGCAATCCTGCAAGTAAACTGGTCTCAAGCTGTTAAGGGCTTTATATACCAACAGTAACACCTTGAACTTGGTCTAACAAATCGGCAACTAGTGCAGAGGTGTTCTATCGTAACATGGTCTCACTCCTGTCAGCAGCCATGCTGCAGCATTCTGCACTAACTGCAGTTTCCAGATCAAGCACAAGGGAAGCCTCACATAGATTACCCTTCCGGAATGCAAACGTTCCATACTTTTATTTTCCCTCCAGCATCAGTTGGCTTGACAGGGGCCACATTCACACCATGCATTTATTCCACCTTCATTCCAGTTTAAATAGTTCATGGCTTCCCACAAAGAATCCTTGGAAGTGTAGTTTGTGAAGGATGCGTGAAGTTGTGAAAAGACCCCTATTCCCCTCATAGAGCTACAATTCTCAGAGCTCTGGGAAGATGGATTGACAGTGTTAAACCACTATGAGAACTGTAGCTCTATGAGGAGAATAGGAGCCTACTAACAACTCTCAGCACCCTTCAAAAACTACACTTCCCAGGGGAAGCCGTGACTGTTTACAGTGGAATAATAGTGGAATGAATGTATGGTGTGTGAATGTGGCCACATGTGTTATTGTCAGTTTGTGAGAGGAGTAGCTGTGGCAAGAACAGTCTCAGGTTGTTCTATGAAGGAATGGAAACTCCTTGAAGATGCTTCACCCATCACAGAACTACAGTTCTCCAGACATCCAAGTTGCCTGAGAAGAGGGATTGATTGTTAAACCAAACTGGCAATTGTAGCTCTGTGAAGAGAATAAGGATCTTCTAACAACTTTCAGCACCCTTGGCAACTACAGTTCCCAGGATTCTTTGAGGGAATGTTGACTGTTTAAAGTGGCATAATACTACTTGAAATGGGGCCTGAGTGATTGGCCAAGGGCACTCAGCAAGAGACATGGGTGAGTGAGGATTTGAACCCCGATCACCCCTGACCTAGTCTAACACTTTATCTACTATGCCAGGCTGGGGAACCTCTGGCTTGAAAATTGGCAGGCTTCATATAAGCATCTGACTGGCCTCTGAGAGAACAGGATGCTGGAATAGATAGCGTTTTGGCCTGATCCAGCAGGGCTTTTCCTATGTTCTTAGAAGCAGCATGTGGGGTCTCCCCATCCAGCCCACACCTTCCCTCATGCTCTCCCCTCCCACGCAGCAGCTAGGTTTGAAAAAAGCCTTCCTTGGGCATCAGCGTGGCAGCATATGACATAAGCTCCAGTGGCCATTCTGGAACCTGTAGAGGTTGCACCCAGAGTCAAGTCAAGAGCCTGTATCACCCCAACCTAAAAACACTACCAAATGCCAATTATTTCATTATTTATTTTCTTGTATTTAATTCTGGCCATTTACATACCACTTACATTTGGGGGGGCTCTAAGCAGTGTACACCAAATCTTAAAACATAAAATAAAAATCAAATGCTAAAGAAAAATCCACATTATTAAAAAAAAAATACCAAAACGAACAACTAAATAGGGCATCCTCTTTTAAGCATTTGAGTAAAACATTACACTTGAAAATCAACAACAAAAATAGAATGAAAATTCCACGTTACACCTTTCAGTACTTGATGTGATGCTACACATGTTGGTAAAACAATTCCTCTTCTGGGAGTTAAAAGCACACCACTCAAAGCAAACCCATGTTCAGTGGTGACCATTATCTAAATGCCACTTGCCAGCTGGCAGTCTAGTCACAGCAGCAAATAAAACTTCAGTGCTCTTTTTCAATGTGACATTAATGCCAGAACAAATTTGCTTCTACTGACAGTGTCTTCATTATGTAAATTTACTGCTTGTTCCTTCCACAGTCTACATGGCAAGCATTCCATGTCCTCAGCGCTCAT
Organism: Rhineura floridana; assembly: GCF_030035675.1. Lineage (NCBI taxonomy): Eukaryota > Metazoa > Chordata > Lepidosauria > Squamata > Rhineuridae > Rhineura > Rhineura floridana. Next base: position 105,411,504 of record NC_084488.1, read on the forward strand.
GTTTTATTGCAAGTCAGTGTCTGAACTGAAAACATTCAAGTAAATTAGGCAGATGCCCATCGTACCAACAGTGCATCATCCCAAACCAATTAGGCCAATCCATGTGAAGCAGTCCTCAGCTATATAGCTAAGGAACCTGACACAGGGGTGAGAGACACTGCCAGCATCCAGGACCCAGGTTTGTGCATTTGGAGTTGACTTCCAACTCAAGTCCTTTCTAGCCTTTTTTTTTTTTTGCCCCTGCAGATAATGTGCATTGATAACATATTTAAGAGGGGAAAGTTGCAGTGCAGGTCACAGAGAGTGAGACTGAGAGCGCACAATCAAAATCCCCTACTATAGCTGCTGAGGCAGATGTAGAGCCTGTGCTGCTGTGACTGCCTGCACACAGCTAGTCAGGTAGAGCTGATTTGGAGCCAGTAGTAGACTACGGTTTACAGTGCTTAACTGAACAAGGCTCAGGCTCATGAGACCCCCTCCTCCTCTCTGGTGTGGCAGCAAGGAGATTGGAGGCATCTGCTTCCATTTTCAATTAACCATAGTTTGTTGTTTTGTCCGAACTGGGAACTGTAAATAGTTTTAACTATTGTTTATCTTAAAAAGCCAGTATCTGAAACCATGATTTGATCTTAGCTCATTCAGACAAACCATAGTTAATACTAACCATGATTTGTCCATTTATTTGGATAAAACAAACAAAATGAATATTCTCCCCTCTGCCCTTTTGGAGGGCAAGTTCAACAAAGTCCCATACGGAGAAAGAAATTGCCCCTGTGGCAATGAAGAAACGGAAACTAATGTCCATGTTTTATTGAGATGCCCTTTTTACCATGATCTAAGGCAACAGCTAATTTCCCCTATTTTAGCCTCCTTCCCTGGTAGACCAGAACCTTTTTATGTCGATTACCTATTGGGTGATTACTCCCCCCAGGTTACGTATAAAGTCGCCAAATATATTGCGGCTTCTATTTCTTGTAGGAAAGCATTGATCAAATCCTTATAAAAACTGATTGTATGTATGTTGCCGACATATTTTACTTGTTTGTATTTATGTGTATCTGGTCTATGACTGAAATAAATTATTGATTGATTGACTGTGGTTAGTTGAAAATGTAAGCAGATTCTTCCGATCTCTTCCTTACAGCTATGATAGAGGAGGGAGTGCACAAGCCCACAGCTCATTCAAGTAGTGCTAAAATGTGGTTTACATCCAAATGCAGCCCTTCACTGTATTCCTGCAGTGGTGGCCTGCTAATGTTTTGAACTGGTGCTCATGTGAGTTGTTGTCCCAAACATCGGGAGGGCACCAGGTTGAGAAAGGCTACTTGACATCACGTAATGGCTCCTCCCCCCACCTCAGTACTGAAACAAAAGCTCCATCCACCGCTGTTTCAGGACTGTAGTAGGGCCAGATCCCCTATGATCTCTGGAGAGCATAGACGTAGGCTCAGTCTCAACAGAAATAACCGAAACCAAATTAAGTACTGAAAGATCAGCTGATGTGATTCATTTCTTTATAGTATCAGTTCAATATCCAAACACTGGTGGCAAAGTTGACAACTGGCAATCCCTAGGCCAAATCAGACCATGAGAGTGCTGTTATCTGGTCCCAGAGTTGCTAGCCCCAGAGGGAAAACAATGTGGATGAGCCACATCTGCAACATGGATCTTGGAAGTAAGCTGCTTTGTTAAAAGGTAATGTAAGCCTTCAGCTCACTACCCTCTCTCTTATTAAGGCTGCGCTGCAGCAAAACTAGTTGCCATACAGAACATGAACAGCTTCAAGGAGGCTCATCTTTATTTACCATCTTGAACAGTTATTTAGTAATTGCAGGGCTGTTTTTTTAAAAATCACCAGGTGCAAATGAATGATTTATTTAGCCCTGTGCCACTCTGGAGCCCATATACTCAATGACTCAGGAACTATTTAAAAAAAAAAAAGGTTTCTAGCACTGCCTTATTTAATAAAAAAATTCAACCAATAAATAAATAATACTGCACCTTATTACTAACCTAAACTGTCAATCTACAAATCTCTCTGCGATTGGGATGGCTTACACACTTAAAGAAAGGATAGAGTTTCAATAGCACCACTTGTTAAACAGGGGCAGTGTTTGAGTTAACTACCTAGAACTAGTTACTGAAATGTTAAGGAGGAAGGGAATGTGTTATTAAAACAGCAACTCAAACCTAACATGCTAGCCAAAGCGTCTTGTATTTTTTTGACACAACAGGAGTCATTTGAAAATTTAAAGAACTGCTGCAAACTTTAATCTGAAGTTGAGGACAGTTTTAATCTAGGGTGGGACATTTTAATCAATAGGGCTGATTTTTTTTCTTCATTGACACTTAAAGAACAAAATATGTACAAATGAAAGGGGGGAAATATATCAAGAACCTCAAGGAAATCTCTACTGGCTTGATTGGTTTACCTCCTGCTGTTTTTAAAACTGTCTTCCAAATTCTGTGTAAAATGTTTTTTATATTTGTTGTAGGAAGCTTTGGGATGATTCTCCCTGAAAGGAAGGATATTAGTTTTTTAATTAGTCAACTTGAAGGCACATAACAACAACAAATAAGGTAAATAAGCTTCAGACATCACAACCAAACTTAAATTTGGACGTCAGGCTCCCACTTTGTCCTGGGTGCTTCAATTCCCACACTTCTTGATTCATTGTAACCATCGTTTGTCGTGACATCCAAATTGGGCAGACAATGGTTTCCAAAAACCGTAGTATATCCCCAAACCAAAATTAGAAACCACAGTTTGACACTGATTGATTCTAATCTGGAGACAGCCTAGGTTTGTAGGAACCATATTTTTCTCTAACTGGACACTATGGAAACTGGGAATCAGGAAGTGCAGGAGGGAGTCAGAGGGTGCCCATCAAGAAGGAAGGTGCATGTCAAAAGGATATGCACGACAGCCACACCACAGTTTCACTGCACCATATGAACTGCTGGGCCTATGCCTATGAAATGATAAATACTCACCATTACATATATTTAAAGCACAAAGACAGAGAGAAATAAACACTTAAAGAAGCAGTGGCTAACTTGTGGCCCTCCAGATGTTGCTAGACTCCAACTCTCATCATCCCTGACCATTTGCCATGCTGGCTGGGGCTGATGGAAACTGGGAGTTCAGCAACATCTAGAGGGCCACAGGTTCCCCATCCCTGTGGACTTAAAGGATATGAAAGCAATTAGAATCACTATTCCAAAATTTAATCAAGTATGACTTTGTCTTTTCAAAACACTCGTAACTGAACATTTCTGTTATCCCCCCCCTTTCTTCAACTTGCATGTTTTTAGACGGCTATTCTAAAACAGACTTTTGGACTGCACTGTTTGCTTTCAACCACAAGGTTAATAGTGGCTAACAGATTTCAGATTGATTCATAGGCCATTTTGTTCACTGAATTATTTAAATGGCCCATTAAAATACAGATGGGATCAAGCAGTTAGCGTTATTGTCGTAATTTTATTGAGTGCTACTGCTTTCTTCCATAACACTGCAATTTATTTGCACTCCCTGCAAGGTGTGCCAAAAATCTGCATTGGAATGGCTGTATCCCCAGCATTCGCCCTAATTTTATTTTTATAAATCTTACTGTTTTTAGTAAAAAAAAGGTACCAGCATGTCAACATTTCATAATAATTGTTCTGTTTATAGAGGGGGATGACATCAGACCCTTGGAAAACCAAACAAACAAAGCCAAGGAACTTCTGAAATATTATAACTTAGCATCTTTCCCCATGTTGTTCTGCAACTGTTGTTGTACTACAGTTCCCATCATCCTTGATCATTGACCATTGCAGGCTGGGGCTGATGGGAGCTGGAGTCCAAATAACATTTGGATGGCCACGCGTCACCTGTCCTCCATTAGAGACTAAGGTGGGGCATCCTTAATTCAAATCTCAGCTAAGTCATGAATTTACTAGATGGGCTCAGCCAAGCCCCTCATTCAGCCTCAGCTTTTCTTTACAATACAGGATAATACTTGATTATGGCATGATAATACAAACTGACCAACAAAATCTAGAGGGCCACAGGTTGCCCATTCCTGCCATAAAGACAAAATGGCTGCCACTTTCATCATCTTCATTTAACAGGAGGTTTTTTTGACATGTGGCTTCAGTCAACTACAACCGTTTCAGATTCTGTCAAAGCATGTTCCAGTTTAAGGTTTCATAAACAACTAAGACGAAAGTCTCTTACAGAACACTCCTATGTGAGTTTATGCAGAAGCAAGCACCACTGTGGCTCCATCTGCACTATACATTTCAAGAACTATCATAACACTTTAAAAAGTCAAGGCTTCCCCCAAAGAATCCTGGAAACTGTAGTTTGTTAAGGGTGCTGAGAGTTCTTAGGGGACCCTTATTCCTTTCCCAGAGCTATTTTGTAGAGTTCCCTGGGAAAGAGGTTTGATCATTAAAGCACTCTGGGAATTGGAGGATGATTCTTTTTTATTACAGTATAATCAAAAACAAACATTGATGCTTGAAGGCTCCCCGTTATAATCCAGTGTACTTTGGGATCAACCATATTCTCTGTCATACCTAGCCCTATGAGGCATGGAATGAGAGAAAAAAGCAGTGACTCCACAGGCTGAGAACCTTGAGGAGCAGGCAGGGGCTCCTGAATCCAATGCCGAGGATCACCTTGAGGGACCCAAGATTGATACCTCATGAAGAACCTCTGGAAATATCAGAGGAGGTGGTGGAGCTGCATCTCAATCCGCAAGAACACAGCTCCAAAAGCTTTAAGCCAGGCCAAAGCGCAACAACACAGTATATATGTATGGACCTGGAGTGTCAGTCTACTTGTAAGGGGTCTACTTGTAAGTAAGCAATCCCTGATATTCCTTCACTGCCTGCAGCTGTGGTTAGGGTGTGGTTTAGGAAGTCAGAATATATCTGGCCTCCCTCATAAGCCTTCCAATAGCTATAAACAATGCAGTTATCTGGTTTTTTGTTCTTTGGTGGCTGATTCTATGCTCCTTCCCTGGCTCTGTTGCACCTTGCTTAAACTCCCTGTGATATTGCGGTTGGGCTGTTGCCTCACCTGACTTTGTCTCTGGGTCACATTTGGACCTATGTTGATTCCGTGCGATTCACCTTGGTTTATTTGGACTGTGTTGTCTCTGCAGCCCTGCCCTCATCAGTGAGTATGTTGCTAAAGGCCTGTGTGTCCTGTAACTGGAACCCTAGCCCCTAAGAGCATTCCCTAGAGCAGGGGTTCCAAAACTGTGGTCCATGAGCTTCATTCGGGTGATCGGTGGCATGTCTGTACTTATTAAATATTGCTATTTATTTTTAATTGTATTTGTATTGTTTCTTTTATTTCTTGTATTGTATTTTATTGTGTCACAATCTGCATTCCATACAATTCAAATTGTAATGCAATAAAATACAATGTAAGAAATAAAAGATGCAATACAAATACAATTAAAAACATACTGCACCTACCACAGTGCATTACAGTTGCTACAATAGGCAGAAAAATTAGAAAGCAGTCTACCAATGGCTCAGCAATTTTCAAGTGCTCCATGGGGGGAAATGTTTGGGAACCACTGTCCTAGAGTATGGCATTCCCATGTCCAGTAACTCAAATAATGTCTTTCTGTCCAATTCTCTAAAATGGATAAACCCTAAATGGCAATAGTGCTATCCAGATATTTGTATCCGAATGCATGAAAGGGCCAGTGGGAATGTGTGGGGCTCACCCTTGTGACAGGAGTCTTCTGCTCCAGCCCACATGTTATCAGCTCAATTGAAGCCACATGTACAGGCTTTCCTGCACTCAGACAGGAGCCCTGGTCTATCATGCGCTGGGGGTGTGGCCAGTGTTGACGGACAGGCTATGCTTGCGCATTCTTGCAGGCCCCTTCAATCATTCAGAAAATATCAAATGCTTGAATAGGGTTAATAAGTAATAGAAAGCATGGAGTGATGAAATAGAGGATGGTGCATCATAAAAGGTCACAAATCAGACAGGACTAATGATGTACGACAATCCCTGATATTCCATTTCCAAAAGGACCGTTTCATAAAGCACTTAGTAATATGATTAAAGATTACAATACTAGTCAAGCTGGACTATGCTAAGCTGTAATTAACTTGTTTGACTACATATGTATAAGAAATATATTTATTTTATTTATTAGATTTATATCCTGCCCTTCCTCCCAGCAGTAGCCTAGTAGGATAAGATAGATATATCTTATCTAACACACAGCTCTGTGGCCATGCTAACAGCTCCTTTCACAGGAACAAATGGGCAGGGGCAGGTGCTGGGTGTGGTGCCAGTGGGCCTGGTCTGGCACCCCTCCCCTCTATGTCTGTTCAGTATATGCAGGGATGGGGGGGGGAATCCAGCTCACATCATGTGTTTTCAGATGATCCCTTGGATCTGATTTGACTAGTTTGAACAATTTCAGACAGGTTCATTAATATATGCAACCCTGAATCCATTAATGCCACACAGCCCATGGCTTAGGCATTAATAAGTGAACTGATATGTTTGGACACGTCAGCTGCAACTTACACAAAGAAAGCCAATTCCCTGGTGGTCCAGGGGGCCTTTTGCCTTTGTGGCCTTTTGCCACACAAACAATATGCAACATGGGGAGAGGACTACTCCTTTGTTATGTTTTAATATATTTTTAAAGTCTGTTTTTATAATGTTTTAGAGTGTTTTTGTTGTGCCGCCATGGGTTCCTACTGAGAGGAAGGGTGGGATATAAATTAAATAAATAAATAAACAATGACCGAGAAGAGAATCTTTTCTCAAAGACCCCAAAAATGTCATTGTAATATTAGCATAATAAAGGACAATAATGAACACGGAAAGTACAGCTGAACAAATTACGTATTCTTTTGGGGGGGCTGGGGGAGTTCCCAGGAGCAATTCCTGCAATTCCCAAGAGCACCAAAATAGTATTTATAAAGCACCATCAATGCACGCAGTGTATTGCAGAGTAAGAAGAGCAAAGAACAGGCATAGCCTGGGGATAGGGAACATGCTTTTGCGTTCAGTCCCTGACAACCTTTTGCGAGGTTCAGTCCCTGACAACTCCAAAAGGCAGGGAAAGGCCCCTGTCTACCCCAGCAGAGTCACTGTTGCTCAGTGTAGATCAGTCTTTCCCAGCCTCTGGGTCCCCGGATGTTGCTGGAACTACAGTTCCCTTAATTCATGACCATTGTCATACTGGCTGGGACTGATGGGCGTTGTAGTCCAGCAACATCTGGGGACCTTAGGATTGAGAAAGGCTGCTGGTAGACCATCAGTCTTCAACTATTGGGACAAGACTCACCACTGGGTTGCAGCTTGATCTATAGTGGGTTGCACAAGGAGCATTCCCGCCATACAAACAGATGCTCCCAAGATGCGTATTTAGGCTAAAAGTAGGTCCCAGATCAGAAAAGGTTGGGCTACTGATCTACACCAGCCTTTAGAAGACCAGCTGTTCTGGAGTGCACCTCCTTTCATCCTTTGCCATTGGCCATGTTGGCCTTGAGCTGATGGGAGTTCCAGACCAAAACATCTGGAAGGCTGGCATACACAAATGCTAGGCTAGAGGGACCAATGGCCTGACTCAGTACAAGGCAGCTTCCTATGACGCATGAAAGGCAAGTCTTGGCATGCATAGTAACAGGATCCAACCTTGAGGTCTCTCCCAATTCCAAGCTTCTCATTCATACTCCTATAGTGGTGTCTCCTGGCCTATAGTTATAATAATACTAAGTTCTAATTTGCATAGTGCTTTCCAAGCATTCAAGGTGCTTCACATGTGGCTACTTAGGCAAGTTAGTATGATTATTTCCCCTATTACAACAGGTAGGACAGTGAGGGTAGGCACACTTGCGTTTGTGCTTGTTCGTTGCACCTTCGCCTCTATTTTCTGAACGTGGGGACACCAGGCAAACTCTGCCCCCTTTTGCTCCTAAACCTTGGACGTTGCAGCTCCAGCAGAGTTTACCTTGAAGTCAGCTTCCCACAGACTTCAAAACTTATCAGCCATCAACCCTGTTGCTTCTCCAGGTGTGCCCAATGAAAATGCTTTGCTGTAGGCTCAGGCAGACACAGTGATTGGCCCAATACTTCATTGTGGGCAGTGCAAATCAGCAGTGGGGAAGGGAGATGTGTCCAGCCGTGGGCAGAGCTGTTTCAAAAATGCAGCCAGAGAAAACAGCCTGGTTGCTTTGGAAGCAACTAGTGCATCTGCAGCCTGAGAATAGACTGCCAAAGGCTACTTCACTCACAGCAGAGAAGTGAGATTTAAGAACATAAGAAAAGCTCTACTGGATCAGGCCAAAGGCCCATCCTCAGGTGCCTATGGGAAGCCCACAAACAGGACAGAGCACAACAGCACCCTCACCAGCAGCAGACATCATACACAGCCATCATAATTAGTAGCCATTGGCAGCTCTGTCCAATTTACTGTTTTTAACTCTGGGCATTTCCTTGTGGGTTTCAATCACATACTGGCAAACTGATGTTGCGCAACTGATGTTGGGAGTCCTTGGGCAACAAACCTCCTTTCCATCAAGAACTGGACTTTTAACAATTATTTTATTATTTATTCATTTATTTATTGCATTTATATCCCACCTTTTCTCCAAGGAACTCAAGGTGGTATACATGTTTCTCCCCCTCCCCATTTTATCCCCACAACAACCGTGTAAGGTAGGTTAGGCTGAGAGGCAGTGACTGGCCCAAGATTGCCCAATGAGTTTCATGGCCAAGTGGGGATTCGAACCCTGGTCTCTCAGGTCCTTGTTTGATACTAGTCTAACTGCTCACCAAAAGGGACAGGAAAATGTGGAATAACATTTGCTTGACACAACATTGTTTAACCTCCCTGCAAACAACTTAGAATGAAGGCTCAATAAATAGCCAAAGTTGTTGAACGACCCCACAAACTTTGTACAAACAAATCTGGATGAATGCTCAATTAACAGGTTGTCTGGAAACAATCTCTGCCTCAGCCACTGTCCTGCCCTTCTAACAATGTTCTATGTGTATTTGAGAACTGTGGCCAACGCTACATCTATATGCACAACAGCAATCCCATAAACAGGGAGAAGACAAAAAGTGCCAAGATGTGCCAATCTCTAAAACTGCCTAAGATCTGAAGAGTTCCGCTTTTCTGCTAACTACCTTCCTCTGATGCATCCCATCAATTGGTCTCTGCAAAAGAACGCAGCAGAAGAGAGGTCAGAGGATGCCTGCCTGTGCATGCGCACGCACCAGCAGCACGTACACCCAGCACGCGCAGCCACAGACAGGCTAGGTTTTCAAGCCCAAGGAAGAGCATAGGCGCCCTGGAGCACGTGGCTCCGCCCCCGTCTTTCCCCGCTTTTAAGGCCAGCCGGGCGTGTGGTGCCTCTTCCTCCGCTTCAGTATCCCTCGGAGCGAAGCCGAGCCAAAAAAGCAAACAGAGGCGACGATGCCACCCTTTTAGGGGGAAGGGAACGCGCTCGAGATGTTTAGACGTCCATCGTGGCAATCCTCCGCGATTGGATTTTAAATCGATCGCCATCGTGTATCTTCCCCAGCCCCCCCAAAAATACGCCGCGCCGACCAAAGATAACCCGAAATGCCCACACTCCAGGTGTGAATCCGAAACGACGAGTTGCAAAGGGGGCTTTCGCACGCTCGAAAGCGAGACACGGGAATGAGCTCGTCAGGAGCTACGGGAAATTGGCTGATGGGAGGGGACAAGCTAATACCCCCTCGGTCCTATTGCTCGGTGGATAACTGGGAAGCAGACAGGGCCACGACAGGGAAATTGTATCACCGCCATCGCCTCCCAAGAAACTAGCCGCCGCCTCGATGTGCCTATACGCCCGGACGATTTCTGCTTTCCAATGCACAGACATACGCCGCGTGTGCAATTACTGCATCGCGTCCAAGCCACCGCTAGAATGTCTCTGCACGCAGGTCATAGACAGGTTCCTGAAATAGCAATTTGACTAGCGCACCCCCCCTTACAGGCACAGACATACCGCCAAGGGAAATTCATCACTACCATTCCAGCTCTAAAAAAATAAAGATAAAACCAGCAAACGACTGCAAAGAATTTAAAATGGAAATGGACTGCCTTCAAGTCGATTCCGATTTATGGCGACCCTATGAATAGGGTTTTCATGGTAAGTGGTATTCAGAGGGGGTTTTCCATTGTCTCCCTCTAAGGCTGAGAGGCAGTGACTGGCCCAAGGTTACCCAGGGACCAAAGAAAGATGGGGGGGGGGAAGTTAGCTGCTTTTCCAAGCGCTCTTGCCGTCAAGAAACTGTGGGCACAAGCCAGCAGGAACTTCTCCTGCGCAAGATCCGCAAGATCGTTCGGCCCGACGCTAGGTCGGATCTGCGACAATGTAATAAACTGTTGCTGGAAAGACGGGGGGGGGAGAGAGAGAGAGAATCTCATACATATTCACACACGCACACGGCTGGCAATCGTTTGAGACATTTCCCTCCATTATGTAGGAGAAATAAATGCAGAAAGAGTTGGGGGGGGGCTCTATGCAAATACAGAGGTATTTATCCCCCATCAGTGGAAGCGGGTCTATCAGGGCAAATGGGGCACAGTCCCACCAAACTCGCTCTGTCCTCAACCAGCCCTCACTTGCCTGCCTTTCTTCTTACAAGCTGCCCAAAAGGGTGGCACATTAGCGATCCGCTCTCAGTATTGCCTTTTGTAGAACTCAACAGGGAGAAGGATGGGGACAAAATTAGTTGACTCTGCCTGTCATTGGCCCTGCCTCCGCTCGACCAGTCCCAATGGGCACCAGCCATCACTGATCTCCATCTTTCAGCCTTTAAACAGCGCGATCCTATGCATGCGATCTCTACTCAGAAATAAACCCCACAGGATGCGATTGCGTTTATGTCATGTTTGTTGCCTTCCCACAGGCAGCTGATTGCCGCCTGTGAGAACAGGATGATGCCCTAGATCGGCCTTTGGTCTGATCCAGCGGGGGCTGAGGGGTTTCTTATGGTCGCAATTGGGCTCCCAGATTAAGCGTGTACATAGGATTGCAGCCTAAAAGTCAGGCTCTGTGAGCTTGAAAAGAGAGTGAAAGTCAAAAGAGTAGCAGTCAGAACAACCCCCTCCCTTTTTTTTTTTTTGCAAAATGGATTTTTTCTTTGGTTCACCCGCCCCGTCGAAAGAGAACGAAGCCAGCGAGGCCATATTAACAGGATGGCGCTAGAAGCTTGCCAAGAGTAATTTCTAGGAGGCTTCAATGGCTCTCCTCCCTTTCAAGGCAGCGATCTCACCCCCGTTCACTCGGGAGGCAGCTCCAGTCATCTCAGAGGGCCTGTCTAGAATGGGGGTTGCACGGTCTCCACCCCAACCACGACTCTCGAAAACCGAGTGAGTCAATGCCTCCCTTTTACCCCTAAGCCTGCAACGGGTGAGAGTCGGCATCGTGCAAGCCGCAGCGCCCGCGAAACGAAAGCGCCGCCTTGGAACACTCACCGGCTCCGTCTGGGCTGCTCCTGCCGCGGCACCCCGGGAGTCCCAGATGTGGGGGCACCTCTGGCTCGGCTTCCTGCGGCGAGCTCACAATAACAAGGAAGTTTTCCTTCCCCCAGCAAGCTAGCGAGCCCTGCCTACGCGATTGACGTGTCCGCCGCCTCCCACCCAATGGGAAAGCCAAAGAGACTCTCCGACTGAACCAATCGCTACTTTCTAGAGGCTGACACGAAGGAGAGGCTGGGCTAGGGGGACAGAGTTTTGTGGGAAGGGAGAGGAAATCTGACAGTTAACTCTAGAGGCACCGAAGTACATACTGTATTGTTGATTGGCTGAGGGAGTAGGAGACAATGCAAAAGTATGCAAGAGTTAGACAGAAATAATCCCCAGGCTAGAAGGCAGTCGTCTTGGATAGAGGCCCATCGTATTTATTTATTTATTTAGGACGAGTGATATGCTGCTTATAATTTAAACAAAACTCTAAGCAGTTGACAGCACAGGTTAAATCATCTTTAATAAACAGCAAGTACAAAAAAATACCAGACAATTTCTGTCTTTCATCATCGTATTAATCTATCTATCTGTGGTAATTTATACCTGAATTATGTACAGGGGCATTGCTAAAAAGACTCAGGATACAGGGCCATGGCAAAAATTTGCATATGCTCATTTATTTATTTTTATTACATTTATATCACATCTTTCCTCCAAGGAGCTCAAGGTGGCATATATGGATCTCTCCCCTTTACCAGTTTTTTCTCACAACAACCCTGTGGGGTAGATTAGGTCAAGAGGCAGGGACTAGCCCAAGGTCAGCCAGGGATCTCCATGGCTGAGTGGGGATTTTCACCCTGTTTTCCAAGTTCCTAGTCCAGAGGTGGGGAATCTTTTCTGGTCAGTGGGCCAGATTCTTATCTCCGCAACCCCTGGAGGGTCACATTTGACATGTGGGGTGGGTGTCCATCTGTCACTGTTGAAGGTCTGCCTGTTGGGATTTCAAACCACAGAGTTGGGCTGTTTGAAAACTCTTGCAAACAGCACAGCATTGATCTAGACGGGTTCAAAGAGCAGTGTGGGTCTGTTTGCAAAAGGGCTTTCAGACAGCCCCACACTGAGCTTTGGCTGCACACACCTATACTCAGCAGGAAAGCAGGTGCACACAGCCAAAGTGAGCAGAATTTAACCCCTGTTCATCAGCTGATGGGAGGTTAATTCCTGCTCCTTTGACTGCATGCACCAGTTCACAGGGGGGGGAGGGATTGGCACACACAGCCAATGGAGAATCACATCCTGCCCATCAGTTGATGTCACCCCCATTGGAGTAACATCAGCTGATTGGCAGGTGGGTGTGGTTTCTAAAAACTGGCTTCATTGGCCAGATTTGACCCCCTGGCAGGCCAAAGTTGGCCCACAGGCCAGATGCTTCCCACTCGTGTCCTAGTCCAATACTCTAATCCAGCCTTTCCCAACCTTTGGGTCCCCAGATGATGTTGGACTACAGCTCCCATCAACCCCATCCAGAATGGCCAATGAATGATGGGAATTGTAGTCCAACAACATCTGGGGACACAAAAGTTGACAAAAGCTGCTTTACTACACTGCATATGTATAGGTGCAAATTTAGGGCCCTGAGCAAATTAAAACAGTAGATGGCTGGCCAGCATTGTGCTTTGCAGCATGCCTAGCAGCCCTGTAAGCAAAGTTGAAAATAAATTGATTTTTTTTAAAAAAGGCTATGGGAGGAGAGGACAGGCAGGACATCCAGAACTGGGACCCCCTTGACCATCGCCTAACACCGCCTGAGTCTGACAGAGATAGATAGCACAAAGCCTTGGCATGCACGAGCTCCAAGAAGACAGATAAAAGCGGAGAATGAGCACCATTGTTTCTGCAAGTTATTTTTCTATAAATCACACCACAGAGAGCAACTTCTGAGAATTCATTTCCAGATGAGTTTGAAATTCTGATAACATTAAATCTACCCCAGCCAGGCCATGTTCCAGCTAGGTATTTTGGCAAGTGATGCAAAAAACCAGAATTTTAATTTCCAGGGCTCATAAACTGAACAAAAGAGCTACATTGATCAGATGGTATACTTTGTTCTAAAATGGCTCTCTCTTGCTTTTTATACTGCATTAGCAACACTCAGAAGTGATGCACTGGAGATTTTGGTTACAATCCTATCCTATACTCATTTCTTTCAGAGTAAGCTTTATTTAACTCAATAAGAGTTACTTCTGAATAGATATGCATACGATTGCTCTGCGCACCATCATGAAATGCCTTTATCTCTCAGACCTATTGTTGTTGTTATGTGCCTTCAAGTCGATTACGACTTATGGCGACCCTATGAATCAGCGACCTCCAAGAGCATCTGTCATGAACCACCCTGCTCAGATCTTGTAAGTTCAGGTCTGTGGCTTCCTTTATGGAATCAATCCATCTCTTATTTGGCCTTCCTCTCTTTCATTTGATAGGTATTCTATATAGATGAATGGAGCAAAATTTTAGCTTTGCATTGAAAGTAAAATAAAAAGGCCTGGAGTGTTTAAGGTTGCAGTCCTCAATATACTTACCAGGGAGTAAGCCCCATTGGACACAGTGGGGCATACTTCTGAATAAAGATGCACAGGAGTATGCTATAAAGCTGTAACCCACCCTATTCACACTTTGCTGATGAAAGTTAAAGAGGAAAGCACAAAAGCAGGACTACAGCTTTGGGAATTGTAGCTCTGTGAGGGGAATGGGGGTCTCCAGAGACCCTGCACAAACTACACTTTGAGTTCAGTGGGATTTACTCCCCAGCAATCATGCTTAGGATAGGTGAAACTGACCATAGGGGGGTGGGGAGGGGAGAAGGAGGAAGGGCAGGGGTAGGGGAGGAAGGGCAGAGAGGAGGAGGGGGATGGGAGCAGGCAGGAGTGGAAGGGGAGGAGGAGGGCAGGTTTGATCATTTGCATGTTTATTGGGTTCAGTGGGATTTACTCCAGTGCAATCATTTATTTATTTTATTTATTATTATTATTATTTATTTGATTTATATCCCATCCTTCCTCCCAGCAGGAGCCTATGATGCAGGCAATCATGTTTAGGATAGGTAAAACTGACTATGGGGGGAGGTGGAAAAGAGGGAGTGAGGGAGGGCTGGAGAGGTCAGGGGAGGAAGAAGAAGGAAGAGGGGAGGGGAGGACGATAACCCTTCAGTCATATCTACACCATACATTTAAAGCACATTTAACACACATTTAAAGCATATGGCTTCCCTCAAGTAATCATGGGAACTATAGTTTACCCCTCATAGAACTACAATACAATTCCCCGCACCCTGTACTAATTAGAGTTCCAAGGATTCTTTGAGGGAAGCCATGTGTGGCCTCAGTTGTCCATGCTCTGGTGACCTCCTGCCTGGACAGGGGCTCTACATGAGGCTCCCCTTCAAGACAATCCAGAGGCTGCAGCTACTGCAGAATGCGGCTGCGAGACTGGTAAGTGGGACAACCCACTGGGACCATGTGTCACTGGTCCTGAGAGCACTGCAGTGAGCTTCTGGGCCCAACTCAAGATACTAGTACTAGCATACAAGGCCCTGAATGGCTTGGGACCCAAGTACCAAAAAGAGCACATACCCCAATATCAATCATCTTGGGCCCTACAATCAGCAGGGGAGTGGTTCCCCATTTGTGGAATCCCCTTCCTAATGAGGCATGTCAGTCTCCCTCACTATTAACTTTTAGGAGACAGTGAAAAACATTCCTGTTTACACAGGCATTTGGTGGCTGGAAGTCCTATTGCTGGCAACCCTGAAATTATTAGTTTGAGAGAAGGTGATCGTTTTAGAAGTCTGATTTTAGAAAGTAGTTTTTAATTGTTTTAGATGGCAATTTTTAACTGTTTCTAGAAGTTTTAATTGTATTGGTTTAGTATTGACTGCTGCCCTGGGCTCCTTTGGCAGAAGGTACAGGATGAAATAATAATAATAATAATATAATAATAATATAATAATAATAATAATAATAATAATATGGTGTCCTTCATGCATCTTACAAACTAAGCTCTAAAACTCTGGACACAATGGGTCTGTTAGGCTTTAAAGTGTCCTAAGACTCTGACTCTCTCTCACACACACTCTCACACACACACACACATGCACGCACGCACCCGAAGATAACATACAGAAACAACATAAAGAAAGCAAGCAGAGGCACATATTGTAAAGCAAACCCACACTAGGAGAAAACCAATCCACCAAGGAGGTTTATTTATTTATTGTTATTGTTAACAACAACAACAACAACAATAAAATTTACATACCACCTTTCCTCCAAGGAGCTCAAAGGGGTGTACATGGTTTTCCCCTCTCCATTTCATCCTACCTCACAGGGCTGTTGTGAGGATAAAATGGAGAGGGGAGAACCATGTACACTTCTTTGAGCTCCTTGGAGGAAAAGTGGGATATAAATGTAACAAAAAAATAAATGGAACAAACCATATGGGAATATTTCCTCATGGGCAACTTCCTAAGGGCCACATATCAAAGTAGGTGGAGCAAGAGGTGTGGTCTGGGGAAGGATGTGGCTTGGGCAGGGCTTCAAGGGCCAGATAAGAGGCCTGGAGGGATGCATTTGGCTGCCAAGCCTGAGGTGGCCAATATCTGAGGATCAACACTCCCGTTGGAAGGTGAGAGGTCAATAGTATCCAATCAGCACCCAAAACAACAATGGGGGGGCAGTTTCCTCTGCCTTCTCTCTCTCTCTCTCTCACACACACACATTCACACACACCTTGGTACTTTTAGTAGCCGTTATTTTCATCTAGTGCAAGTTTAACATCTGGCGCAGAGAATGTTAAAATGTGGTGAGGGATCTTGCATCTAGCATCAGTTCTCATCTGTGGGTTTAACTTGGAACAAAGCCAAAGATAACTAAGAAACTGACATTAAAGTTTAAGAGGTGGGCAAAAGAGTTGTGCAAATGAATCAGAACATGGCAGGGCTGTATAAGCAGCGTTTCCTAGAATAGCGGCGAAGGACAATATTTATTATTTAATTTTGGGGGGAAAGTTATAGACTGCTAATTGAAACTTTGTCTAAGCAGTGTACATAATAAAATTACCAAGAAAAAACAGATAAAATCAGCAAAACTATTTTTAAAAAAACAAGTAGATATGAAACAATCAATAAAACACAGCAAAAAAATAAACAAAACTTAAAAAACACAAATGCATATAACTAAATTATCGCTGGGTAGACTTGCTTAAATAAAAGTTTTCAGCAGACATCTAAAATAATGTTGCAAGGGCACCTGCCTAATGTCATGATGGAATCACTGCTCTGAATAAGGGATGACAGTTTTAGCGAAGAAATGGAGTCACTTATGTTAGTCTGTAATGTGCCACAAGACTCTTTGTTGTCTTTGCTGCAACAGACTTAGCACAGGCTACTTCTTTAGTAATTGGAATAATTCTAGTTAGCCATGCAAAGTGGGTGGGTGGGAGTCTTTTAATGACCCCCCTGATGTTAGATTCTGCCCCAGCCAGTATGGTCAACAGTCAGGAATGATGGGAGCAGGAGTCCAACATCTGGAGGGCCACAGGTTCCTCACACCTGCTCTAAAGAGTCTAGAATGGTGTACATTTATTTAAACTTCCCCCTTTCTTCCATGTGGAATTTAAGGTGGCTTGCACAAGGTTCCCAGGCAGTCTTCCATCCAAACTCTGACCTGACTCAGACTTGCTGAGCTCCACCAACGTGGCTGTAATGTCTCCCAACCATGCAGCACCCTCCTGCCCCATACACATACACACAAATTATATCCTTCCAACAAGTCTGTGAAGTGTATTAAGCCTAGAGATAACAAGTGGCCCAAGTTTGGCCTATGAATTTTTATGGCTATGCAGGGATTTCTATCCAGGCCTGCCTGGTCCAACATTCTGTCCATTATACCACTCTGGCTTTCACTTAATATGTCAGGTACACATTGTAAGGCACAGGCTGCTATCCAGAAAAAGTTGAAAATAAATTTAAAATACCCCATTAAAGTTATCTCATTCCTGTTAGACTTTTGCCATTGTATAACCAACACTAAGATGAAATGCATACAGCAACTCTAGAATGTAAACTAGCTTGGACTTTAACAGAACTCCAAGCCAGGAGTGGGGAACCTCTGGCCCACGGGCCACATTTGGCATTCTAGGCCTTCCCATTTGGTCTGCAAAGCCATTACAGCCAAGCCACAGCTACCTGCCATCATACAGAGTTTAATCATTATGGATACTTCTCTAGATTGAGTCGACTATGCAGAAATGAAATTTTATGTGCATGTAGAATTTTTCAAAGAAATTGCAGTGTACTTAATGCTGCTTTGCTGAAAACTTTCCAAATAAAGTCAGACTCAATGCCTTATACTTACATGAAAATATATTATTTATTATTCCTTTAAGGATCACAGGGCAGCAAACATGGTTCATTTCAACTTTTATCCTCACAACAATCCTATGAGGTACATTAAGCTAACAGCGAATGACCTCAAGATCACCAAGTGAACTATGCAGGGATTTAAACCCATATCTCACTGGTTATAGTTGAACATTAAAGCGACTACACCACACTGGCTGCAAGAACAAAGGATCTACTCTCCAGGTTAGATTTCTGCAATGCATTGTACACTGGGCTGCTTTCAAAGGTTAGAAGCTCTAACTAGTGCAGAATGCACCATCCAGACCACTGACCAGAACTAAGTGGTCTGAACCTATAACTCTGGTTCTGGCTCACCTGCACTAGCTGCCAATTTGTTTGTGAGCCCAATTCAAAGTGCTGATTTTGACTTATAAAGCCTTACATGGCTCAAGACCCCAATACTTTAATGGCCACTTGTCCCCATACAAGGCTATCTGGACCCCGAAGTCAACATCTGAGGGTGTTCTCCGTTTGGCTCCTCCAAAAGATGTCCAGAGGGTGGCAATGAAAGAACAGGTCTTTTCTGTGGTGCCCCCCACCCCACCCCGAAGCTTGGCCGGTGCCAACTTTGTTATCTCTTCGGCAACAGGCAAAGATGTATTTATTTTCCCGAACATTTGGACAGCAGCCTTTTAGTGGTCATTCTGGTGTTCATTCCCGTGTTGGGCAGGATGGATATCCTATGTTTCTAGATTTAATGAACACCTCATATATTTGTATTGTATCGTTTTAATGGATGTCTTAACATACTGTATTTTGTTTTGTATCTTTTGTATCTTTTGTTTTGTAAATGGCTACAGGACTTCCATTGGGTGTGGGAAGCTATTCATAAATTTAATAAACTAAACTAACATCTCCAGTAGAAACACATATCCTGCTGTTTTGTTTCAGTGAACTAACTCTTTCCTGGAAAGAGCTGCTTAAGCACAGGGTAGAAAATGACAGCAATTTCAGAAAAAGCGCATCAAAATTATATCCAGACTTTAACACAGGCCAAATTTTTCATAGTGCTCTAGAGCACCCAGGAACATATTCTTGAGAACATCTCTGTTAGTATATCTAGGAAGAAGCAAGACTCGACAGCAAGTCCAGGCTTCAGGATACCACCGGTCTGGATCTTCTTTTCTTGAATCTGCAATAGTGAATCTGAATCTTTCCATCCCTTGAGCTGGGATGCGGTCAGTCCCTGTGAGAAAAGCTGAAGAGTTCATAAAAATTAAACAAGGCACAGTCAGAACATATAATAACTAAATTAAATTAAATTCCAATAGCTGTGGAGGAAGGCCTGCTTTACATTTTAGCTGGCAGATGAGCCTCCAGAATGTCCATGCAGTGAACATTGTAAAATTTGAAGGAAATCTGGATAACAACATACTGGGGGCCACATGCCCATGGTGGGTGAGGCCAGAGTCAAAAGTGTTTAGAGCAATTAATGTTACTTCTGTCCAGTAGGTTAATTGCTACAGTTCAGGGACATATTCCAGGCAGGCAAAACTACTCAACAATGGTGCTGAAGAAAAGACATGTGGCCAGGGAAAAGTCTCGGGAGCCAGACAGAGCAAGCAGGAAGACTGCATTTGGGCCCCAGGCCTGAAGTTCCCTACTTCTGCTATAAAATAAGATACAATGTAAAAACCAAAAGTAAAACGCTTCAATGAGTGTCCACTATTTGCATAAACAAATGCTACGCCAGTCAGGGGCAAGGGTCACACCAGATGCAATAGTGTGACTTAGTGGACGTGAGTGTTGGATTAGGAGTCCAATGACAACATTCACATCCAAGTTATCAATAGCAGTCATCTAGTGTAGGCGGAGAATAGAGGAGACCCCACTCAAGAATTCTTGAGTCTTGGGAGGTACCAGAAATTTTCTATTTGGGAGACAGACATCAGAACAGTCTTTATAATGTATGCTATTTATTCATACTTTGCACAGTCCAACTAATAAAATGCATTCTAGGTGGCCTTGGCCATCATTGCAGAAACAGAAAAACAAATATATATCAGCATGAAAGAAGTTGCTGGATATCCATTTAACATAAAAGTATAAGACTTTGAAGGCACATTCTAGTTAAGTTACAATAGATGAAGGACTGAGTTAAACTCTAAGCCATATTAACAGAGCCAAAGTACAAAGTACATGGAAAATACATGTCATGATACATCACCCATCAGAAGTCATGGATGCAATAGATGAATGGTTCTCTCCTGCTTTCTTTGACCCCCCACTCTAGCAGAACTGAGAGGTCATGAGTGCTATAAAACCTGGCCTTTTATACACTTTCTTATCTAGAGGAAGGCATGTTCTCATGGTCTTATCAGCTACTGCCTGTTAGAAGCGGCACTAGCTGCCTCCTTGCTTCTCTTTCTGTAGCCTCATCAGGCTCTTCATCAAGTCATTAGTCAAGCTTCTGGTGGGACATCTATTCTCAACTCCCTAGAAAGTCTGCCCTGTCCGCAAGTATCAGTTAATCCATATAATGAACTTCCTTTTACCTCATGTTCATAGTTAGCATAACACATTGGCTGTCTGGCTAGACCTCTTATCTCTATGCCTGTTCCAGTTGTTTACATAGGAAAAGTATAGCTTTAGTCAGGAGACGGAAGAAAAAGAGGGGACAGTTTTAAACTTATTGCTATTTGGCTCGTATGCATGAAGCACACTTTATCAACTATTTCATTAAATCTTAAGGATATTCTACGCAAATCTTAAGCATATTCAAAGCAAATATAAGCAGATTTAAATGATTTCATCATCTTTTATGCATATTTTAAGCCATTATCTGGGCTGTCCCGTTACAGCCTGATCCAGCAGGCTATGCTTATGTAAGAGTGAAAAATGGAAATGGACTGCCTTCAAGTCAATCCCGACTTATTGCAACCCTATGAATAGGGTTTTCATGGTAAGCGGTATTCAGAGGAGGTTTACCATTGCCTTCCTCTGAGGCTGAGAGGCAGTGACTGGCCCAAGGTCACCCAGTGAGCTTCATGGCTGTGTGGGGATTCGAACCCTGGTCTCCCAGGTCGTAGTCCAACACCTTAACCACTACACCACACTGGCTCTCATTAAGTAAGAGTGGGGAGACCTAAATTTGAGTGACTGAAGTTCATTGAGTAAACATTAGGCAAATCACTCACAGTCTTAACACTCTTACAGTATTGTTGTGAGGATAAAATAGAATTACACACACACAAACCTGAGCCCCATGGCAGAAAGGTGGGATATGCGTGATTAATAATAATAAAGGGTTCTCTGTGTTGTTATGGATTAGGCCACCCATAAAGGGCTCCTAAAATGAGTATCACAGTATCAGACAAGTGATTCATTTTGCCTTTTTAAAAAATAAATATTTTATTACCAAGAAAATTTTTCTTGTTTTCTTCAGGGAGGTCATGAAACACAGCCCAAAAATTCTTGATCGTTTCATCTGACTTTTCATAACCAGAGTACTTTGCATTCTGTCAGAGAGAATAAAAATATCCTTGCTTTGTTAATCCTTCAGCATCTCTTTACATAAAACAACATTCATCACCCAACATAATTCTGTTAGATATTTAGGTCATTCTTATGTCTTTGTCAATTGGAACCTGAGGGCTGCTTCCACACATTCATTTCATTTTTAAAAAAATTTAGTTAATTTATATACCGCTTTGTATTTCAGCAGAAATCTCTAAGCAGTTTGTAAATCCCAACAAAGAATCAATAGGAATCAATATAAGAAATTAAAAAAAGGAATAAATATAAGAAATGCAGTACAAATTCCCCATTCAGAAGCAATGTTACTACTACTAATAATAAATAATGGCTTGTATTCAGCTAAGTCCTGCTCAGAGTAGACCCACTGAAATTAATGAAACTAAGTTAATCCTGTCTATTAACTTCAATGGGTCTACTCTTGAGTAGGATTAATGGTGAATACCACCTAATATCCCCACATTTTAACATAATTAAATAAATATCTCTGAACAATATACATAAAAAAATAACTAAGAACCACAAAAACAAATCATATCAGCATCAGAACACACGGCCCTCTTTCACAGCACATTTTGTCCATTGGTTAGTCCACCGCCGGGTAAATGCCTGCTTTACCTTTTCAAGCTGTTCCCAGTCGTATTTCGTATGTCCAAGCAGAACAACATGGAGCTCAACAGGAAGAAACATTTGCCATGTTTCATTCGGACACCCTTTTTTAAATCCACGCAAGAAGTCCCCAAACTGCTTTTCCACTGACGCATTGAATACGTAATTCACATAAGCATCAACGTATTCTTTTCTGTAAATATATTAATCCAGTCATTTATTTACTGTGAAGTATCCAAAGTGGTCTGTATACACAGATGTAAGATACTGAGATAAACAAGCAGCAGTTAATAAAACAGCAGCAGATAAACAGTATAATCCGAGTTCTTGCTTTTGAAGAGCATTTTGTTAGTGAGTCAGCAGAAGGCAAGGAGGAAACAGTTCTGTCTATCTTCTTGGCCACACAGTTTTAACCTGGGAAGAGCCGCTCTCAGAGCAAGTCTAAGCATGTCTACTCAGAAATAAGTTCCACTGAGTTCAGCGGAGCTTACTCTGGGTGAGCAGGTATAGGACTGCAGCCTTAAAGACTGAGTCAGGAACTGGAAAGGCCTTGGTTCGAATTTTGCCTTGGCAATGAAATTATTTGGGCAAACCACTCTCTCAGCCTACCATAAAACTGAGATAATACTGACCTACCTTACAGGGTTGTTGCCAAAATTACAAAAAATATGTGAACTGGGGTGAGCACTTGAACACACTATATAGTGACTAGTGTCTCTGTGATGAGGACTGAGGTGTGTCATAGTGTTTAGCATGTGTTTTTAAATTTCTTTTTTAAAAAATGTGTTTTTAAATTTGTATATTTGTTTTTAATGTTTTTAATTGTTGTAAACCGCCCAGAGAGCTTCGGCTATGGGGCAGTAT
The DNA here is from genome assembly GCF_030035675.1 of Rhineura floridana. Taxonomy (NCBI): domain Eukaryota; kingdom Metazoa; phylum Chordata; class Lepidosauria; order Squamata; family Rhineuridae; genus Rhineura; species Rhineura floridana. Next base: position 105,434,394 of record NC_084488.1, read on the forward strand.
ACAAATGCAATAAATAAATAAATAAATATAAATGCTAAATATTATTGATACAACCAGCAGGCCAGAAACATGTTTGTTGCAATGTCAGAAGAGGGCTTTCCAAAATCTACACATCCTTTCCCCTAATGTGAATCTCATGTGTAAGAATTCCGAGTCTTGAAAAGTTTCCATCTAATATTTTTGACTGGCTTTCTTAGTCTCTTCTCCACCAACAGGGTCATCATGGAGCCAGTGAAACTATGGATAATTTAAAGCTCACACAGTGGGTCTCAGTAAGTGTGCAATAATTATCACTCATATAGGCAAAAGCTATCTCAAAATAATGTAAGAGCAGCTCATGGTTCAGGCCAATGGTCCATCCAGTCCAGCATCCTGTTCTCACAGTGGCCAACCAGATGCCCCCATGGGAAGCCCACAAGTAGGATTTGAGCACTCTCCCCTCCAGCAATTTCCAGCAACTGGTATTCGGAAACATGCCACCTCCGACCATGGAGGCAGAGCATAGACATGATGGCTAGTAGCCGCTGATAGCCTTATCCTCCATGAAATTGTCTAATCCTCTTTTAACTCCCTCACTGTCTCTTGCGGGAGCGAATTCCATAGTTTAACTATGTCCTGCATGAAGAAGTACTTTGTCCTGAATCTTCTAACATTCAGCTTCATTCAATGTCCACAAGTTCTAGTGTTACAAGAGAGGGAGAAAAACCTCTCTATCTACTTTCTCCATGCAATGCATAATTTTATACACTGCCATCATGTCACCTCTGACTCGCCTTTTCTCTAAATTCAAATACCCAAGATGCTGCAGCCTTTCCTAATAGACAAGTGGCTCCATCCCCTTGATCATTCTGGTTGCCCTTTTCTGAACCTTTTTCAACTCTACAATATCCTTTTTGAGGTGACGCAACCAGAACTGTTGGCATAATTGTCGGTATTCTGCATTATCCATGATTATTACATTGTTCCATATTTATGGCCCTCAGACCTTGACCTATGTTTTTTTTTTCCCTGTGAGGAAGCTAGCAAGTGTGCCAAAGTCCCCTGTACATCATCTGTTGGGCTTTGCATGTTCATAGGAACCACAGATGATAGCACAATCTTGGGAAAGCATTACTGTACAGTAGGGCCCCACTCATACGGCGGGTTACGTTCCGGACCCCTGCTGAAAAGCGAAAACCACTGAAAAGTGGAACTCATTGAATAGAATGGCGCACAATGCCCAAAAACCGCTGTAAAAGCGGAACAAGCGCCGTATGAGTGGGGCTTTAGTCTAATTGCATCTAATTGAGACCGCCACATTAGTGAAGTGCAGTAAAGCGAAGCACTGTAAAGTGGGGCCCTACTGTATCGAATAGCTTTAGCAGAAAGGTGATTTAAGCATCAGGATTAAACACTGTTGCTTTTTTTTTCACTTCAGCCAAAAAGCCCAGTTAGTCATTGACTTTGCATAAACCGAGCTTTGCCCCCCCCCCCAAAGATTTCTACAAGAATATTTATTTTTTTGTATGGACACCACATTGGCAAAAGTGTGGTTTCCTCTTAAAGGGAGCATTGGTAGAAAGGAAGAAAGGGTGCTTAACCAGTCCTGTACTTGCTGGTCCTCTTCTGCAAATCCCTCCCCTCCCCCTACCCAGTCTTACTAAAGATTTTGGAGACGGGGGGCGGGGCAGAGATACATGCTAGTGGGAGGATTTTTAGGGGGGAAATCAGTGAAAAAGGGAAGAGTTAAGCAAAAGCCATCCCTCACCCACTCTTGCCACCTCCAGATAATCCCTCATTAGCGTTAACAAGGAGAATATAGGATTGGGAATGCCGAATTTTCCTTGCAACATATAGTTCTGCCCAATTGTAACTTTTATTAAAAATGAGGAAGAACTTATTGAATCTTGCCTGTTGCACTTAGTAACTGGAATGTTGGCACCATTTTCTTTCAAGTCAATGTCAACTATGCATCCTTCATGTTCTTCTGTTACCTAAATTGGGATATAATAAACAAAAACAAAATTATTGTGTGCCACTAAGACATGCCATTCTTTTATTTGAATACTGTATACTGGCATGTAAACTGTCTGAAGGACTGCCTTCTCCCACATCAGCCTGCCTGGGAATTAGGAATGCCTTCTGAGAGGTGACAACTGAAGGGAGGGCTTTTTTGTGGTGGCATGCTAACGCTGGAATTCCATGTCCAAGGAAGTTTGCCCAGGATTATCATCATTATATTTTAGGCCATGGATGGGCAACCTGCCGCCCTTGGACTAACTTTGTACTGGTTGCAAGGAAAAGAATGTGGTGGGGGGGAAGGGGGTGGCAGAGAGAGAAAAGAGGGTAGGAGAAAGATATCCCACCCACTTTTGACTCAGCCCTTGCTCACACATATCTCTCAACAGATTACTTCTGAGGGAATACAGCCCTCAATAGAAAAAAAAGGTTCTCCAACCCTGCTTTAGGCCCCAGGCCCAGTCCATTCTAGATACCTGAGCTTTTAATTGACATCAGCAACTTTTATCCCTAAAGTTGAGTTTTGCAAAACCGTACTGCTGCTCTGTTTTAGTACTGCTAGATATCAGATGTTCTTATGATTTGTAATGATTATTTTACACTTCATTGAGGAAGTTTTAGAGAAAGTGGGGTAGAATTTTTAAATAGCAAGCAAGCAGCCACAAAAAAAAAATTACTTGCCCATGTATGTATGAGAGAAACCTAGGAACTAATAGAAGATTATCAGCATCTCTTACTGTGAAATCCAACATCATGTTTTCAATGACATCTTCATAATCTTCATCCAGGACTGCCTGAAGATTACTAATGGATAAAAAAGAAAAGTGAAATATTATTCCAGTCCTAAATGTATTTGCTTACATATATTCCTACTAATTTGAATGGAATTTACAGCACAATCCTATCACTTCTCTACTTAGAAGTCAGTCAGAAGAAAGTACTGAATTCAGTGTGGCTTACTCCCAGGTAAATTGGGTCAAGATTGCAGCCTTACTTCCAAATAAGTGACTTTAGGACTGCAACTTTAAGCTGTGGGCACCCTAATCACCTACAGCAAAATATTTCCATTGGCTTGACCTGGAGGGGCAACGGACTGATCTGCCAATCAGTTGTGAAATCTTTCTGAAGCTGAATTAAAACAACACTCGACCAAGTCATGTGCTTCTCCCCCCCCCCCATTTTCCGAAAAGAGATGTAGAGAAGCACTGGAACTGGCACAATAGTGTGTGTGTCTCTACCCTTAGAATATGTCCCACTATTCAGTTAATCAAATATACTTGGCATCCAGTTATTAAATAAAAGGTTTTTAAAATACAAGACCGAACTAATCCAGGGGTGGCTAACCTGTGGCCCTCTAGATGTTGATGGGCTACAATCCCCATCAATCCTGACCATTGGCCATGCTGACTGGGGCTGATGGGAGCCCAACAACATTGGTAGGACCGCAGGTTAGCCACCTCTGGACCAATCCACATAATTCTGGTAAGAAGTCAAAGAAAGATACTTCATTATGCTATTTCACATGGACATGAAGAATGTTATTCCATACCTTCCTACTATAGGAGAGAGCTCTTTTAAATCTTCCAGAGTCGGCTGAATATTTGCCATCTTCTTGAACAGAGCAAGAGGAAAGGGGAAAGCAGCTATCTTCGAATTATACAGAGCCATTCCAAACAGGTTCCCGATTAGAAAGTATGTGTCCTCCTGTGCTGGTACCTAATTTGAAAATTAAATATACGTGTATTGGAAAATGCACAAATTAGATCGGGGATGGGAAACCTGTAGCCCTCCAGATGGTGTTGGACCCCAGCTCCCATGAGCCTCAGCTAACATGGCCAACTGTCAGGGATGCTGAGAACTGCAGTACAGTAACACCTGGAGAATCACGCATTCTTCATCCCTGCACTAGATACTATATTGTATAAGCAGTTGTTTTCACTTGCAGCTAGACTTGTACTACCATGCCTAGTTTGGATCCAAATTTCAGGCACAAGCACTGCACCTATTTTGGTTCTCTACATGCAGACACAATCCCTTTGCACGTGCCACCACTTGACAGTGACATGTTAATACAGGCTAGGCGAGAAACTGCACTCCTGACTATGAAGTGGTTCCACAATGCACACCTGGGATGCCAGTTATAAGAGGGAGAAGCAGCTACTCTTAGGAGACACAGCGTAACTAAAATACATCACGGAAATATAACCACTCATACCTGGCTGGAGAACCAAATGAGATGTGATTCTTCAAAGTGCCTGAATATCTGTGCTTCTGGATCACATAGCTCTCTTCTGAGGATGGTGAAGAACTCCTGGGACAGCCCGCCGTCATCAATCCCGCATTCTCCTGTAAAATGCACCTGAAGGAGCAATAAAAGTCAGCAGATTTTTAGATGCATTTTATATAAGCCATTCTCTTACAAAGCCTGAGTATGAATAACGTCTCATTCAAGCACCAATAACAGCTCTGTGATCCATCACAATTAGTCTTTCTGTTTTTCCCATTCTAAGGAGGTAAAACAGTGGTGGTAACTTGCTCCAAGCCAGCTGAAATGGGAAGTGTTTGACTGATTAAATCAAGGATGGGGAAAATGTGGCTCTGAAAATGTTGTTGGGCTAGAATTCTGAGCACCTACACTTCAGAACTCCCTGCCTAGTGACATCAGACAGGCACCTTTGCTGTATTCTTTGTGGCACCTGCTTAGAACATTTCTGTTTAGGCAAGCCTAGCCAGACACGTAGATGTATTTTAATCTCGTTAGTTTACTGTTTTAATCAACTTTTAAAATGTTTTTTATTACTTGCACACACAGATGTGAAAGGAGAGTCCGGAGTTGTACGACACACACAATAGGAACATGGAATGTGAGAAGCATGAACCAGGGAAAGTTAGAAATTGTCAAGCAAACAATGGAACGTATCAACATTACTATACTTGGCGTGAGTGAATGAAAATGGCCGGGAATAGGACATTTTCAGTCAGGCAACTACAAAATATTTTATGCAGGAAATGAGAAATCAACAAGAAACAGGGTTGCTTTAATAGTGAGAAGTGATGTTGTTGTTGTTATGTGCCTCCAAGTCCACTAGAACTTATGGCAACCCTATGAATCAGTGACCTCCAAGAGCATCTGTCGTAAACCGCCCTGTTCAGATCTTGTAAGTTCAGTACCACCAACTTAGCCGCCTGACTAGATCAGCCACGCAGGGCCTTCTCTCAGTACCACCAACGAGAACAGCTAGGTTGGTGGGAACTAGGGAGAGGGCATTTTCAGTGGCAGCCCCCACTCTCTGGAACTCCCTCCCGTTCAATCTTCGACATGCCCCTTCCCTGGATGGATTTCGCCGAGCATTAAAAACCTGGCTCTTTGGACAGGCCTTCGGGACCTCCGGGGTGGGCTAAGCTTTTATCACTATTACTGAATGCCCGTTGTTTACATACTGTTTTATGCTGTAATTTAATCCTTTATTGTCGACTGTATTGTATTGCTATGTATTTTAAATTGTATTTTACTGGAATTTAATTGTGTACGTCGGCTAGAGTGGCTTTGGCCAGATAGGCGACACAAAAATTAAATTATTATTTATTAAATTATTTATTATTATTAGGTCTGTGGCTTCCTTTATGGAATCAAGCCATCTCTTGTTTGGCCTTCCTCTTTTTCTACTCCCTTCTGTTTTTCCAAGCATTATTATCTTTTCTAATGAATCATGTCTTCTCATTATGTGTCCAAAGTATGATAACCTCAGTTTCATCATTTTAGCTTCTAGTGATAGTTCTGGTTTGATTTGTTACAACACCCAATTATTTGTCTTTTTTGCAGTCAATGGTATCCACAAAGCTCTTCTCCAACACCACATTTCAAATGCATTGATTTTTCTCTTATCAGCTTTTTTCACTGTTCAACTTTCACATCCATACATAGAGATCGGAAATACCATGGTCTGAATGATCCTGACTTTAGTGTTCAGTGATACATCTTTACATTTGAGGACCTTTTCTAGTTCTCTCACAGCTACCCTCCCCAGTCCTAGCCTTCTTCTGATTTCTTGACTATTGTCTCCATTTTGGTTAATGATTGTGCCAAGGTATTGATAATCCTTGATAAGTTCAATGTCCTCATTATCAACTGTAAAGTTACATAAATATTCTGTAGTCATTACTTTAAGTCTTTTTGACATTCAGCTGTAGTCCTGCTTTTGTGCTTTCCTCTTTAACTTTCATCAGCATTCGTTTCAAATCATTATTGGTTTCTGCTAGTAGTATGGTATCGTCTGCATATCTTAAATTATTGATATTTCTCCTTCCAGTTTTCACGCCGCCTTCTTCTTGGTTCAATCCTGCTTTCCATATGATATGTTCTGCATATAGATTAAATAAATAGGGTGATAAAATACAACCCTGTCTCACACCCTTTCCGATGGGGAACCAATCGGTTTCTCCACGTTCAGTCCTTACAGTAGCCTCTTCTCCAGAGTATAGGTTGCGCATCAGGACAATCAGATGCTGTGGCACCCCCATTTCTTTTAAAGCATTTCATAGTTGTTCATGATCTACACAGTCAAAGGCTTTGCTGTAGTCTATAAAGCACAGGGTGATTTTCTTCTGAAATTCCTTGCTCCGTTCCATTATCCAACGTATGTTTGCAATATGATCTCTGGTGCCTCTTCCCTTTCTAAATCCAGCTTGGACATCTGGCATTTCTTGCTCCATATATGGTAAGAGCCTTTGTTGTAGAATCTTGAGAATTACTTTACTTGCATGGGATATTAAGGCAATAGTTCGATAATTACTGCATTCCCTGGGATCCCCTTTCTTTGGAATTGGGATGTATATGGAACGCTTCCAGTCTGTGGGCCATTGTTTAGTTTTCCATATTTCTTTACAGATTTTAGTCAAAATTTGGACTGATTCAGTCTCAGTAGCTCGTAGCAACTCTATTGGTATGCAATCTATTCCTGATGATTTGTTTCTTCCAAGTATTTTAAGAGCAGCTTTCACCTCACATTCTAAAATTTCTGGTTCTTCATCATATGGTTCCTCCGTGAATGAATCTGTCATCCTGGCATCTCTTTTATAGAGTTCTTCAATGTATTGCTTCCATCTTCCTTTTATTTCATCTTGGTCAGTCAGTGTGTTCCCCTGTTGATTATTCAACATCCCTACTCTTGGTTTAAATTTCCCTTTCATTTCTCTAATCTTTTGGAATAGGGCTCTTGTTCTACCCTTTTTGTTGTCCTCTTCTGTTTCTATACAGTAACTATTGTAATAGTTCTCTTTGTCCCTACGTACTAGTCGCTGTATTGTTGCATTTAGGGTTCTGACTGTGTTTGTATCGCCTTTTGCTTTTGCTTTCCTTCTCTCTTTAACCATTCGAAGAGTTTCTTCAGTCATCCATTGAGGCCTTTCTCTCTTTTTAACTAGAGGTATTGTCTTTTTGCATTCTTCTCTGATAACATCTCTGACTTCATTCCATAGTTCTTCTGGTTCTCTGTCAACTAAGTTTAAAGCCTCAAACCTGTTCCTTATTTGATCTTTATATTCTTCTGAGATGTTATTTAAATTGTATTTTGGCATTATGATTGCTTTGTTGGTCTTCTTTAGCTTTACTCTGATTTTCGATATGACCAGTCTGCTCCTGGTCTTGTTTTTGCAGAAAGTATGGAACTTCTCTACCTTCTGCTACCAATTATATAATCAATTTGATTCCTATATTAACCATTTGGTGATGTCCACGTGTATAGTCATCTTTTCGGTTGTTCAAAAAATGTGTTCGCAAGAAACAAATTATTGACTTCACAGAATTCAATAAGTCTTTCTCCTGCTTCGTTTCTGTCTCCTAGGCCCCATTTCTTCACAATTCCTAATTCTTCTCTGTTCCCTACTTTTGCATTCCAATCCCCCATGATTATCAGCACATCTTGTTTTGGTATGTGATCAATTTCTTTCTGTACTTCTGCATAAAATCTCTCCAATTCCTCTTCTTCTGCATTTGCCATCGGAGCATAGACTTGGATGATGGTTATGTTATGTTGATAGGTTTCTCATTTAATCTCATTGATATCACTCGCTCAGACCTTGTCTTGTAGCTCCTAATTGCTCTTGCTACATCACTTCTCACTATTAAAGCAACCCCATTTCTTCTTAATTTCTCATTTCCTGCATAAAATATTTTGTAGTTGCCTGACTGGAAATGTCCCATTCCCGTCCATTTTAGTTCGCTCACACCAAGTATTGTAATGTTAATGCATTCCATTTCTTGCTTGACAATTTCTAACTTTCCCTGGTTCATGCTTCTCACGTTCCATGTTCCTATTGTGTGCGTCGTACAACTCCGGACTCTCCTTTTGCATCTGTGCGAATCAGCCTCTGGGCTTCCTTTCAGCTTTGACCCAGCTGCGTCATTAGTCACAGCGCTACTCGTACTTGTCCTTTGTTCTTCCCCAGTAGCTCAGTGAGTGCCTTCTGACCTGGGGGTCTCATTTTCCAGCACTATCTCGTGTTGCATTTTGGATACTCTGCTCATAGGGTTTTCGTGGTAAGAGATATTCAGAGGTGGTTTACGATTGCCTTCCTCTGAGTTTGGATGCATCTTAGTCTGGTGTTTCAGCTTTGACCATTCTGCCTTGGGTGCCCCTGCTAGGAGTCTAGCCTCTTGGTCTGGACTCCAGACGGCATTGCTCTCAGCTTCTTCAACACACTCAAACCCCTCACCACGTTAAGGTGTGCATCTGAAGAGGAGGGAGAAGTGATGTAGCAAAAGCAATTAGGAGCTACAGTGAAAGGTCTGAGCGAGTGATATCAATGAAATTAACATAACCATCATCCAAGTGTACGCTCCAATGGCAAACGCAGAAGGAGAGATTTTACGCAGAAGTACAGGAGGAAGTTGATCACACACCAAAACAAGATGTTCTGATAATTATGGGGGACTGGAATGCAAAAGTAGGGAACAGAGAAGAACTAGGAATTGTGGGAAAATGGGGCTTAGGAGACAGAAATGAAGCAGGAGAAAGACTTATTGAATTCTGTGAAGTCAATAATTTGTTTCTTGCAAACACATTTTTTTAGCAACCGAAAAGACGACTGTACACGTGGACATCACCAAATAGTCAATATAGGAATCAAACTGATTATATAATTGGAAACAGAAGATGGAGAAGTTCCATACTTTTGGCAAAAACAAGATTAGGAGCAGACTGTGGTACAGATCATGAACTGGTCGTATCGAAAATCAGAGTAAAGCTAAAGAACTACAAAGCAATCATAATACCAAAATACAATTTAAATAACATCCCAGAAGAATATAAAGATCAAATAAGGAACAGGTTTGAGGCTTTAAACTTAGTTGACAGAGAACCAGAAGAACTATGGAGTGAAGCAAGAGACATTATCAGGAAAGAATTCAAAAAGACAATACCTCTAGTTAAAAAGAGAGAAAGACCTCAACGGATGACTGAAGAAACTCTTCAAATGCTTAAAGAGAGAAGGAAAGCAAAAGGAAATAGAAATACAATCAGAGCCCTAAATGCAACAATACAGCGACTAGTACGTAGGGACAAAGAGAACTATTACAATAGTTACTGTATAGAAACAGAAGAGGACAACAAAAAGGGAAGAACAAGAGCCCTATTCCAAAAAATTAGAGAAATGAAAGGGAAATTTAAACCACGAGTAGGGATGCTGAATAATCAACAGGGGAACACACTGACTGACCAAGATGAAATAAAAGGAAGATGGAAGCAATATACTGAAGAACTCTATAAAAGAGATGCCAGGATGACAGATTCGTTCATGGAGAAACCATAATTTCAAGAACTAGACATTTTAGAATGTGAGGTAAAAGCTGCTATTAAAATACTTGGAAGAAACAAATCACCAGGAATAGATGACATACCAATAGAGTTGCTACAAGCTACTGAGACTGAATCTATCCACATTTTGACAAAAATTTGTCAACAAATATGGAAAACTCAACAATGGCCCACAGAATGGAAGTGTTCAATATATATCCCAATTCCAAAGAAAGGGGGATCCCAGAGAACGCAGTAATTATCGAACTATTGCCTTAATATACCATGCAAGTAAAGTAATGCTCAAGATTCTATAACAAAGGGTCTTACCATATGTGATGCGAGAAATGCCAGATGTCCAAGCTGGATTTAGAAAGGGAAGAGGCACCAGAGATCATATTGCAAACATACGTTGGATAATGGAACGAAGCAAGGAATTGCAGAAGAAAATCACCCTGTGCTTTATAGATTACAAGCTTCTGACTGTGTACATCATGAAAAACAATGGAATGCTTTAATGGGGGTGCCACAGCATCTGATTGACCTGATGCGCAACCTATACTCTGGACAAGAGCCTACTGTAAGGACAAAATATGGAGAAACTGTTTGGTTCCCAATAGGAAACAGTGTGAGACAGGGGTGTATGTTATCACCCTATTTGTTTAATCTGTACGCAGAACATATCATACAGAAAGCAGAATTGGACCAAGATGAAGGAAGTGTGAAAACTGGAGGGAGAAATATCAATAAGATATGCAGATGATACAATACTACTAGCAGAAACCAATAATGATTTGAAACGAATGCTGATGAAAGTTAAAGAGGAAAGCACAAAAGCAGGACTACAGCTGAAACTCAAAAAAACTAAAGTAATGACAACAGAAAATTTATGTAGCTTTAGAGTTGACAATGAGGACATTGACCTTATCAAGGATTATCAATACTTCGGCAAAGTCATTAACCAAAATGGAGACAATAATAGTCAAGAAATCAGAAGAAGGCTAGGGCTGGGAAGGGCAGCTGTGAGAGAACTAGAAAAGGTCCTCAAATGTAAAGATGTATCACTGAACACCAAAGTCAGGATCGTTCAGATCATGGTATTCCCGATCTCTATGTATGGATGCGAAAGTTGAACAGTAAAAAAAGCAGATAAGAGAAAAATCAACTCATTTGAAATGTGGTGTTGGAGAAGAGCTTTGTGCATACTATGGACTGTGAAAAAGACAAATAATTGGGTGTTACAACAAATTAAACCAGAACTGTCACTAGTACCTAAAATGATGAAACTGAGGTTATCATACTTTGGACACATCAGAAAAGACCATAATGCTGGGAAAAGCAGAAGGGAGTAGAAAAAGCAGAAGGCCAAACAAGAGATGGCTTGATTCCATAAAGGAAGCCACAGACCTGAACTTACAAGATCTGATCAGGGTGGTTTATGACAGATGTTCGTGGAGGTCACTGATTCATAGGGTCGCCATAAGTTGTAACCGCCTTGAAGGCACATAACAAATTATTGATAATTGCAATGTTTATTGTAAACTTCTTAGATGCTTTTTTACAGGCAAGTAGGATATAAAGTTTGTTAAATAAAATAAATAAAACCATTCCCAAAACCCTTGACCATACTAACTATGACTGATGGTGGGAACTGGAGTCCAGCAACTTCTGGAGGACCACAGGTTCCCTATTCCTGAATTCAATCAACAATTCCCTGTAAATTATGCCATCTGATCCTACCTAGGTTTACTCGAAAGCAAGCCCCACTCATATCAGGATTTACACCCACAAAAGGCTGCAATCCTAAGTATACTGAGTAGGAAGGAATCCCCAGAGAACTCTGTAGGATTTCCTTCCAACAAAATATATTTAGGTAAGATAATAGCTACTAGTGTGTTGAGGACCCCAGCCTCTGCAACGATCATGCAATTCAATTCTCGGCAGGTTTACTCTGAAAAAAGTCCCCTTCTCTTCAACGGGGCACTTATTTCCAAGTAGGGTTCCAATCCCATGTAATTTATCTGGGAGAAAGTCCTATTTGAGCTAGTGGGGTTCACTTCTTAAAAAAATATGCCTAGGATCTGATGAATGTGGGCACAGGATTGCAACTGTATAGCCCCAATCGCATCCACGCATGCATGTTTACTCAGAAGTTCCAGGAAGTTCAAAGGAGCTTGCTCCAAATGAGCCTACATTAGGATTTGCAGCCACGAACCTCTGCCGTGGCTTAATCAGAAGCCAGCCGAAGTCAGTTAAGCTTCTTTGCAAGTACATGTACAGATGACTGCAGCCCTAACCTAGCCACGAGCTGTGGAAGCAAGCCCTCTACGTTCAATGGTTGTTTTTTAACTCCCATCAAAGCATGTATGGCTTTATTAAGCCCTTCCTAGCAGTTGCACAATCACTCCAAGCCTCTGCTAGGAACGTACCACGCAGACTCTCAAGGACGATTTATTTATTTATTTGCTCTCCTAACCCAGGAAGCGATCCTGCAAAGCCGGTTTTTCTTCCTGGCTTCCTATGAGCTTGTTGCTGCAGAGGCGCCGGTAGAGCGCAGCTGCGGATCATGCAAGGCCTGCCCGGGCTCCGGCTCCTGACGCGCCTTCCGCGGTGCGCGAAGCCGCAGGCAGCACCAGCAGAAGCCGCGGCCAGGCGGGCTTTCTGTTCAGCGGCGGCGAACGAGAAGGGCGGTGGCCAAGGGCAGCAAGAGCGCCCGCCCTTGGACCCTGGCCTGCTGGAGATCCTTGTGTGTCCCTTGTCCAAGAAGTCGCTCAGGTTAGCCGTCGGCTTCTTTTTCCCCTCCTCTTTGTCTCTTTCCCGACTACCCGTGTTTCTACTTCCACTTCGTAAACCCAGACCCCACGTTTAATTGCAATTAGTGTTGGGCCTCCAGCTGCTATGCTGGTGGGTTGTTTCCTCATACCCTTATTACCAGCCCACTTTCGCCTGACCTATTTCCGCACTGTCCTACAATTTCCCTTCTTTTTCGCTTGTCCCCTTCCCTTCCCAAATGCTTCCGTCGCCTCGCGCCCGCTTGCCTTCCCTCCTATTTCTGCAAAAGCACAAACGTGCGATTAATCACGCGTTTTTTAAATAGTTAGCACACACACCGCGATGCATATTTCTAACGGCACACCGACGCCATTTTGCTGTAATTTTTGCAACAAATCTATTAAATAGGTGGGGATTATCATCCCCATATTGCAGGTGGAGACCAAGAGATAATATCGTCATGCCAGAGGCGAGATTTGGACCAGTGACTTTCTTGCATCCAGCATACAAAAATTCTCCAACATCCCCCCCCCCCAAAACCCCTTATTTTCATCCTCCTACTCTCCTTCACCTTGCCCCTTTCCCTTCTCTTTGATAACTTATCTGCCGCCTTTCTGCAGCTCAGGTCTTGGTAGTTTTCTGCTCCTACGTTGTTTTTGGCACTTACTTGCTGCCTATATTTTTTAGCACGCCTTTGCTTTGCTTTGACAGAGAAGGAGGTTCAGGTAGACATTTTCCCTCAAAGCCATGGAAGAGACTGAGATGGTTATGTTCCAGTTACAGTTTAAAAATTAAAACATTTTTTTAGGAACCAATATTCTGTGCAACAAATTAATAACTAAGGCCGCAATCTAATACACATTTAAAGGAGAGTAAGAACCCAACAGAGCTTCGTAGACGTGTTGGATTGCAGCCTTAATCCTGAAACTAAAATCCTGGAATCCTTGAATGCCACCTGATGGACTGCAGTCCATAAAAGCTTATGCACTATAATAAAAATTGTTAAGTCTTTATGGTGCCACAAAACTTTTTGTTCTTGTAGCAAGACTAATACTGCTACCCCTCTAGAAATGGAGGGTAGTATTCAATGCTAGTCCTATTCAGAGTAGACCTATTGAATGGACATGAGTAACTTAGATTCATTAATTTCAGTGGGTCTACTCTGAGTAGGACTTAGTTGAATACAACCTGGGACTATTAACAGCTTTTATTTCCCTATTTATCCTTCTCTTTCTACACTGATTTAACTCTGTTCCTTCACAATCTGTAACTGACAACAAGGGGACAGACCTCCTTCCTTACATGTGAAGGGGATCCTCTGCACATGTAGATATACCTGTGGAGGGCTTCTGCAAAATGAATCAATGAATTTTTAAAAATGTGGTCACAGGGTATGTACCTGATAAGAGTGCTGAACTAGGACCCCAAAACCCAGAGTTGAAATCCTCACTCAGCCATGAAGCTTCCTGGATGGCCTTGGACCAATTGCTGTCTCTCAGCCTAACCTACCTCACAGGGTTGTCATAAGCTGGATAAAACAGGGAGGGAGAGAATTGCATATGCCACCTTGGAGATATAATAAATAAAATGTCTATGTGGGGATGTATGGGCAATCCTGTTCCTTGCTCCCAAGTTCAGGGCCGGCGCCAGGCATGCCGGGGTCCTTGGGCACCAGCTTGCCCCAGACCCTGGCGCACACATGCATGCACACCCCACCTACCTGTCTCTCCTGTCTTTTGCTGCTGTGTGCTCTGGGCTGCCATTAACCAAGATGGCGACCGAGGTTTCCCTAAGGAGCTGAAGCCTCTGCTGCCATCTTGGTTGATGGCATGCATGCATCCTACGCATGCACATCCCTGCCATCAACCAAGATGGCGGCAGGGGCATCAGTACCTTAGGGAAACCTCAGCCGCCACCTTGGTTAATGGCAGGCCTGCGGACACAGCTGCAAAAGAGGAGAGACAGGTAGGTGGAGCCAGCAAACAGGTGGGTGGCTGGGAAGCTCTCTCCCTGCAATCCGCAGCAGTACTCTGCCACAGATCATGGAAGGGGAGCGCTACTCCTCCCCCACCCTATCCAGGGGCCCTCAGCTAAGGCCCTCCCTAGCCGCCCATTAGCACTGGCCCTGACCAAGTTGACTAAATATGCAGGGAAGGTTTTTCTAAGGGGGGTACAGTCTGAGGGGGGAAACAGGGCCACTTTAATATCATACATTTATTCCACTTGAAACAGTCATGGCTTCCCCCAAAGAATCCTGGGACGTGTCATTTGTAAAAGGTGGTGAGAGCTGTTAGGAGACCCCTGTTCCCCTTGCAGAGCTACTATTCCCAGAGTGGTTCAATAGTCAGTCCCCCTTCCCAGAGAACTCTGGGAATTACAGGCTTGTGAGGGGACTAGGGGGTCTCCTAACAATTCTCAGCACCCTTAACAAAGTACACTTCCCAGGATTCTTTGGGGGAAGTTATGACTGTTTTAAGTGGAATAAATGTATGGTGTGAATGTGGCCCAAGTTAGTCAGAACAGGGAGACACAAAAGATATAGAAAGATTTCTCAGTTGTTCATAGTTTCAAGATTCAGTTTGTTAACATGTTATACGAAGATTGTTGGTTCCTAAGATATCTGTTCAGTTTTTAAAGTAATTATCAAGGTATTTCACAGCAACTGTCTGCAGCTGCTTCAAGAGCATGACCAGTTTATTCAGAATTTATATTATTCCTTGATTCTGTGTTCACAGTAAAGAATATGGATGAAAATCCCTACTTTTCCAAAAAACATTAAACAGAAGCATGAGGGTAAGGGTGATCTAACCACTGCATTTAAGGTTATTTTAACTAATTGGTTAAAGGGCAACTGACTAATCTATATTAGTATACAAATATGGCATACTAATGTGTACTGAAGTATGCTGTCAATTCCTCTACAACAGGCAAGGCACTGGGTAACCTTTAGTAAATAATTAACTCTCAGCCTCAGTTGCCCATCTGTAAATTGATAGTCTTGACAGAAAACTGGCATAAGACCATGTTGCTATGGATATTCAAACTTTATTTCTGGGAACTGCTTTATGAGAAGATCACTAATGGTAGGACAAGCTTTCCTGGCAGATAATTATTCTTCTCCATTGTGCAACCACAGGAAGGTGATGTGCCTATTCTAGAACATTCCATTTGCGCATGGCAACGGTGAGGCTCAACCAACCTTACCTGTATAGTTCTGTGCAAGTGAGAGTGCAACCTCTGAATAAACCCCAGAAATCTCAGCACCATACAGTAGTAGGTGTATAGGGATTCTTCAGCAAACAGGCCAGTGCAGAAATGGTTCTTGCAAGGTAGGAAATCTGAAAGCCTGGCATGCTGAATACGACTAATGACATATTAAAAGAATAATTTGTCTGTTTGTTGCCCTTTCTATCAATATTGTTCTTAAATCAGTGAAAGCAGTAAATCTAACCTATGCAATATTTGCTATATTTACTAGGTATGAAGAATCCACCAATGAATTAATTAATGAAGAGCTGGGCATTGCCTACCCCATCACTGACGGCATTCCTAATATGATACCCCAGGCTGCAAGGATGGTTTGCAAAGAGAAGCAGGAAAAGGATTCGGAGCAGACCTAGACAATTATCTTAGAAAGGGAAGACCAAGCACAAGTGGAGGGGAAATGTTTCCGTCACTTCCTACGATGACTGTACTTGTCCCACTCCTGTCTCTAGCCGGTCTGTTTTATTCAGCCAGCGTGGATGAAAACTTTCCCCAGGGCTGCACGAGTACAACCAGCTTGTGTTTCTACAGCCTGCTACTTCCAGTTACGATCCCAGTTTATGTGTTCTTCCACCTTTGGACCTGGATGGGCCTTAAACTCTTTCGCCACAACTAGGTTAAGCTGAAATGTGTTGGGCCTCTTGGGACTAGATGTGGCATAAAGAATGTAGTGGCGTCTTCCTTCATCCACAGCTAAAAGAAGTGAAATGAAATAAACCCCTAGGAACAGCAGACTAAGCTTGCTTAAATGCATGTTCATCCAACTATGTGTAAGATTCAAGAGCATTGTGCACAGGCACTTCTAGCGCCAAACCAGGTGACATGGAACAAGTCAGCCAAAGAAGCAGTTGTGGGGTGATGCAAGCAAGTCCTGTGTCAACAAATGTGCCTTAAGTCATGCAGACTGCCATGCACAGAAGAGAAGAACTAACATAATATCAGCCTGTAGGAATGGGACAGGAGATGCACCTGCAAAAAAGCTCTGTGCAGAGGTATCCCAAGGGATATTCCCAGATATTACCAAATGCTTACAAGCAATGCCATGCATGCAGTATGCTCTAGATGCAACATATTTCCTTGGCAGAAGGGCCTTTCATGCAGGAATTTGAACATGTGTGACATGGTCCTAGGTGTGCTAACTCTTGAGTTCTCAGGTTAGGCATGGTAGTAATGGATAGCACTCAGGTGTCTCTTTGTTAAAAGCTGCACTTTTACTCTGCAGGCACCCATGCATTTGGATTCACGTGTGCAACAGAATTGAGATCAACATGCTGTCTTCTGACACCAAGTAGTACAGAATAAAAAATGAATAGCAAGTTTGTTTTTAATAAAGTACCTATAAAATCAAATATAGTGCTTAGTGTTGTACTCTGATTTTACACCTCTGAATTTGTGCTAAAGAAAACTGCCTGCACTCTTATTCCAGTAATGCGTATGGTAAAGGCACAACATCACTTTTGGCTGAAATCCACTGTTCTGTTCACATGGAAGTAGTTTTGTAACCCAGTAAGATGTGTTTGTACCCACTATGTTGATCTTGCTTTGAAAAATCTAATTGGCCTTTTCTTTTAAGGTAAGAATGGAGCAGAAATACCCATTACGCACCTTTCCCCTCATGCTTTTGAGAATGTTCTCTAAAGCAGGGGTGGGGAACCTTTTTGCCTCCACAGGCCAAATCCTCATCAGGATCTGCCTCACAGGCCAAATTTGACTGGTAGGCAGGACCACCCACCTCTCAAATACATGGCATCAATATGTCACATGAGTGACAGGTGAGCAACCCTGCCCACCTCTCAAAACCCTTGTGCAGGGTTTCCAAGCACCAGAGAGCTATGCCCCTTTCTTTTAACATTGCTCAAGGAATTTTAGAAGGGGGAGGGGAGACAGCTTTTAGGACAGCCTCTCTACACCCATTTGAGGGTCCAGAGGCTCAGGCAGGAGCGCAGGGAGTGTCTTAAAAGTCTTAAAGCACTTTGCAAAAATGCTTTTTGAAGCAGTTTTATGATTCTCCTTTAAGCAGAAGGTTGGGGGAGAGGAGGAAGAAGCCTGCATTGTAAGAACATAAGAAGAGCCTGCTGGATCAGGCCAGTGGCCCATCTAGTCCAGCATCCTGTTCTCACAGTGGCCAACCAGGTGCCTGGGGGAAGCCCACAAGCAGGACCCGAGTGCAAGAACACTCTCCCCTCCTGAGGCTTCCGGCAACTGGTTTTCAGAAACACTTCAGAAACACTGCCTCTGACTAGGGTGGCAGAGCACAGCCATCATGGCTAGTAGCCATTGATAGCCTTGTCCTCCATGAATTTGTCTAACCTTTTAAAGCCATCCAAGCTGGTGGCCATTACTGTGTCTTGTGGGAGCAAACTCCATAGTTTAACTGCGCTGAGTAAAGAAGTACTTTCTTTTGTCTGTCCTGAATCTTCCAACATTCAGCTTCTTTGAATGTCCACAAGTTCTAGTATTATGAGAGAGGGAGAAAAAGTTTTCTCTATCCACTTTCTCAATGCCATGCCACACTTCTATCATGTCTCCTCTGACCCGCCTTTTCTCTAAACTAAAAAGCCCCAAATGCTGCAACCTTTCCTCATAAGGGAGTCGCTCCATCCCCTTGATCATTCTGGTTGCCCTCTTCTAAACCTTTTCCAACTCTATAATATCCTTTTTGAGATGAGGTGACCAGAACTGTACACAGTATTCCAAATGCGGCCGCACCATAGATTTATACAACGGCATTATGATATCGGCTGTTTTATTTTCAATACCTTTCCCAATTATCGCTAGCATGGAATTTGCCTTTTTCACAGCTGCCGCACACTGGGTCGACATTTTCATTGTGCTGTCCACTACAACCCCGAGGTCTCTCTCCTGGTCGGTCACCGCCAGTTCAGACCCCATGAGCGTATATGTGAAATTCAGTTTTTTTGCTCCAATATGCATAATTTTACACTTGTTTATACTGAATTGCATTTGCCATTTTCCCGCCCATTCACTCAGTTTGGAGAGGTCTTTTTGGAGCTCTTCGCAATCCCTTTTTGTTTTAACAACCCTGAACAATTTAGTATTGTCAGCAAACTTGGCCACTTCACCGCTCACTCCTAATTCTAGGTCATTAATGAACAAGTTGAAAGGTACAGGTCCCAATACCGATCCTTGAGGGACTTCACTTTCTACAGCCCTCCATTGGGAGAACTGTCCGTTTATTCCTACTCTCTGCTTTCTGCTTCTTAACCAATTCCTTATCCACAAGAGGACCTCTCCTCTTATTCCATGACTGCTAAGCTTCTTCAGAAGTCTTTGGTGAAGTACCTTGTCAAAAGCTTTTTGAAAGTCTAAGTACACTATGTCCACTGGATCACCTCTATATGCTTGTTGACACTCTCAAAGAATTCTAATAGGTTACTGAGACAGGACTTTCCCTTGCAGAAGCCATGCTGGCTCTGCTTCAGCAAGGCTTGTTCTTCTATGTGCTTAGTTAATCTAGCTTTAATAATACTTTCTACCAGTTTTCCAGGGACAGAAGTTAAGCTAACTGGCCTGTAATGTCCAGGATCCCCCCTGGATCCCTTTTTGAAGATTGGTGTTACATTTGCCACTTTCCAGTCCTCGGGCACGGAGGAGGACCTGAGGGACAAGTTACATATTTTAGTTAGCAGATCAGCAATTTCACATTTGAGTTCTTTGAGAACTCTTGGGTGGATGCCATCCGGGCCCAGTGATTTGTCAGTTTTTATATTGTCCATTAAGCCTAGAACTTCCTCTCTCGTTACCACTATTTGTCTCAGTTCCTCAGAATCCCCTCCTGCAAATATTAGTTCAGGTTCAGGGATCTGCCCTATATCTTCCACTGTGAAAACAGATGCAAAAAATTCATTTAGCTTCTCTGCAATCTCCTTATCATTTTTAGTACACCTTTAACTCCCTTATCATCCAAGGGTCCAATCGCCTCCCTAGATGGTCTCCTGCTTTGAATGTATTTATAGAATTTTTTGTTGTTGGTTTTTATGTTCTTAGCAATGTGCTCCTCAAATTCTTTTTTAGCATCCCTTATTGTCTTCTTGCATTTCTTTTGCCAGTTTGTGTTCCTTTTTATTTTCTTCATTCGGACAAGACTTCTATTTTCTGAAGGAAGACTTTTTGCTCTGAGCTTCCTTGACTTTGCTCATTAACCATGCTGGCATCTTCTTGGCCCTGGCGGTACCTTTTCTGATCTGCGGTATGCACTCCAGTTGAGCTTCTAATATAGTGTTTTTAAACAACTTCCAAGCATTTCGAGTGTTGTGACCCTCTGGACTTTGTTTTTCAGCTTTCTTTTTACCAATCCCCTCATTTTTGTAAGGTTTCCTCTTTTGAAGTCAAATGTGACCGTGTTGGATTTTCTTGGCAATTGGCCATTTGATGTATGTTTAATTTAATAGCACTATGGTCACTGCTCCCAATCGGTTCGACAACACTTACATCTCACACCAGGTCCAGGTCCACACTGAGGATTAATTGTACAGGCTCCTTTATCCTCTTGCTCGCTTGCATAAAGCAGAAGCGCAGAGCCATTTCAAACATTACTTTTACAAAGGGATTTAATCCCCACCCATCAGTTGATGAGCTGGGATTAAATCCTGCTGCTTGGGCTGTTTTGGGAGCAGGATTAAACCCTGTCCTGCCCATTAGCTGACATCACGTGACATCAGCTGAGGGGAGGAGTGGGGTGGTTTGGGGAAAATGGCCTTGTGGGCCAAATGGGATCCCCTGGCAGGCCAAGACTGGCCTGCAGGCTGGAGGTGCCCTATCCGTGCTATAAATAATATGATGCACTGAAAACTTTCACTGATCATCAGTCTCCTTTATGCACCTGTCTTTCAGTCCATCCTCCTTGTTACTCAGGAGAATTACAAATAGCTGCTGCCAATAAACTAATTTGTTCCATTGATTCAACAGGATTAAGTACAACTAGATGCAGTTCAGTACTTCTCAAACCTTCCCCCCCACACACATGTACACAACTATTTGAAAACTGTAGAGAATTGCAGCAGACCACTTAAAGTGTTTTTGGATTCTACAAATAAAACACACATACGGAACTCTAATTACTAGTCTTGCCTATCTAATCGGATGGATATGGATCTAACGGGGGGGGGGAAGCGTAGCACTTGCATCTTGAAAAACTGCACAGTTACTATGAAAATTATGGGGCCAGGGCCTTGTTAGCTTCTTTGAGAATCTGGTCAAAATAGCCTCAAATCTCAGTCAGAGAAAAATCAAGGGTGAGCTGAGTACAGATAGTCTCATAGTTCCACATCCTTTCTACAGACCACCTGACAGAACTACTATAGTTGGGTTTCTCACAGAAAACTCCAACAGCATATGAGTGCACTTGTGTCAAACAGGACTGTGCTGTGAAGTGGCTCTTAGATAACATTGTGGCTCTGTCAAGATTGACCCACTAACTTTGCTGCATCTCAACTGGGCATCTCTAACATTGCTTAGAAATCTGAGGTGTGAACGTGCTGCCTCAGTGAATTTGTTTCACTTGGATCTCGAACAAGACATGAATGTGCCACAGTTTGATTAGAAGTATGAACTTTGGTGTCTTACTCTGAGGAACTGCCAGTCTGCTCTTGCACTTCTTAAACACTGCCAGGTATCTTGTATCAGATGTTGTCTCCGTACACATAGCTCAAAGACGATACCAGAGTTTGCCTATAAAGATACAAAAGTTGGGTTACTAGCTTTTAAGTCCATTTTGAAGCCACATGCTATGTAATTTTTTAAAAAATATACATACCATGATGTATGTCACATGCTGACATCTGCATACTAATTGATGCACAAAAACCTTATCTTCCAACTCAAAGATAAAAGGGAACTGGGTAAGTTCCTTGAAGACCAACTGAAACGATACACAGATGTAATTTACAACATGAGACAAACATCTTAAAATCATTCTGGAGAAAGACAGTGGGAAATAGGGGAACATTGTTCCATTCAGATCCTTTGTTAAGATGCAATATATTTCGTTCAAATCCATGAAAAATTAGCACTTCCATTTCTGCCATTCTCAAAAGTATCAGACAATAATTTCCCATCTGCCAATTATTGATGATTTTTTAAAATATGACTTCAGGCAGGATCAAGAGATTCCAGATCAAACACAAGTTCAGAAAAGGGCAACCAAAATGATTAAGGATATGAAGTGACTCCCCTATGAGGAACGGTTGCAGAGTTTGGGGCTTTGTAGTTTAAAGAAGTGACACAGAAGTGTATAAAATCATGCATGGCATGGAGAAAGTGGACAGAGGAAAGTTTTTCTCCAAACACTAGAAACCAAGGACATCCAATGAAGCTGAATGTTGGAAGGTTCAGGACAGATAAAAGGACACACTTTACATATTGCATAAACTATGGAATTCACTACTACAAAAAGTAGTGATGGTCACCAATTTGGATGGCTTTAAAAGAGGATTAGACAAATCCATCGACGATAAGGTTATCAGTGGCTACCAGCCATGATGGTTATGCTCTGCCTCCACATCGGAAGCAATATGTTTCTAACTACCACAGGAGGGAAGAGTGCTTTTGTACTGAGGTCCTGCTTGCAGGCTTCCCATAAGCATCTCGCTGGCTTCTCCAAGAACAGAATGTTGGACTAGATGGGCCATTGGCCTGATCCAGTAAGCTTATGTTCTTGTAAAGGATAGAACAAGCCAAAAGTCATCTGCCCGACATGGTAGGTGTGTGCCTGAAGAAATGTTCAGGATGGAGAGGAAAGCCATGACACGAGACAATACTCACTCCATTAGGAAGACATCAGGGAAAAGGCAGAAGGAGATTTAGAGAACAAAACAGATGAAAGGGAATACAGATGGGTCCAGCTATGGTGAACACAGGCAACAATAGAATGTGCCTCACTCTCTCTCTCTCTCTCCTCTCATATTTTTGTAAGTCCTGAACCATCACACTGCAATTTGCTTGGCCACACACAGGTGGCACTGTGAGCTACAGTGTGACCGAGCCATGCTGGGCTCAAGCAGGCTGGTTTATGGAAGGTATTGATGTCATTGCCGTGAGGCCTCCCTTTCCTCCAGGCCGTGTGGTGTTGGGAGAAGGCAGGTGAGCAGGCGAGATCTGGCAGAAAGTGGGCAGTGGCAGGTACCCTGCGTGAGCCACAGAGCCAGTTCATGGGAGGCCTTGGCATCCCTACCGTTAGGCCTCCCTTTCCTCTCCAGACCATGGGGTGGGGAGTGCATGTTCAGGTTGTCCATGCAGCCTGCCTCCGCCACATCAGGGAAGCTTCCCTGGCTCATCGCAGCAGAGTAGGGAGGAGGAAGTGGGGAGCAGCTCAGGCAAGCCCACGGAACACTCATGATAAGATGGTCTAAAGGGCGGGAAGGGAGGGAGGCTCAGCCAGGACTAACCCCCCACACTAACTCATTAGATCAGCAGTAGGGAACCTTTTTTTTGCTTCTACACTGTGGGCCAATTTTGACAGGTAAATAGGGCAAGCCTCCTGTCAATCATGTGACATCACAATTATGTCATATGATGGACATGCAGGTTGCCCCATCTAACTGTCAAAGTTGGCCCACAGGATGGGAGCAAAAAGGGTTTCACACCTGTAGTTTCATAAGTTAATCGGGGGGAAGGGTTGGCAAGGTCTAAGGGTGGAAGGATTGGTGAGGGGTAGTGGGCGTTGGCATGCAACGTGATCAGGAGCAGATCCCCTAATGAACTATAAAAAACATTTCCTCAGTCACCTATAGGGTGAAATACTTTTAAATATTTTTATTTATTTATATTCAAACTTGTGTGCTGCCATTCACCTCATGATGCCTGGGTGAGTAGTAACAGATATAATCACAAGAGTTAATTCACTAATAGGCAAAAAAACTTGCGGTTTAAGAATGTACCTAAAGCCTCCAGATATTTATATCAAACTTTAAAAAGCAGGGAAATTGGGCAGCTATAGTCAGTGCACCAGGAGAGCAGGATACCTAACCTCCTCTCTGAGATATTGTACTGCCCTACAAAGTTGTCAAAATGCAAACACAATTTGGGTTGGTCTTTCACAGTCCAATCCACTTCCTGTGTAGCTTGGAAGAATTTCGTATGGTGCCTCTAAGCATATGGAGGGGAAGGGGGGGGGAAGGAAGGGAGAGGGAAGGGGCAAGAGGGTGGGGATAGGAGGGAGGAGGAGGGGAGGACAGGTTTGATCATTTGCATGCTTTTTGAGTTCAGTGGGATTTACTCCTGTGCTATCATGCTTACAACAGGTGAAACTGACCTGGAGGAGGGGCAGGGGGGAGGAGGAAGGCAGGGAGGGGGAGAGGAGGAGATTGAGTGGGTGGGCACTGGGCAGAGGGGAAGCCCCTTTCCTTTCCAAAAGGAAAACATTGTGACCAGTATCATTCTTTTTCAGGCTTTCCCTCACGTTTTTATTCTACAGCAGGCACATGTAGCCTCCCACCCAAATTTAAACCAAAGCTTTCCCTGGCCACATCCACACCAGACTGTTATTTCGCTTTAGCCAGTCATGGCTTCTCCCAAAGAAACCTGGGAAGTGTAGTTAGTGAAGGGTGCTGAGAGTTGCTAGGAGATGCCCTGTTCCCCTCACAGACTTTCAATCAGAGTGGCTGACTGTTAAACCACGCTGGCCACTGGAGCTCTATCAAAGGAATAGGAGTCTCCTCTCAACACCTTTCACAAACTATACTTCCCAGGATTCTTTGGGGGAAGCCATGACTGTCTCACGTGAAATCAAAGTCTGGTGTGGGTGTGGTCCCGATTAGGCAAGCCCAGCAGCTGGGAGTCTGGCTTTTAGAACACTGACAGTTACTGAGCATGCCCAACATTATTGAGTTCAAGCCAAAAGTTTGTAAATTAATTAAAAATCAGCCAGGCATTTTTTTTTACTTTTAAACTGCAGAAGATGAAGGTCAGAGTATGGGGAAAGGTCAGTAATAGGACTACAGGTACTTTGTGAACATGGCTGATTTTTAATTAATTTTAACAGATTATGAGAACTCTGACAGAAAAAAGTCCAAAAGGGGTCTGTTCCCCCCCCCTTTTTAGACTTTGAACTCTTGATTCTCCCTGACTGTTTTGTGTATCGCCATGAAAATCTAGAGGGTTGTTAAGCAAGTGTTTCTGAGTTCAGGACTATAAGGTTTGTAAGGTTCTGTTTTGAAATGACCTTATGGGAAGCATCAGAATGGCATGGGGGCATTTTCAATTTAACAATGCGGAATGCAAAAAATCCATGCTGACTATAGTATACAGCAAAACCCGCCCTCCACCCCTGACGCTATGTGGCCCAGACCCCACCAAGTAATGCTACTGGGATGCAATGTTTAAGTTTAGACCCTCTACCCACACACCCTGTCCATGAAGGATCTTTTGCTTGTACTAGGGGCTCTGACCCTTTTCCTAGCCCCTGCTGCACTTTCACTCCCCCCCTTTAGACCTGGCTAAGCCTCCCTACCTTCCATCACCCTTTAGACCTGACTTTTACAAAGCCTTGCATTGGTGCCAGTGGGAGCATTTTAAAAGTCTAATTGCTTTGTATATGGGGATCTTCAGGAGATCACAGTACAGGAGGAAAAGAACCCTCTCCTACCTGCTCTCTGCTACCCTCCCCACCCCCAACACACTCAGATTTCCCATGAGGATCTAAATGAACAAGATAATATGAGCATTGAAAATAATAATTGCTGGTGTGGAAAACCTATGGCCCTCCAGATGTTGCTGTACTACAACTCCCACCATCCCTGAGCATTAGCCATTCTGGCTGGGGCTGATGGGAGCTGGAGTCCAACAACATCTGGAGGGCCACAGATTCCCCATCCCTGCTCTAAACCAAGTCTACACAACACCAGCCTCTCAGGCTACATTAAAATGATATCATTTCAGCCAGGAGCAGAGAGAAATGTCTTGGCTTTTATTGTTCCAAAATGCCTACATCATGAAAAATGTGGTCCTTCAGATATTGTTGGGATTCCAGCTCCCATCAGCCCCTGCCACAATGGCTAAAAGTCAGAGATCATGGAAACATAGTCCAGCAACATCTGGAGGACTAAGATTCTCTATATCTGGCCTACACGTAAAGACGGGTGGTCCCCAATCTAGAAGTTTGAAGGAAAATAATACAGCAGAAACGTCTAGGAAAAAATGTGAGGTGGGATCAAGGGGTCAAGTTTGGCCCGCCTTATTCTTCTGATGTAAATAGATTTAACTGATTTTAATATTGTATTATTTTATTGTTGTAACTCACCCTGGGAACATATGATGAAGAGCAAGTAAGAAATCCTATAAATAAATAACAATAAAACAACATGTAAAATCCTTACCTCCAGTTCCTTGTTCTTTGATAATATTCTTCTCATCACCTATTCACAAGTTGATAAAACAAAATCGAAAGAAAATAATGTGTCGCACATTTTGTGGTTTAACTTTCTTTGGTATATCCTACAGAAAGTAGAGAGGGGGGACTAAAAGACTGATTGCCAACCTTCTGCTGGCTTTGTTCCTGAGCAGCCTGGGATGTTGATTAGAATTCCATGCCATCACACAGCAACAGCCAATTATATATATTATATTTTTGTGGGGAGGAGTTCGAAATTTCAAAATGGTGCTTTGGAACGTTTCACCAAAATGTTTGGAGAACAGCGAAATAAATTTGAATCTGAGGTCGAAACTACATTTTATTTTGGCCATCACAGGTTCCCAAATTACATTTGTTGATGGGAACAGGTTGGGGAGAATTGTCAGATAGCAGAAGATTATTAACTCTTCTCATGCCTGCCAATTCTTCCCTCCAAAGACGCATCACATCCCTATCTGTTATTCTCCCAGCCTGCCTGGAGAAAATAGGTTTAAAATGTCCATGGGAGAATTGGTGGGCATTGCCTTACTGCTTAAGTGCAATAAGGAACTTGCATAAGTATTACAAGACAATCGTGTCTTGGGAACACTGTGTTTGCCTCACAGAACTGGGACATCAAAGATCATCTTCTAGTCTAACTCTTTGGCAATATAGAAAATCCACTGCTACAGCATCTCTGATAGGTAGCCATCCAGCCTCTGATTAAAAACCTCTAATAAAGTGGATTCCTCCACCATTTGAGGCAGGGCCGCATTAAGCTGAGGAGGGCCCCTAGGCTGATTGGTGTTTGGGGGCCCCTTCTCCTCTTAGGCAGATCCACGGAAACAGCAGCAGGAGGGATCACAGGACAGGAGCTTCTGAGCTGCCCACTGTCCCATCCCCCCCGCTTCACCTACCTTTCCGCTTTTTTTGCGGCTGCGCGCACAGGTTTGCCATCAATCAAGATGGCAGCCGAGGTTTCCCTAAGGGGCTGAAACCTCTGCCGCCATCTTGGTTGATGGCAGCAATGCACACGTACAGCACGCATGCGTGCCATCAACCAAGATGACGGCAGAGGCATCAGCCCCTTAGGGAAACCTCGGCTGCCATCTTGATTGATGGCAAACTGCAAAAAGCTGAGAAAAAGGTAAGTGAAGTGGGGGGATGGTGGGCGGTTTGGAAGCTCTTGCACGGGCCCCCAAGAGCTCCGGGCCCCTAAGCTTCAGCCTACTAAGCCTAATGGATAATCCGGGCCTGATTTGAGGCCATTTGCACCGTTGCACAGCTGGCACCATCAGGAAATTTTGCCTAATGTTTACTCAAAATCCCCTTTCATGTAATGTGAACTCAGATCCTGCCCTCTGGAGCAACAGAAAAGAATTTGCTTCTTTTCTGAAATCATCATCTATGTAACAGCCCTTCAAATACTTGAAGGGCTGTTATCATACCACGTCTTAATGATTTGTTCTCCAGACTAAACATCCCCAAAGTCTTCAACTTTTCTCATAGGTCTCCAGGCCCCTCATTCGCTTTCTTCCCCTCTTCTGGGCACAACAGGAACATTAGGAAGCTGCCGTATACCAAGTCTGACTGTTGGTGCATCTCATTCATTGGCGATCACTCATGGCCGAGTAAGATTGTCTTCCAGGGTAAGGTCTTTAACAGTGGGTCCGTAAGTGACTGTGGAGGCCAATTCTGGATCCACACTGCCTCCCACAGTGAGGACATAGGTTTCCAGATGGAAGATGGTCACAATGAGGATTTGCTTGACATGCCTTCCGCTTAGCTCGTTTGTCCCTTTCGCCCTGTACTCGTGCTTCTTCAAAGTCCATAGCACCTTTGATAATGGCTGACCTCCAATTGGGACACTCATGGGCCAAGACTTCCCAGTTCTCGATGCTTATGTTACATTTTCTTAGATTAGCTTTGAGAATATCTTTAACCTCTTTTGCTGTCCACCGATATTCCGTTTTCCATCCTTAAGTTGGGAGTAAAGTAGCTGCTTTGGAAGACGGTGATCAGGCATTCAAACAACATGGCCGGTCCAGCAAAGTTGATGTTGGAGGATCATTGTTTCAACACTGGTGGTCTTTGCTTCTTCCAATACGCTAACAATTAGTTCGCCTATCTTCCCAAGTAATTTGCAGAATTTTCCGGAGGCAGCATTGGTGGAATCTTTCAAGAAGTTGGGAGTGGCGTTTATAGATGGTCCATGTTTCACAGGCATACAGTAAGGTCAGTAGTACAATGGCTTTGTAAATAAGCATTTTGGTCTCCCTGCGAATATCCCGATCCTCGAACGCCCTACACTTCATTCGGGAGAATGCGGCACTCGCAGAGCTCAGACGATGCTGAATTTCAGCGTCGATGTCAGCTTTAACAGAGGGATGGCTGCCAAGATAAGAAAAGTGATCGACATTCTCCAGCATCGCACCATTAAGCTGGATTGATGGTGCTACAGAGGGACTGGTTCGCACTTGCTGATGAAGCACTTTGGGGCTTTTTTATGTTAAGCGAGAGGCCAAGCTTTTCATATGCTTCTGCAGAGACATTTAGGATAGTTTGAAGATCTTCCTCTGAATGTGCGGAGACTACATTATCATTGGCATATTGAAGTTCTATGACAGGGGTTGTAATTACCTTACTTTTTGCTTTCAGCCTACTGAGATTTAAATGCTTTCCATCTGTTCGATATGTGATTTCCACGCCAGTGGGAAGTTTCCCCTCAAGAAGGTGTAGAATCATGGCGATGAAAGTAGCAAATAAGGTCGGAGCAATGACACATCCCTATTTGACGCCTGATCCCACTTTGAATGGATCACTTTGAGAGCCATTGTTATCCAAAATTGTCGCCGTCATGTTGTCATGGAAGAGTTGCGAAATATTCACAAATTCATCAGGGCATCCAATTTTCAGAAGGATGGTCCAGAGAGCAGTTCTATTTACAGTATCAAAGGCCTTAGTCAGATCAATAAATCAATGGTGCATCTAACGCAGTACTGTCTATCTACACTGAGTGGCAGCGGCTCTCAGGGGTTTCAGACAGGGGTCTCTCCCAGCCCAACTTGGAGTAAGCAAGGCAGGCACTCCAACACTGCGCTGTGACCCTTCCCTTCCAGTTTGTCAATATTGCTTCCTAAACTGTGATGCCCAGAATCCATAATATTTCATTCTAACGTTAGGCCCCAAATATCAATGAAAATCTTCCCATTCACAAAAAATATCTGACTGCAAGAACTGTTTCAAATTTCAATTGGACAGGAAGACATTTCAGTCCCCGGAAATCAAGTTTGCACAACTTGGCAAGCACTCAAAATCTGGATGTGTGTTCTGATGATTTAGGATCTCTACTACATTTAGAGCTTATTGAGAATATTTATTCTAACTATGTTTGTGCCAAGCAATGAGAATGAAAAGGTTGTAAAGAACTTTGATATATCCATAGAGATACTGTAATTTTTATTTATTTTAGCTGCTCTGGAAAACTAAACTTATGATGGCAACAACAACAAAGGATTGTCATACACTTGAATCTTATACTACTTACTTGTTCTTCAGTTTGTATGTGATTCATATTTGGAGCAGTCAGACATTTTTTCACTTCAGGGATATAAAAGTTGCTTTCCTGGATTCTGAAGCCACTTCTGCAATTTACCTGCATTTGTAAATATGGGATTAAAAACAAAAAAGAAAACCAGCAAGCCAATTACAAATGAAAGATATCATAATTCAGTAGCATCAATTAATACAAAGATAAAACCAGTTAATCAGCTTTGAAGAACAAGGCAGAGTATATGAATGTTGTAACATGGACTTCACTGGGAGTTTCAAAGAGATGGTACAGCTATTGAAAAGCCTTTGTTTTGAGTCCAGTCAATATATCTGCAACAAGGAATGGACTCTCACCCTGATGAGTTGAAATTTCACATTTCAAAGATGATAAATCAGTTTCCACACCAACGCAAGAACTCTTGGTGGCAGCTGGGCTACCATATGGAATAGCCACTGTGTAGAAGCTGTTTTAAGCAGGATCATCTTGACTCTTGAAATACGTAGAATGTTCCATAAGTGCCACTGTGCTGCTGTTTCTATCAGTGGGAAAGTAGAAATGCTTTGCTCTCATGCTAGCTGGTGGAGAGGTGTGCTACAGAGCTTCAGGGTGTGGTCCTCAGCCCCCTCTGCTTCCACCATTGGGAAGGAAAGTACCTGTGTGGTGAGATGTCAAGCAACGATCCCACCGTTTCAGTGTTTAGGCAGCATTAATTATCATAAGAACACAGGAAGCTGTCTTATATAGAGCCAGACCATTGGTCCATCTAGCTCACTATATGTTGACTAGCAGCATCTCTCTCAGATTTCAGACAGAATTCCTCCCAACTCTACCTAGAGATGCCAAGGATTGAACTTGGCTCTTTGCATGTGCTTTACCACCGAGCAATTACATCTCTCATGTGATCCCTTGTGCCTTCATTTCAAGGGCTCTCCTACCTCATAAAGCATCTGGAGGACATGAAGAGGCCAAATGAAGTCCTCATCTTGGTATGTCTCCTCTAAACTTCTCATACGTTTAATGACAGAAGATAGATTGACACTGACAAGCTTCCGAAACATGCCCACTAGATCCTTGAAGAAGGTGGCTTCCAGGTTGGACCACAAAGATTCTGCAAAGAGAGAACCTTTATTGTTTATTGTATTCCTAGACCACTCTTCCTCCCATGGGAGCCCAGAGTGGTTTACAAACAATCAAATACTGAGTTACAACAAGAAATTAAAAACAATTAATACTGCATGCCTAACACTGTTCAACCAAATAGCTTCTATAATGTGACAGACAAAAAATTAAAACTCATAAGAAGAAACAGAATCACCTTCAACACCCTTCAGAGCTGCATCTTCAGATGACTTTGAGCAATTGAAGGAGATAAGGATTTGTGGGGGTTTCGTGCAGCATGTTCTTGACACAATAATAGTGCATTAGTGGTGGATTTATTCTACTTTAGTTTGTTCTCTGATGCTTCCCCAATGCTACCACATTATTGCTGTCCAGAGGGGCTATAGTGCAACACAAGTGGGATAACAAAAATATCCCAGAACATTCATGATATAGAAAGTTACAGGATTTCAGCAAGAAGTTATGGGACATGCACCAATTGGAAATGAAGCAGTGTGACTGCCCCAAAACATTTTCAGACATAAACAGTATTGAAAGCTGGATTGTGTATGACCACCTCGATAGCATCATGAGCCCAAATCATCATGAATACACAATAAAAGGACATGTGGAGGGGCCCGTAACACCACAGGGAGAGAATTCCACAAACAGGGTGATGCCACAACGAAGGCCCTATCTCACATTACTGCACAACAGACCATCCCCACTGGTGGGGCCATGAGTAGGGCCTCCCCTGAAGATCTCAAGGCACAGATTGGCAGGTACTGGAGGCAATGGTGGCTGGTGCCCATTGAGACTGGCAGGGTGAAAGGCATGAAGCACAAACAGTAGGTGGATCCAACAAAAGACCCAACAAAAGGCAGAGCCAACTTAGTCTACTTTTGCATCCATTGTCCTCCATGCTGAGTTCTACAAGGGTAATACTGAGAGTAAGGAGGAATCTAGTAGACACTGACATTTCTTGAGCTTGTTATAAGAAAGGCAGTTGGGGGCTAGTTGAGGGCAGACTGAGGCTGGTGGAACAATGCCCAATTTGTCAAATGGAACACCGTCCACTTACTGGCAGAGACACTCATTTAAGTACTTGGGCCCCAAGCCATTCAGGATTTCACACACCAGTACCAAGATCTTGAATTGGTTATGTACTGCCATACAGTTTAAGTGCTATGTACTGTGCTCTATGTAACAGCCCACAGAAGGGTTTTTGAGTAAAAAACATTTTTGGTTGTTGTTTTTGCTTGAGTGTTTTGAACTCAATTGAAAAATCAATTATTTACAAATGCAAATTATTGCATTTTAATACAAATGTACATTTCGATATTAGATGACTTGTGGATTTTCAAGGCTGAGAAATGGCATTGATCTTGCTTGCACTTTGAGGGGGTTGCTGTTAATTTTGCCATTTTGCACATCCATTTCCTGTTTATGTTTTGATACCTTTTAACAAAGAGTCAATTAACTTCCAGTCTACAAACACCTTTCCTTCTAGTTCCTTTCCTTTCTTTGCAAGTAACAATTTTCTGCAGCCCATTATTGGAGCAGAATGGAAAATATCCGCTCCTCTGATATCTGAGCAGGCTGTCAGTCCTCCTCCTAAAATCATTCTCACAGACCCTTGCTCATTAGTATGACACTATATCTTTAATTCTCTACTCATGTTCTGGGTATCTTTTTTTTCTACATAAATACAAACCCATGCATGCACATTAATTAAAAAAATGGATATATGTGCAAAATACAAAGGACCTTTAAGGACCAATCAGCTTAAAGTGGTGGACTTAGAAGCATGACAAAACGCAAAAGTAAAATAGACCAAAAAAACCATGCCCACATGATGTCTGAAAATTCAGGTTTTAAAAAATAAATCTGAGCACAAACAGGACCTGTATGGACCTCAAGGTCACCAACCAAACATGGAAAATGTGGAATTTGAGGTTAGGTATGGCTGGGCCCTGTAATGTCTGATGAAAATTCTGAACTTTAAAAAACATAATTTAAAGATATTTCTGATTTCACCAAGCAATTTGTTCCATTTTATAACATTTTTAACAGTTGTGATTTAAAAGCAGGAGAAATGCTTCCATGATATCCATTTATTGGTCCCTCCCTCCTTTCTAAAATTTGAAATAGTGTGCATATTACTCAGAGCCTTTGGGATGGGAGAGATATAATTAAAATAACATAAATAAGGAGTTTTTCATATTCCAGACTGAAACTGGAATAGCCACCACACACTAGGCTTTTACTGTGGAATAGCCAGTTTGCTCCTATGTTTTCCCTGTTCAGCTTTCTTCCCCAACCCCCCTACCTTTAAGCATAAAAAGGTACAGTTTGTACTTACCGTAAATGGTGTTTCTCCATGGATGACAGAGGTCTCCACGTGGGTACTATAGCTCCCCCTACAGCTCGAAAACAGGAAATGCTTCAGGAAATGTTTTTTGCTCCTCCCTTCCTGCTGAGGCTCAGTTTTCATTCTGGTAAAGCTCTGCCAACAGCTTCAGCTCACCAGAGCTTGGAAAAGTTACTTTTTTGAACTACAACTCCCATCAGCCCAATCCAGTGGCCAAGCTGGCTGGGGCTGATGGGAGTTGTAGTTCAAAAAAGTAACTTTTCCAAGCTCATAACACATCAAAAAAACACAATAGGTGTAAGAACATGGAAACCGTTAACCAGTCTGGGAGAGTCCCAGAAATGTGCGTAGTCGTGGCACCCCATAATATCATCCCATATAGCCAGCCAGGTTAGGGAGGGCTGTGCAGACCTCTTGTCATCCATGAAGAAAAACCGTTTACGGTAAGTACAAACTGTTCCTTCTCTCATGGATGACAGAGGTCTCCACATGGGACGTACTAAAGCTACGACCTAGGGTGGGTCAGATGGAGGCAGGACCTGTTGGAGAACTCTGCGACCAAACGAAGCCTCCGCTGATGCATAGAGGTCAATTTTGTAATGCTGAGTAAAGGTAGACGGGGATGACCAGGTGGCTGCCCTACACATTTCTTCTATGGAGGCATTAGTGGAGAAGGCCGCCGAAGTAGCAGCTGATCTGGTGGAATGAGCCGTAAGGTTCAATGGAGAAGGCCGGTGCAGAGCTTCGTATGCTAGAGATATACAAGCTCTAATCCACCTAGCCAAAGTATTTTGTGAGACCTTGTTTCCTAAAGTAGGCGGATGGAATGATACAAACAAGGAATCACATTTACGAAAGGACTCAGTTCTAGAAAGGTAGACTTTCAGAGCACGTCTAACGTCTAAGGAGTGCCACGCTTTTTCTCTG
Organism: Rhineura floridana; assembly: GCF_030035675.1. Taxonomy (NCBI): domain Eukaryota; kingdom Metazoa; phylum Chordata; class Lepidosauria; order Squamata; family Rhineuridae; genus Rhineura; species Rhineura floridana. The sequence continues at coordinate 105,468,518 of NC_084488.1, forward strand.
AGATGAGAGGGATTATGACAAAAGGAAGGTAGGATTATTTCCTGCTGCCTATGGAATGGTGAGTTCACTTTGGGAACAAAGGCTGGGTTAGTTCGTAACACCACTTTATCTTTATGGAATGTACACAGATGTTTTTGTATTGAGAGGGCTTGCAGTTCAGATACTCTGCAGGCCGAGGTGATAGCTACGAGGAATATCAATTTGAAGGACAGGACCCTGAGAGGAACGGATGCAAGCGGCTCGAAGGGAGGTTTCTGAAGAGCGCTGAGGACAGTATGCAGGCTCTATGATGGAAATCTATGCAGTACTGGAGGACTTAAGGCAACAGCTCCTCGCAGGAACTTTTTGAGAAAAGGATGAGCAGCCAGAGACGTATTGTTGGTAGGTAGCAGGATGGATGAGAGAGCCGATGTTTGTCGTTTTAAAGTATTTGGCCGCATGCCCTTTTTCAGATCATCTTGTAAGAATTGCAGAACTTGAGCGACCACTGCTGACTCTGGAGAGATGGCTTGTGTGGCGCACCATGAGGAGAAAGCTTTCCATGTAGATTGATAGCTTTTAATGGTGGAAGGGCGTCTCGCTGACAGGATGGTATTCACCACTTCAGAGGAGAATCCTAACGCCAACAGCCTATTGCGCTCAATCTCCATGCGGTTAGTCTGAGCCATTGTGGGTCCGGGTGTAGGAGAGGACCGATTGTGGGTCCGGGTGTAGGAGAGGACCGATTGTGGGTCCGGGTGTAGGAGAGGACCCTGATGAAGCAGGTCGTGGCGTGCCGGTAGATGAAGAGGTGGGCTTTGTGCCAGGCGAACTATGTCCGAGAACCAGGGGCGTCTTGGCCAATAGGGGGCCACAAGGACCACGTGAGCTGCTTCTGTTCTGATTTTCCTCAGTACTCTGGACAGTAAAGGAGTTGGTGGGAAGGCGTAGAGGAGGCCTTTTGGCCAACTTACTGCCAGAGCATCTTGTCCTTCTGCTCCGTGACTCCTGAATCGGGAGAAGAATCTCTTTGTCTGGTGATTATCGTCTGAAGCGAATAGGTCTACTTGGAAGTTGCCGAACTTCGCTTGGAGAGACTGGAATACTTCCACATTCAGAGCCCACTCGCCTGGGAAGAGCTGCTGTCTGCTCAGCCAATCCGCCGCTATGTTCAGGCGACCCTGGATGTACTCTGCTGAAATTGAGGACAGGTGTCTTTCTGCTCACAGTAGCATTGAGGTAGCCTCTAGGTTCAGAGTCCTTGAGTGGGTACCTCGTTTGATCAGGTAAGCACGAGTCGACGTTTTGTCAGTGTGTATGAGGACGTCCGGAAAGGCGAGGATTGGCGTGAAGTGCCGAAGAGCTAGGTGTGCTGCCCTTAACTATAACCAGTGGATGTTTCTGGTCGCCTCTGCTGTCGACCAGCAGTCTTGAACATATTACCCCTGGCAGCGTGCTCCCCAACCGTGGAGGCTGGTGTCAGTGGTGATGGCTGTTCGAGGAGGATCTTGTAGTGGGACTCCTTTCGATAGGTTCCTTATTTCTGACCACCAGGTGAGCGGAGATGGAAGGAGAACATGACGATGGTTGCATAGTGCAATGTCTGATTGGAACTGAAGTAAAAAGGTTTGAAGTGGGCAGGAGTGCAGGAGTGCCCAAGGAGTGATCCCTATTGCTGATGCCATCATGTCCAGTAGTTTGGCAAGCAACATCACATCTGGGGATCGAAGTTGGGACAAAGTAGTTGCTTGGTGTTTTTTGATGGAGGTGGCTAAGGGAGAGGGAAGGAATCTAGTGGGCAGGTACTCTGTAAGTTCTACCCTCCTTGACGATGGTGAGTACCCACTTGTCCTGGGTCGTGTGTTGCCAACAGGAAGCAAAGTGGGTTAGGTGACCTCCTACTTGTGGTGTCGGCGGTGAGTCAGAAGTGTTGTTGGTTCTGACGTCCTTGTCTAGTTTGGTTGGGGGAGGGCCTGGAAGAAGGGGTCTGAGACTTCTGTAGAAATCTCTGCCTGGTCCAGTAGGAGCGCCCGCTTTTGAAGTCACGTGTCCTGGTGGTGAGCCTGGAGCCATGACAGGACTGGAAAGGGTAAGAGGAAGACGCTTAAAAGTGCGCCTATCCTCTCGCTTTTGGGATGGCATCACTTTCTTTTTATCTCTGGTCTCTACGAGGACTTCCTTGAGTGCCTCATCGCCGAAGAGCTTGGTACCTGAGAAAGGGACAGAGGCTAGGTTGGCACATGAAGCTGCATCCACATCCCAGTGGTTAAGCCAGAGATGTCTTCTAGCTACAACTGCTGCTGCCATTGCTCTGCAGGAAAATTGGGCAGAGTCCATAGTGGCGTCTGCTATGAATGCCAGGGATCTAGATACCTTGAGTAGAGTCTTTCTGAGTCTAGCTGGGTCTCTGTTAACATCATCAAGCAGGTCTTCAGTCCATAACAGCGCTGCTCTGGCAAATACAGAAGCCGAAGTAGAGGCTCTTATTGAGAGCTTCATGAGAGCACTTCAGAGCTGCGTCAGATTTGCGCTCAATGGGGTCCTTTAACTGAGCATCTCCGTCCCGCGGCAAGAGGGCATGGGAGAGTAGAGCGGAAATGTGCCCGTCCACAGCTGGAATGGGAAGCTGGTTCATAACGTCAGCATCTAGGACATAAAACTTACTGGCATAATAAGTACCTTTTCTGCATTGGAGAGGCAAGTCCCATTCTAACTTCATAATATTTTTAAAAGAGGTGGGCAAAGGCATGCACCTAATGGAAGGCTTAGGGACAGGGAGCACTAGAGAGCTCTCAGATAAGGGCTCTTGTTGTTTCTGTGTCACATTTAAGTCTAAGCTGCCACTACTTTACGGAAAAGAGGGGCAAAATGAGCCTCTACAAATAATCTAGCAGACTCAGTGTCATCCATATCTGAGCCTTCGCCCCATTCCCCTTCTTCAATATCAGGATCTCTGTCATCATCAGACTGGCCTGCGTCTAAAGAGAGGCCTTGCTGAGTGCTGTGGCCTTTAGCAACAGCATGTGGGGAGGGTGAAGGCACCCTATCAAGGTGTGGATGTGCAGTTGAGGGCCTTTTGGAGGCTGGAGTGTTACGTCTGCATTATCCCATGTGGAAGGAGAATGCCTTTTGGATGCCCTTCCGCTTGCTAATTCTGTAATAAGCTCCCCAATCACGGCCTCCTTAAGCTGTTTCTACACAGCAGGGGATAGCAGATCAGATAGGGACAACTGCAACTGCTGAGGCATTGCATTAGAACCAGGCTGGGATGGGGGGGGTAATCTGCATGCATTGAACTGGGGAATCATACCTCCTTTGCTCCTCATCTTCAGATGAAAGACACTCCAGTTCCCTAGGCCCAATAGGAACAAGGCGGGGGGGTTCTGGGGAGCGCGGAGGCCATGTTGCCAAGGGGACCGCAGCGCTATTCTCAGGCAGGAGTAAAGGCAAGTCATAGGAAGCATCCGCTTCAATAAGTGCCCTTTTTTGTTGTAGCGCATGAGTGGCCTGAAAAGCGGTGGGCAAGTGCCGATCCAAAATGGCAGCCGCCTCATGTTTGTCGGACAAAATGGTGGGTGCTGCATCGCGAGCGGCTGAAAATGGCTCCGCTAAAAGCCCCTGAGGTAAGGAGGTAAGTACAGGGGACTCACTGACCTGGCAAGCTTGCGGGGAGCGATGGAGTCCATCCGAGAAGAGGTGCCCTCAAGAGGGTCGTCTCCGCCAATAAGCAGCTGCTGCTGAGCATTGGCGGGAATCTGGGGCGGGTGGGAGCTGACTGCAGCCAAGGCTGAGTACTGCGCTGCCATTTTTGAATATTTTTCTTCTTCGAAGAGTAAGATGCCGTCTTTTCCATGCTTGCAGGGAGTGGAAGGCAGAAGAAATGAAAGTGAAACATGAAGGACAGAGAACTAAAGGTAAGTAAAATATTATTATTTTTTGATTATAAAACAAATAGAAGAATACATAGCTGGAAGATAGACCGGAAAAAACCCTAGAATATAGGCAAAAGGGAGGAGAGAAGCTAGGCCAGAAGGGAAGACAGCCAGAAAGGGTGTGCTCCAAGCTGAGACAGGAAAGAAAACTGATCCTCCGCAGGAAGGGAGGAGCAAAAAACATTTCCTGAAGCATTTCCTGTCTTCGAGCTGTAGGGGGAGCTATAGTACCCACATGGAGACCTCTGTCATCCATGAGAGAACCAGATTTTTCAGGTAATTTTTAAGGTGTTGGACTACAACCTGGGAGACCAGGGTTCGAATCCCCACATAGCCATGAAGCGCACTGGGTGACCTTGGGCCACTCACTGCCTCTTAGCCTCATGAAAACCCCGTTTATAGGGTCGCCATAAGTCGGAATCAACTTGAAGGCAGTACATTTACATTTAGGGCCTATATGATTTACTCTAGGGCCTATAGCCATTTTCTTCTCTGTGGTTAATTTCTCCTCTCTAGGAATCAACTTTATCACAACTCTTATCACCCTCCTTTCCCATAGCAGTACAGTAGGGTCCCACTTTTCGGCGTTCCACTAATACGGCGGCTCTAGCGGGGCAATCAGCTGTAGAGTGGGAGCTCCAGCCACCACGCGGCTGACAGCTATCAGCTGGAGTGCGAGAGCTCCCCGCGCTCCAGCTGATCGCGCGTTCCAGCTGATAGGGATCAGCTGGAGCACGCCAGCTCCCCATGCTCCAGCTGATCACCCGCTGCAGGGCAGGGAGCTCGCACGCTACAGCTGAGTAGGGCCCCACTTTCCAGAGGTTTTCACTTTTTAGCAGGGGCCTGGAACGGAACCTGCCGTATGAGTGGGGCCCTACTGTAAATGTATATCTGTTTCTTTCCTCCATCCTCCCTAAATTCCAGTAGGGGGCAAGCATAATGGGGAGTACAGTGACAAGGGAGGGAGTTTTTAACCTTTTCCCATCACACACAAAAGTCTCAACATTTCAGTCTGGGGAAAGACAAGACTGCCCACTTGTCCACATAATATTATTTGCATTCAAGAAGTCTGGAAGCAGAGTTGCTATTCCACTTCCAGCTTGAAGCAGAATGGCAATGACTGGGTGCTTCTAAATCATCCACTTCTGGAAGCACTCTTAGCAAGAGCCCTTTCAAAATACATTTAGATCAGGCGTGGAGAACCTATACCCTCCAACTCCCATCATCCCTGACCACTGGCCATGCTGGCTGGGGCTGATGGGAGTTGTAGTCCATCAACATCTGGAGGGCCACATGTTCTCTACCCAAGACTGAGGTGAAATTACAATGCCGTATTCTCCTAGTGAACCTGTCTTACCAAGCATTTGCTCCTCTTCCTGTGGGAGACGCCATATGGCTTGTGCTAGTTGATTAAGGAGGTGATCTGACTGGATATCCTGCCTCCGTAACAGTATAGGCACAATGAGGAAGACTCCGAGTGCTTCAGGGGAGCCAGGAAAGGCAAGGAGAGACTGCAGAAGCTTCTTAACGCCATTTATCACCTTGAAGAGAGAGAGAAAAGAATATAAGAATAAAATGCTTACTTTATTGTAGCGGGGTCAGATCATTAAAATGAGGGAAACTACTTCCTTTTCCTTCAGTGGAAGCTACCAGAGCTAGAACCAGGAGTCTTTGGTGCACCGTGTTATAGGCTGCAGTGTCTTCAGCCAGAATGGGACCTGAGAAATGGCAACATTCAGACAGTAGTGGGAGAACCTTTTGATCTCCCAGGTCATTCTTCTCCTGGCCTGAAACGCTGCCATTCTTCAACAAAGGAATTTCAGAGGGAGACTCTCTCTCTATAAACATACATAGTGTGTGTGTGTGTGCGCGCGCGCTGTGATGCCCCTGTATTTATAATACTGTAAATATGGTAAGTGCGGGTTTATTAGAGTATATATGGTAAGTAGACTGAGTGAGAGGGGGGAGTACATAGGCTGGAAAGCTGGAGAATGTTGTATCATGATTGGCTGAGCGTTTGAGTGTCTGAAGGTATAAATGAGAGGATGGCAGTTGAGAGGCAGTTCTGTTGGTGGGAGTTCTGAGGGAGGCTGTTGGTTGGTTTTGTGGGTTGGATTGGATTAGGCTGGTAGTGAGGCCGGTTATTGACGACTAGTAACATAAAGAGTAACGCATCTGATGAAACCATACGGTTGTTAAACTACACCTTTAAGTAATCTTGTTATTCCTGTGTATATAAATAAATATTTCTTGGTTTACCTAATGCCTGATCCTTGGCTGGGTTTACACAGACCAGAAGGGTGGGCAGGGCATATACCAAGGTGGAGAAACAGTATCAATGGTGGCAGCGTATCATCATCAGGTATCCAGAGCAACCCAGGGCTGTATGCTTTATAGGCACAAAGACACAGTGGGGTTGTGGCCTGCAAGTGCACCCAGACACAAAGTATCAATAGGCCTGGAGGAGACTAAGGCACAGTCTCAAGGCAATATTGAATTACTGGGAGTGACTGGTGGTGCTACCTAGCAGTGGGATCTTGAGAGATCTTTGCTAGAGCCTGTGAGAGAACCATTTAAAAACCAGGACCCTGAACAGAGACCGTGACAAAGCAGTGACCACAGGTGGGATCCTAGCAGGTGGCGCCGGAGGTAGGATCCTGACAGGAAGGGTCCTGACACGCGCACACACAGATACCTGCCAACAGGCGACAAAACTTCATGCAGCTGATCCAGGTAAACTCTACAAAAGTTTATGCTAAAATATATATATCTGCTAATCTTTAAAAGGTGCCACAAGCCTCTTTGTTGATTTTGCTGAAACAGACTAACACAATCACTGCTCTACAAGCATCCCCGTAGATCAGCCTTCTCCAATTTGGTGCCCTCCAGGTGTTTTGGACTACAGCTCCCATTGGCTCCAGATAATTAGGGATGACAGGAGTTGTAATCCAAAAAAAAAAAAATCTGGAGAGCACCAGGTTGGGGAAGGTATCCTAGAGAATAAAGGTTTCCCAGGTACTGGAGTGACTCCACCCACCCAGCCTGTCTTTGGCTCTCCTTAACAGGAAGGGTTATAAAAGCTTCTTGTTTAGACTCGACCTTTGCCTGGGCTAGTCTTTTCTGGCCTGTTCCGATTCTTGGTGTGGCTCCTGACTCCGATGTCCACTGGCTCCTGATCCCCATGCAGCAGTCACATGCCATTCAGCCCTGATACCCTTCGCTTTATCTGTTTTGTCTACAAGGGTGCATACACACCATACATTTAAAGCATATGACTTCCCTCAAAGAATCCTGGGAACTGTGATTTTGTTAAAGGTGCTGGGAATTATAGCTCTCTGAGAGGTAATCCACAGTTCCCAGGATTCTTTGGGGGAAGTCATGTGCTTTACATGTATGGTGTGTACACAGCCTTTGAGACAAATGAAGCGCTTCAAATTTCCTTTATCCATCAATGGCTTATATTCTTCTGTCGCCTTATGTGATCCCACTCTAGTTCCTCCTTACTGACATCTCTCCTATTGCTGTGGGACTCTCTTTTTATAGTGTTGGGCAGGCTCAGCTTCCACATTACATGATTCTGACATCTCTCAGGCCCATTGAGCATTTGACCGGGGGGGAGGGGAGGGGTCACCAACCTTTTAGGACTGGCAGGCATACTACGAATATTGAGAAAGTTCTGGGTGCCAGTCAAAAAATGGCAGCCACCGAAGGATGGCCTAACACAAATTAGAGACAGTACAGTCATTGCTGCTTTCCCCCTCCCCCAGGACAGCTTCATGCTTGCAGTGGGAAGTCACCTACGTCCTCTTGGTTCTGATTGTGAAGATCACACAATATTGATTCACAAGCACACAATGCTAATAACAACAGGGAGAAATGCCCAGTTCCAGGAAAAATAGAGGTTGCCACACCACTCTCCCTCATGCACACAGCACATGCACACATTTACCACATGCATACAGACCACATATACATATGAATCTCGCTTGTGGACACACATTCATATACTTCACATATACACAGCTACGCATACACCTGAGTGCATCTCTCTCAATCACACATGTGCAGTGTGTGCGATCAGGTAACCTCCCTGGTACACTGGGGGAATGCTGTGGACATAATATCACTTTTGACAAAGTGCCCCATGATATTCCAATAAGCAAGCTAGCTAAATGTGGGCTGATGGAACAACTATCAGGTGGATCCACAGTTGGCTACAGAATTGTACTCAAAGAGTGCTTATCAAAGGAGATTGTTGTTGATGACAAGCTGAGTATGAGCCAACAGGGTGATGTGGCTGTAAAAAAGGCAAATGTTATTTTAGGCTGCATTAACAGAAGTATTGTTTCCAAATCGTGTGAAGTATTAGTTCCCCTCTATTCAGCACTGGTTAGGCCTCATCTTGAGTACTGTGTCCAATTCTGGTCTCCGCACTTAAGAAGGATACAGACAAACTGGAACGAGTTCAGAGGAGGGCAATAAGGATAATCAGGGAACTGGAAACAAAGCCCTATGAGGAGAGACTGAAAAGAACTGGGCATATTTAGCCTTGAGAAGAGGAGACTGAAGGGAGATATGATAGTACTCTTCAAGTATTTGAAAGGTTGCCACACAGAGGAGGAAGAAAAAAAGTGGAAGGCATCCAATAAAAAGAAACAGAAAAAAAGGTTGCAAACCAAGAATGCCAAAGATGAAAAAATTGTAAAAATATATATTATTTATTGTAAATCCTTAGTAAGCTGCCCAACGCGTTTCAGCCAAACATAGGCTTTCATCAGGGGCTAAAATTCAACAGAAAAGCATAATCAGACCAAATATATCTAAGGACAGACATATATAGGATACATTCAACTATAAAACTCTTTGAACATTACACAGGAAACATATATTTTTTAAAAACATATTCAATAGACCCACATGTACAAAAAACAACATGTGTAAGAAAATAAATATATGGAAAACTTTCATATATTAGAAACAATAAACTACATAATTCTAGCTCAAAACTGAATGAACAAAACAAAAGTAAACTTACATTACTGAATCAATCAAACAATTTTTTTTTTAGATATATTTGGTCTGATTATGCTTTTCTGTTGAATTTTAGCCCCTGATGAAAGCCTATGTTTGGCTGAAACGCGTTGGGCAGCTTACTAAGGATTTACAATAAATAATATATATTTTTACAAATTTTTCATCTTTGGCACACAGAGGAGGGCCAGGATCTCTTCTCGATCGTCCCAGAGCGCAGGACATGGAATAATGGGCTCAAGTTGCAGGAAGCCAGATTTCAACTGAACATCAGGAAAAACTTCCTAACTGTTAGAGCGGTACAATAATGGAACCAATTACCGAGGAAGGAGGTGGGCTCTCCAACATTGGAGGCCTTCAAGAGGCAGCTGGACAGCCACCTGTTGGGTATGCTTTGATTTGGATTCCTGCACTGAGCAGGGGGTTGGACTCAATGGCCTTATAGGCCCCTTCCAGCTCTATGATTCTGTGATTCAGTCATGCACACACAGAGATCATACTTTACCACTCCACCCAACATTCAGAAAAGCCCCTCCATGGGTGGAAGAAGAACTGCCTTATTTCCCCACCCCCCAAATATATATATATAATATATATATATATATATATATATATATATATATATAAACCCCACATGAGGACAACACCCCACATGAGGACCACCAACCTGGCACCTGCAGACACCAGGCTGGTGATCATTAGTGTGGGGTGTGCAGCCTGATCAGTTGATGAGACTGCACTTTGATCAGAGTCCAGATCTGTCATTAGTTGAGGCAACTTCTTTTATGCAACCCACAGTGTTTTGTTTCATTTGCTTGCCTCCACATCTTCCTTAGATGCACTGCCTGAGCCAGCCTCCATGTTGTTGTTGGTCAGAAGACACCACAGCCTGGTCACAGTTACGTTACGTTATACTACTCCTTGATCCCTCTTGTTTCAAACATGTGGGAGAATATGGCATATTGTGCTAAGATTGTGGCGAGTATGGTCAGGAAAAACAGTATTTGGAATGTGAGTAAGGGGCTCTGGTTAGATCACAGATGGCTATCAGTAGTTCCCCTTAGTACATTATCCCTCCAACTTTCTACTTTCAGAGGACGCTTTCCATATTAACTGTATGTCTGCCATGAAGACTCCTCTCTTGCCACAAAAGGTTCCTAAGTATATTCTGTCTACAAGTGCCATCATCCACAGCCAGCCTGGCCAATGATCAGGGATAACTGAATCCAGAGCACTTGAATGTTTCCATGTTTGCTACCTTGGTCTTAGAAAAGGCTTCCCCAACATGGTGCCCTTGCAGGTCACCACCACTGGGTGGTCCTTTCCGTCGATACTCTCTATTACCTTTTCGTTTCTGTCTTTCTGCTTGTATTGGAATAGTCTGTGCTTTGTCTGGTCATTCTTGAAGGTTAACAGGAGAGTCCCACTGTTGCGGGATGACAACTCTCATTTTTTTATCATTAATTTTTTTATTCAAAGTTTCAAAAAACAAAACAAAACAAAACAAAACAAAAACAAATTAATAACTAATACAATAAAATAAAATGTTGACTTCCGATTTGTCGCAGATCAGTTATAGGTCTATAATATATAACAAACCTGTCTCTTAATATATTACAAAATCACTTTCCTCCAGTAGTTATCTTAATTAATCATCAAATCTCATTAACATCACTTTATTCTTTCCGCAAAAAGTCAAAGAGAGGTTTCCAGTCCTTGAGAAATATATCCATCGATTTTTCTCCAAATAAACATGTCGATTAATCCATCTCATCAAGTCTGCTAGGTCCAGTAATTTCAATAGCCATTCTTCCATTATCAGTGTTAATTCCATCTTCCATCTTCCATCCTTGCATCCATAATAATCTTGCTGTCATAATCATAGTCATATAATAAGAGTCTGATGGGAATTTCCTTCCTCACAAATATTTCCTTGCCATCAATTCTGAATGTGTTACTGAAATGTTGTTGTAAAGTCATATCTCTGTTCCTCTTTTTTACAAAATGCACTAGCACATCTCTTGAGAGTTTTTCCATTGTCACATATCTGTAATTAATTCTATAAATTTTCTCTATTTCAAGCTCCATCACATCATTCCAGTCCAGAATTTTTTTCGAAACATTGATAGCTTTATCTCTAATATCTTCATCAATTTCTTCAGGGACAACGCTGAATTCCAAACAGTAATCTTTATCTCTAAGGTCCATAAACTCCAAATCTTTTTCCAGTTCCACATTTGATATATCTGTTCCAATCTCCAGGACTTGCATCTTCCCTTTAATTTTTCTTTCTTCTTCTATTGCTTGTCTAGTTATATGTTTGATCTCATCAACCTCCTCTCTCATAAAATCCCCTATTTCTTTCAGCTCCTGCTTCATTTTGCCAAATTCAATTTTCATCTCTTGTTTGCCATGTCTAAGTTCTTGTTTCGTTATCTCAATCTCATCCATTATTTTCTGAAACATATTTACTTCCAGGGTCTCAGCCACTTTCTTAATTGTCATTTTTAAAACCAAGAAGAAGAAAAAACCCTTCAATTTCCAATATAGCACTATTCCCAAGCAAAGAGCAATTTATTTCTTTTTCCAGCAACAAAGGAGTTAATATTCCAAACCTGATGACATCATAATGTAGACAGCACAAACTGCCTTATCTCTTATGTGTCCAAGAATGCAAAACAAATTTAGTTCACAGCATCCAAATAGTTAGTGGCATAAAGAACAAGCAGATTCGTCAAAATGAAGTAGACCAGAAAAAATAGTCCCAGACATATAATACTCAAAAGTTCATATAAATCAAAATTTTTCTCCTCAGATTAGATATCTCTCATCCGTTTGTATCTTTATAATTCCCAATTCCAGGCCAGCTTTTTGCAATAAAAACAAAGATAAGCTATTTCGATTTCCTTCCGCCTTAATTCCGTGTATAAAAGAGAAAAGTTATAACTCACCCAAGGATTCTTTACTGCTGATTCTTTTAACAAATCTCTTTTACTGCAACAATTTAAGCCAAATGATAAGGATAGAAAGAAGAATGCTTGCCTGTTAAAATCTGTTTTTCTTTGAAGAAAAGAAAAACGTCTTGCTTAATCAGTTTGAGCTTGCTTGAAATTCCTTGGCTCCGTCCAACGTTGCTGGCTGGTCCTTCGTTCATAGGCAATCCTAATGAATTCAAGTCCCCCAACAAACACAACGAAGCTTGTGGATGATCTCTTCATTTCTCCCTTGCCTGGGAGAAAGTTTTTACCAGTAAAAAAAAAAACCTTTTGACTGGTTTTAAAACTGAAAAAGCTTCCTCTGAGACGAGAGCTCGTCTCAAAGGCAGGCACAAGCGAAGCAATCCTTCCCGGAAGTCGCGGGATGACAACTCTCATAATCGCTGACAATTGGTCATGCTGGCTGGGGCTGATGAGAGCTGCAGTCCAAAACATCTAAAAGCATCAGACCTTGCTAAGATAGACGTTGCTAAGATACAGTGCCTTACCTCTGTGAAGACTTTAGGCTTAGCAGCAATCTTCTCACAGAAAAGGAAAACAGCAGACATGTCGACAACTGCAACCTCCCAAGATGTTCTGAAACGTTTATCTCTGCTGGAAAGACAAGGACGGATCACAATCATAGCTCCTTCCCTTGCCTGTGAAAACTTGAAAATTATGAAAACAAACTTTCAGCTATATCTGGGTATGACAAGAACTCTGATCCACATCTGAAAAGGGCTCTAGTTAGCTCTGTGCTTAACATATTCTCTCCTGTTCTGTGGACCACTTGAAAATCGCTGAGAGTCTTGGTGGACCACTTCATGATTTTTCTGCCTCTTGTAGCAACTGTAATGCATTGTGCTAGGTGCTGTATGATTTTTGTTGAATCAAGATTAAACTTATTTATTTATTTATTTATTAGATTTATATCCCACCCTTCCTCACAACTTCTTAATTGTAGCCTCCCATGAACCTCGCTGCTAATCCTTTCCACTCGTTTCAAGTGCCTCCTTCCCCCATCACTTCTGGCCTGTCCTGATTACCTTCCAGGTGGGTCACCAGATTCTAAGAACAATGGAGCAGCTGCTGTGCCTGCTGTTCACAGCAGTTGTGTCCACTGCTCTTCACAGAGCTACCACGGACCACCTGAATGAAGCTTATGGACCACTGGTGATCCACAGAGTGGGAGCCCTGCCCTAGATTATAAAACACTTTAGGGTGTTGATTGGTCCTCAAATGAGTACAATTTACCTCTTTTCCAGGAAGCTGCCATTGATGCACGCCGCTGATGAGAAGATCAACTTAATATCTCTGTTTGTTGGAAAAGAAAGTAATTTTTCAGCCTTCGCTTTGAGGAATGAGCTGGACTCACAACAGACATAAAACTGAGAGGGGCTTCTTCTTTGAGGAAGAACAGATGTCAGCTTCCTTGTGCGTTCCCCCAACCCCTGGTTACAGCATCACATATTGCTGAGATTTTCAAAATGGTAGGAGAGACAGCAGTTTGGCTATGCCCCAAGAGCAACTCTACATCAGGGACAGCCATATGCAAATCCAGACCTGCTGCACTTATTCTCCAACTGGGTATCCCTGAGGTAAATTGCTGGAGATGGGAATTGCTGTAGCAGGCAGAAGGCGGTGCTCTGTTGACCGGGAAAGGATAGGCGGCCTAGAATTTATACCAGGTTTGGGTTACCTGGCCAATGCAAAGGCCAGTACTTTCCAGCAAATCACAAAGGCTGATGTTGCATGCCTCATTCTCATCTGCATCCAAGGTAGGGTTGTGCTAGAATTCTATCAAATTCAGATTCGGTATCAATTTTTCCATTAATTCGCTTATTCTCTATAGTTGCAGATTTAATTTTTATGTGGCGATTTTCGACTGCTATTTTATTAAACTGATTTTTTTAAAGCCTCTAAAATGCTGTTATTAGAACAACATTGCTATTTCCTTTCATTTATCGCTATTTGCTTTCAAAATATTGACATTTCCTTTCAAAATACTAATATCAATTTTGTGTGTTTGTGTGTGTGTGTGAAAACTGGATCGGTAAAAGCAGCAACTAGCAGACAAAAAATGACCTCAAATAGATATCGGCCTGTTAGGTCAACAGAATACTTTTGAACCGGCACCAGCCCTAATCCAAGGAAAGTTTTGAGGCCTGAGCATGCACAATAATGGTCACTGATTAGGCTAGGACCCAGCCTCAGAACACAAGGTTTCTAGTTGAAGCCCAGGAGTTCCTGGTTGCTTCCAGATGGTCTGTTTACAGAGCATTCATCTTGATTTGTTTGCACAAAGTTTGTAGAGATGCTATACAATGTCTGCTATTTATCGAGCATCCATTCTGATTTGTTTTATGGGGGTGTTATACAACATTGCATCATGCAGTTGTTATCCCACACTTTCCAGTGCATTCTCCTACCCCTTCCTTTATAGCAAAAAGTCAGAGTTTGGGGGGCAAAAGGTTTGTTGTGCAACACTGCCAAATCAACTTTAATTATGCAACTAGAATTTGCTGGTATGCACTCGAATCCCATCTGGAAATAGCAGCAGTGTGGAAGCGCCCATAGTTTGCAGGGAGGTTGTATGACTTCCACTGTTCATTGAGGATTCTGATAGGTTTGCAGGAAGGTTATATGACATCATGTCAAGCAATCGTTATATCACACTCTCCAGTACATTCTCCCATCCCTTTTGTTCCTGCAAAGATTTGCCGAGAAAGAGTGCAAAATCCACTTTAATTGTGCATCTAGCCGGTATGTGATTGAATCCCACTGATAAAATAGCAACTGTCTGTAAGTGGCCTCTGACGAGCTACATCCATCACCCCAATCTATTATGTACAGGCCAGACATTGCAAAACTTGCCTTTGAAAATGGTATTTGTAAGGCTATCCCATAAAGGTTAAAATACAACATAGCCATGCTTTGAACTAATCTCTTAAAACTTAAGGGCTGCAGAAATCCAGCAGGGTGGTGGGTGTTACTTACTGTCGCATTGTCTGCCAGCATTTAGGATCCGAATTAGAAACCCACTTATCTACGTTTTCCTTCTCCACTCTGGCAAGCATTCGGTTTAAATTTGCATATGAATTCTGTGCAAAATAAGACAAAAACATGAAATTCTCCCAGAAGCCTACTAAGAGGTGATCTGCGATTGAACCAGCATCCCAGGGGAAATGGTGAGGGTGTCTGTGCCTCCTTGTATGTGGGCAATGCAACCAGAATAATGTAGAAAAACACTGGCCTTTCAAACAGACTGCAGAAAGCTAGGGTGGTTGTCTTCCTTTGGGGAATGCATGTTTTGCAAGCAAAAAGTCCCAGGTTCAATCTCTGATGTCTCCATGTAGGGGGCGAGGAAAGATTCCTGCCTGATTGACTGGCAGCTGCTCTCTAAGGTGTGTTGTCAATACTGAGTTACATGGACCAATGGTTGATGTTGTATAAGGGAGCTTCCTAGATTCCCTCAAATTGCTCTTCGGCTCCAGATAGACTGCATTTCCTCAATACTGGGTATACTATATTTTGTAACTGGGAAAAGGCAATTCTTCCTTCAAATGGAAAATGTGATAATGTGTTCATCAGTATGGAGACTGTTTTGCAGAATGTGGTTGGATCAGCATCAGAGACATCTCTTGGATATTGGATGTTACCTATTATGTGATGAGTGACAAGCAACACAGCTTCCTCTCCCTATGCCAGCATCAAAAGTTTTATTTCTGTGCCTGGGCATTCCCCCACAGACTCACTTCAATGGAGCAGCACTAAGTTAATCTTTTTTTTAAACAAAGGTTTGGAAACACTGCATGCATTTAATGTCATGCTATTATTTTTTAAATAGGGACTATCACGTGAAGTATAAAATATGGCTGAGACATCAGTTTGCCAATTGTCTGGATATCCAATAAGGCATTTTGGAATCCTGCATACTTCTGGCCTGTAAGGGGGGAGACATCTAGGTCTAGCTACTAACAGCTGCCAAAGCAGTGTTCCCTACAGAGGCTGCAGTCTTAGGCCATATTCACACCATACATTTATTCCACTATTATTCCACTTTAAACAATCATGGCTTTCCCAAAGAATCCTGGGAAGTGTAGTTTGTGAAGGGTGCTGAGTGTTGTTAGCGGACTCCTTGTCCCCTCACAGAGCTGTAATTCCTAGAGTTCCCTGGGAAGAAGGACTGACTGTTAAACCACTCTAGCACTTGTAGCTCTGTGAAGGGAATAGGAGTCTCCAAACAGCTTTCAGCACCCTTAAGAACATAAGAACATAAGAAGAGCCTGCTGGATCAGGCCAGTGGCCCATCTAGTCCAGCATCCTGTTCTCACAGTGGCCAACCAGGTGCCTGGGGGAAGCCCGCAAGCAGGACCCGAGTGCAAGAACACTCTCCCCTCCTGAGGCTTCCGGCAACTGGTTTTCAGAAGCATGCTGCCTCTGACTAGGGTGGCACAGCACAGCCATCATGGCTAGTAGCCATTGATAGCCCTGTCCTCCATGAATTTGTCTAATCTTCTTTTAAAGCCATCCAAGCTGGTGGCCATTACTGCATCTTGTGGGAGCAAATTCCATAGTTTAACTGTGCGCTGAGTAAAGAAGTACTTCCTTTTGTCTGTCCTGAATCTTCCAACATTCAGCTTCTTTGAATGTCCACGAGTTCTAGTATTATGAGAGAGGGAGAAGAACTTTTCTCTATCCACTTTCTCAATGCCATGCATAATTTTATACACTTCTATCATGTCTCCTCTGACCCGCCTTTTCTCTAAACTAAAAAGCCCCAAATGCTGCAACCTTTCCTCGCTCCATCCCCTTGATCATTCTGGTTGCCCTCTTCTGAACCTTTTCCAACTCTATTATATCCTTTTTGAGATGAGGCGACCAGAACTGTACACAGTATTCCAAATGCGGCCGCACCATAGATTTATACAACGGCATTATGATATTGGCTGTTTTATTTTCAATACCTTTCCTAATTATTGCTAGCATGGAATTTGCCTTTTTCACAGCTGCCGCACACTGGGTCGACATTTTCATCGTGCTGTCCACTACAACCCCGAGGTCCCTCTCCTGGTCGGTCACCGCCAGTTCAGACCCCATGAGCGTATATGTGAAATTAAGATTTTTTGCTCCAATATGCATAATTTTACACTTGTTTATATTGAATTGCATTTGCCATTTTTCCGCCCATTCACTCAGTTTGGAGAGGTCTTTTTGGAGCTCTTCGCAATCCCTTTTTGTTTTAACAACCCTGAACAATTTAGTGTCGTCAGCAAACTTGGCCACTTCACTGCTCACTCCTAATTCTAGGTCATTAATGAACAAGTTGACAAACTACACTTCCCAAGATTCTTTGGGGGAAGCCACGGCTGTTTCAAGTGGAATAACAGTGAAATAAATGTATGGTGTGAATGTGACCTTAGACAGATTTTTCACTTTTCTAATGGCAAAGCCAGCACTAGATGGGACTAAAACAGGGGTGAGGAACCTGTGGTCCTCCAGATGTTGTTGCACTACAACTCCCATCATTCCCTGACCATTGGCCATGCTGGATGGGGCTGATGGGAGTTAAAGTCCTCCGACATCTGGGAGGGCCACACATCCATCCCTGGATTAAAGGAAGGTTTGTATTGTTCCAGTAACTACATACAAGCAACCACAACCAGAATTCTTGCATTTAGGATTATGCGCTACATTCTAGGCGGGGTGTGGCTGAGGAATATCCCCAAATTTTCCTTACCTTTTCCTTTAAAAGAAGCACAATACTTTGGTTTTCTCCAGCAATAATTTTAACCAGTTCTTCTGAGGCACTTCCTTCTGTGACAGATTGTAAAGAAGGAGAGCTATTCAAGCAGCCATCCCTTATCTTTAGACATTCTTCCTTATAAAACAGGTGGGAAACCTTTGTCCCTCCAGATGTTACTGAACTCCAACTCCCATCATCCCTAGCCACTGGCCATGCTTGCTGGGGCTGATGGGACTTGGTAGTTCAGCAACATCTGGAGGGGCCAAGGTTCCTCACCCTGATATAAAGCATGGTTTATAAAAAATTGACTAGGAACTCCAGCCAGACTAAGTACAGCAAGGAGAGGACTCACACTGTCATCAGAGTAAGTTATATGAACCATGCAGCACTGTAAATAGCTATACATTTATTACACATTTTCCCAGAAGGCAAGAGCTTTTCTGTTAAACTGTAACAATTACAGAGACAAGCCAAAGATCTGGGGTGCTTCCAAATGACTGTTTATTGTGCAGTCGGTGCTCTTCGTGCATACAACTTTTTGTTTGTTTGTCTGCAGCTTCCATACATCGTTGGCATCAAAATGACAGTCTGGGCAAAGTCTGATATTCAAAAAATAAATGCCCTGTTGCCAAGAGCACATTTGCAATATCTTAATGGCACATTTATAATATTAAGCCCCCTCTAGAAGCACCTATGATTACTGTTTTCTTAATCCAGCCTTACCCGCTGTTGTAGTCATTGGCCCCCTGCCCACCTCTTTCCTTTCCCCCAAATCCCCTTGCGCATCTTGGATGCATTTGCTTAATCTGTATCATTTATTGCAAAGGATGCCCAACGTGGTGCCCTCCAGTGGCCTCTGGACTACATTATCATCCAGTGGAGGCTGATTTATTAGAGAGAATGGGGCACTGCCCCACCAACCTCAGCCTGCCCTTAGCCAACCCACACCTGCCTGCCTTCTTACTTACAGCCAATCCCAGAAGTGGCGCTGTCTGTCTGCTTCCTTTTCCTTAGTGCCAGTGCTGCCCTTGTAGAACTCAGCAGGGAGGAAGATGGGGACAAAGCTGGAATTAATTGGCTTCACCCTTGATTGGCTCTGGTTCCACCTTCCATTGGCCTCCCTTGTCTTCTGCCCTACCAGCCCCAATGGGCAGGCACTAGCCACCACTTCCATCATCCCTAAACATCGGTCATACTAGCTGGGGCTGATGGGAGTTGCAGTCCAACAACATCTGGAGGGTACAATGTTGGCTATCTCCGGTTTTTGTTGTAACTTACACGTGGTTCTTAAATTTATAATTGGATTGATTTGCACATGGACGCAAAGTTGTGCTTATGAAAATAATAAGCATGATTTACCCTTGTTGAATTTTCTGCCATTCACAGTCAAGTCAAGCGGAAGGGGGATGAGTCGGTTACATTTTTCCCTCACTCCGAGCTGCCCTTCTGCTCCAGATCCAAATGAGTAGACTTCCCCCAGCTCTGGGATGTAGACAAGTGTGTGCCATCTGTTCACAGAATTAAAGTAAATATTGGGTGGTATTCAGTGCTAGTCCTACTCAAGAGTATACCCATCGAAGTTAATAGGCATGACTAACAGGTTCATTCACTTCAATGGGTCTAGTCTGAGTAGGACTTAGTTAAATAGAAGCCTATGTGAGGAACTGTCATTGACTTAATCACGCAAGCTTAAACCCAACAATTGCTTTGTCCACTAAAGGCATTTTCCTATTACCTTAGTGTTGTGGAGCAGTAATTTTTTATCACTATTAATTCCTGATCCCCCATGCTGTCCCATTCAGGGTTCCATAGTTCAAATATTTGCATCATATAAAAACCTACTATCTTCATTATGATCCTTCTTAGTTTTAGAATATATATTTTGCAGTACTCCTCTACCTGCCTGCTTTCTTATTAACCCAATTGTGTTGTATTCAACTAAGTCCAACTCAGAGTAGACACACTGAAATTAATGAAGCTAAGAGTTATATCTATTAACCTCAATGGGTCTACTCTTAGACTAACATTGAATACCATCCATTGTATGCACGTCAACCCATTTGCAGATATTGTTGAATTAATGCATCATGTTTTCTCCTCGTTTCTAACTTTAATCACCACTGAGCTACAGTAGGGCCCCACTCATATGGTGGGTTACGTTCTGGACCCCCGCTGTAAAGCGAAAACCGCTGTAAAGCGGAACTCATTGAATAGAATGGTACGCGATGCCTGAAAACCGCCGTAAAAACGGAACAAGAGCCGTATGAGTGGGGCTTTAGTCTAATTGTGTCTAATTGAGACCGCTGTATTAGCGAATCACTGTAAAGCGAAGCGCCGTAAAGCGGGGCCCTACTATATTTCAAAAACGCACAGAGGTGTCTCGTTTTTTATTTGCCACACGCTAGCAATATTACTGGCATCTGTATGGGTGCTCTGCGGTTTGGGTGAGTATCTTAGGCAGGAGACAGATTAAAGGCTAAAGTCAAGCAAGCTGGAGGCTGGTAGTTTAGTGGTACACAGAGAGGCCCTGATGACCTCCCTCAGCAACAACAGACGAACAGCACTGAGAGATTGATCAAAGTCAGAGGCATCAGATTTCTCTCTGGGGTCACCTGATTTCCTAAACCAGGAGAATTATGGGCTGTCTTGTGAGTGCCCCAGCTGGAGTTGTCTGAATTTCTTCCTCTGATCTGCAGTTTCAGAAAGCAAGGAACCAGTGACTGAATATCCATAGGGCTCTTGATTGAAGCCTTATGTCCGCATTTTTTGAAAAAGTTCCACCTAACATATTTCTATTATTTAATACTAAATTTATATCCTGCCTTTCCTGCAAGGAGCTCAAGGTGGCATACATGGTTCTCCCCCTCCCCTTTTATCCTCACAAGAATCCTGGAGGGTAGGTGAAGCTGAAAGAAGGTGACTGGCCCAAGGTCACCCAGGGAGCTTCATGGACGAGTGGAGATTTGAACCAAGGTCTCCCAGCCCCTAATCCAACATGCTGCAACATCTGAAGGCAGAAGCCTTTTCTTGATTTCACTTGATAAAAAGTTATCAATGTCCCCGTAAAACATGTCATACCTTCCGCAGGCTACTTGAGACACTCGGGCACCAAATAGCTCTGCCACAAGACGTGGGAACAGCTCATTGCGGGTGGAATTGTGTCCAAGCTGTCCACAACTGCCAGCTCCAAAAGTGCAGACTAATCCATCCTTGATGGGAAAGAGGAAAAACATGAGATACGTCAGCACAAACATCCCTTATACACAGAGCCAGGGATAAGCAAGCTCTTTGTAAGATCTACTGAACAGCACAACCATCAAGGAAGCAAAATCCACTGCTTTAAAAAAAAAAGAGGAAGCGGCATCCTGTACATATTATGCAAATTAAGCATTGGTCCTCAGATGTAGACCTTGGGGAGGCCAAGATGTCCTATAAGGTCAGGATAAGACGTCCAATGAAACCATCCACTCTCTCTTGCTACTCCCCATGCATAGAACTCCTCCCAGACCTGGTATCAACATCTAGTACTCTCCAGCAGCTGCTGGGACCACAGTGCCCTGGCTGGCAGAGCCTATCACTTGGCCTCCAGTCATGGCCTCAGGTCTCCAGCCATGGGATTACCTGGAAACAGCCAGTGGTGGGCATTTAAATTTCCCACAATGCTCACAGCATGATATTGCTATGAGGAATTGTGGGAAATGAAAATGGATGCCTGTCACCACCTGGTAAGCCCATGGCTAGGGACCAGTTGACAGAAGGGGGCTGACAAGACTGGAGCCAACTCTGATACCTCATTCCCAAACACGTACATATTGCTATCTCTCTTCCTTCCACAAAATCCACCTTTTCTGTGTGCCTTTTTGCTTATCCCCTTAATCCTCATTTTCAACAACTACAACCAAGCTCTAAGTAAGTGTACCTTAATTTTTCTTCTATACCATAACCTCCCTGTTTCATTTGCCTTCTGTTGTTTTCTAAGTCTCTTTTAGAGTGTAATCTCCATAAATGCATACATACATATGTATACACAAACAAGCAAGGCACCGAAGCTAGTCCTGGAACACTAAACATGGTTCTTTGCTCCCCTCTGGCTTCTGAAATTTCACGAGGCGTTACACATGCATTTTCAATCCAGTTTTCACAGCCATAAAATCTAGAACCCCAATTTGTATGTGATGGTGTTTTTAAGCAATAACAATCCTGCCTGATTTGCACATCACAATGAATGATAGTTTATTTATTTATTTTATTTTTATTTATTTTCATTTCTAGACCGCCCATAGCTAATAGCTCTCTGGGCGGTGTACAAAATGAGATTAAAATACAATATAGAATAAAATCAATAACAAAGGAACACATTAAACTAAAAACATAAACATAAAGCATTAAACATTAAAATGCCTGGGAGTATAGCCAGGTCTTAACCTGGCGCCTAAAAGAAAGAACCGTAGGCGCCAGGCATATTTCCTCTGGTAAGCTGTTCCATAATTCGGGGGCCACCACAGAAAAGGCCCTAGATCTAGTAACAGTCCTCCGGGCATCCTGGTGAGTTGGTACCCGGAGGAGGGCCTTAGTTAAAATAAGCTATGGTTTAATGTGAATACTCATTGTGCATGCTACTGAAACCATGGGTACTTTGCTCCTCCCTCGCTTCTGTTGCTCTGTGCAGCCAAGAAACAAGCCATGGTCTGGCTTGTCCTGTCATCCACATCCAGGCTCATGGCTTGCTTCCCCCAAACAAACCATGAATGGTAAGCCAAAAACAAGCCTTGGCTTCCCACAAATTAAGCAGCGTACACTAGTATACTGCTTCATTGAGACTGTCAAGATGATGTTCCAAAGAGCAAATTTTGTGCACATATGGAAACATGGAACACAGTGGAGGCTGGCCCATTAAGATGAATGGGGCACTTCCCCACCAACCTCAGTCTGCCTTCTGCCAGCCCCCCACTTGCCTGCCTTCTTACCACTGGTCCAGTGGGTAGCACTGGCTGTCAGCTTTCTCTGCATGAGTACTTGTAAAAAGCAACAGGGAGATGGATGGGGACAAAACTAGAATTATTTGGCTCTGCCTGTCATTGGCTCTGGCTCCACCTACTGTTGGCCTCCTTCTGTTGTCATTACTTTAGTCTTCTTTATTATTTGATTTATATCCCGCCCTTCCCCCCAGCAGGGTGTTCAGCTGTAGTCCTGCTTTTGTGCTTTCCTCTTTAACTTTCATCAGCAGGGAGAGGGAGAGACTGTGACTGTCTGGTGTTGTGGTTAAGGTGTTGGACTATGACCTGGGAGACCAGAGTTCGAATCCCCACACAGCCATGAAGCTCACTGGGTGAGCTTGGGCCAGTCACTGCCTCTCAGCCTCAGAGGAAGGCAATGGTAAACCCCCTCTGAATACTGCTTGCCATGAAAACCCTAGTCATAGGATTGACTTAAGTTGGAATCAACTTGAAGGCAGTCCATTTCATTTTTTCACACACACACAAATACACACATATATGTGTATATACTGTATACAAACCTTTGAGAGAACTGCCGAATGCTCTCCACCACATGAAATGAATGCTATCTTCTCATGCGCTAAGGCCTTCACAACTGTAGGGGAGTATCTATCTGAAACATGAATGAAAAGAGAAATGAAACTACTTTGAGACAGTGTCAAGAGATCCTTTAACAGAGAGGTAAGGAACCTCAGGCCTGGGGGCCAAATATGGCCCTCTAAGCCTCTCTATGTAGCCCTTTGGACACATCCCTCCTCTCCACACCACACTCTTGCTCGCCCTCAAGTGCTTTTGCATAGCTGGAAGGTGCCACTGAACTGCGATAATGCCTCTTGCTTGAGTGGATGTAGGAGAGAGAGAGAGAGAGAGAGAGAGAGAGTCTCTCTCTCTCTCTTCAGATGGAATGTAGCCTTCTGTACAAAAGTAAGATTTGTATCCATGCGCCTGCACCACCCTGTATTTTCACTGGAAGTTGTAATTGCTGTTTTTTAATAATGTTATTTGTTATTTAATTTTTGTAAATTGTATTGCTTTATTGATGTATTTCTGTATTTGTGTTTTTCTTGTAAGCCGCCTTGAGGGCCTTTTGGCCATAAGGCAGGATATAAATAAACTATAATAATAATAATAATAATATTGCTCATCTACTTTTGCTTCTGGCCCTACCTACCACTGGCATGTGGCTCCCAAGAGGTTCCCAAAAAGAAATGCAGCCCTAGGGTTGAAAAGGGTTCCTCACCCCTCCTTTTAGAAAAAATAATCAGATTGCAAAACAACTCATTGCCATAGCTGGAAATGCTTTATTTACCTGTATATACAAAATGGGATTCCTTGTAAAGTATTTTGTTTGCTTTCTAAATTTTACACACATAATCAGACTACACTGATTTTAAAAAGCCTAGAGGAATGGTGAAGAAGTTGAAAGTATTCCTTTGTACAGAGCCTTCTGCCAAGTGCAGTTAGATAGCTCAGTTCAATCTTTTGTGGAAGAATGATAAAACTGGTCCCTACTGTAGCAAAACCTACCACTATTTCAGACCTCGAAATCTCTGGTCGTCATACCTCCCTTTCACCAGGAGAGGGCACATTTGTCTACCTAATGCCACACATGTCTATGAAATCACTATATATAATCAGAGCGAATGGTTTAGTTATGCCAGTGAAGACTGTTGCAAGTAATGGAGAAAGGCACTGTACAGTCATCAAGGCCAACCCAAAAAGTTCTGCTGCCAGAGGTGAAGATGACACCTGTCCTCCCCATTCCATGCCCAGACTGGCCTGGCTGTTGAACGTTTACTTCACCACTGGCAACACGACAGCATCCTCCACCATCACACCTGAGGGCAGCAAGCTAGCTGAAGGGGTGCAGATTAGGCCAGGTGGCACATGCAGCTCTGTCCTCAACACTTTGCCACCTCTTGAACCCTTCTCTGCCTGGCACCTGCTTGTCGTGCACTCAAACAAATGCTGTCATGAAGCAGCGTTGCACATGCAGCTGCTTGAGTGCATGGTCTGGGATTGTTGCCTCTCTGTCTGCTCACTTGATCAAGAGCCTTCCCTACAGTGATGCCAGTCATGTGTTGGGAGAAGGCAACCAGGTGTGGCAGACAGCCAGGCCAGGCCAGCAACGAGCAAGCATCAACACCAGCAGGGTGCTAGTTCAGGAGGATGGGAGCAACTGGGGTGGCTGCCTTACCTGCCTGCTGCCTGGGCAGCTGCTCCCCTCTACCTAATAGCAGGGCCGGACCTGACAATCGTTCCCACCACTCATCCCCTTCTCCATAAAAAGACAACAAAACAAAATCAAAATCAGCCCCAATATCAGGGAAGTTAATGGAAATCAAATGCCTATGGCAGAGGTAGCTAGCTTTTTTTGAGCCATTCTTGGCCGTGGGGTCACATGCCAGTGATGGGAGTGGCCACACCACACTCTCCAACACAAACACAGGCACCTCCCACAGGCAATTCATGCAGATCCATCTGAGAATGATCCCCTCCCCATCCATCAAATTATTAATCTGATGACTAGGGAGGAGGTGATTTGCATCCTCACTGGAGGGCTGGGCTGGGCAGAGAGGGTTCAGCCTCTTCCAACAGCACTGTGTCTTTTAATTTTTTTCCCTCTTGCCTCCACCATTAAAGTCAGTAGGGTTTTTGTCCAGGGCCCAGAAAAAAATCTTGGTGGTGGTGGTAGTGTCAGATCTGGCCAATGGACCCAGGGTTATCCATCCCAGTCTAGGATCACCATTTATCCTCTGTCATAATGAATTCACCACTGACCACACAAGTGGCAAGATGTCACTTGACTTTAGCGATGGTGAATCTGTTTTGAGAAATAACTAGAATGTCTCTTTAAGAGATGTTCAGTTATAACAAGCGGCAGCGTGCAGGGCATGCACCTGTACCATAGCCCATTGAAGCCACTGCTGCAAGGCACCAGGAATGAAGCAGCCTCTGCTTTGCAGATCTGGTCCCAAGCCACTTTAGCCCAGGAACAGCAGTGGCTTGGATGCTAGGCAGCTGTGAAGAGGAGAGGCTTTCCCCTCGCTGCCTTCCTTGCCATCATCCTGGAAAGAGGACAGGAGGGAACAGGCTTCCTTAACCTGGTGCCCTCTCCACTGTGCTGTCTGGCACTGATGGGAGTCAGAGGTAGGGGATGGGCAAACCTGTCAATTTCGGTTTCTCTTGGTTTCTTATTTTTCTAATCTTAAATTCAGTTCTCCACATTTCCATATCAGTTTGCGAAACCCCCCAACCCCTCCAAAAACAGTCCTCTTGAAAGTTATCAGCACTTAGCGAATTCCTCCTAGTACACATTTCTGTATGAACCCCTCCCTAATATGCACGTTTGCAAGACACTTACCCCAATATAATCCCCTTTTATATGTTATATCACAAATATGTGCATTTGTATGCACACTGTACCCTATTTTATTATTTTTTGTACACAATACTTGACTGGAGAACTGCAATGCAAAAAGGGTGAATTTTGAAGAATTGTGTGTTTCAGTTCTTGTATTGTTTTGGAGGGTGCGAATTTGGTAGGTTTGCCTTTAATTGTGAACTGAATCAACTTTCTCCCATATCCCTCACTGTAGTCCAAAACATCTAGAGGGCACTAGGTTGAAGAAGGCTGCTATAGCTCAATGGCAAAGCATGCTTGTTACATGCAGAACATATGCTCAGTCCCTGGCATCTCCAGGGTTTCATGTAGCAGTATATTATTATTATTATTATATCCTGCCCTTCCTCCCAGTGGGAGCCCAGGGCGGCAAACAAAAGCACTAAAAACACTCTAAAACATCATTAAAAACAGAGTTTAAAATATATTACAACAAAGCATTCTTAAAAACATATTAAAACAAAACAACTTTAAAAACATCTTTTTAAAAAAGCTTTAAAAACATATTAAAAAGCTATTCCAACACAGACGCAGACTAGAATAAGGTCTCTACTTAAAAGGCTTGTTAAAAGATAATGGTCTTCAGTAGGTGCCAAAAAGGTACCAGAGATGGCGCCCGCCTAATATTTCAGGGGAGGGAATTCCAAAGGTGCAACACCAGGTGCAGGCCTTCACAGCCAGCTCCAAGACAGAGCGGTTTTCTGGTGACAGAGATGAAAGTTCTGTAGAACACAGCAACTCTGCCCCCCCCGCCCCGCCCTTGCAGCCTGTGCTGGTTTTGCACTGAGTATCTAGGTGGGCAAAGCCGGGTCAGATCAACTCCTCCTAGCTTACCCACCAGGGTCTCGGTAATGCACACCAAATCGGCACCTTGTGGTCTTATTGTGTACTGATCGGAGGTTAAAGCAACAGCACACATAGGCCAGTGGGTACAGCAGATGAGCAACAAGGAACCCATCCATGAGGAGTGGGAGCAAGGAACAAGGCGTAGATAGCCTTGCCCTCATCTTCTATAGTAGTTCACCACATCTCCATGGCTGTATCTCCCTCTATCCATGATCACTGAAACTGGAGTGGCATCACCCATGTTCCTCCTTACTAAGACTCCTCCTAAACACCTGATATGGACCCAACACGAGCCCACCAACAAATCCTGCTGGAGCGAATTATCCCAGTAGGCCTCTGCAAGAATTAGGAACAGTAAGACCCAGTCAATATATTTCACACAGGGCACATCTACTCCCCTTCTGTGTCCCACCCAGGGACAGCCAGCCTTCTGCCAGTTGCAGACTCTCTCTGAAGGCATCTGGCGACTTTCTCCTATCATTCAGTTCACTGCACATGCACCATAAACCCTCCCCACTACCATCTCCTCTAGATTTTTTTTTTTTTAAACAGACTATAGAGATCTGCTTAAGACTTCTCTCGGCTCCTATCAGTTACACAGAAGACAGGCCTGGGCGAGATGAACCAATGATCAGTTTCACATCTATTCATATTATCATGAAAGCATTTTGTAAGTATTTCTCAGACAGCAAATTCCATCACATTGATCGCACTTCTTACCTACTGTGTCCCCAAGGCCCAGTTGTCCAAAAGCATTCTTTCCCCAAGAATAAACAGTTCCAAACACAGAGAGTGCCATGCTGTGAGCAGATCCAGCCGCAATCTTGGCCAAAGGAATGTTTTCAAGCCTCCACACGGGCCGTGGTTCCTTAATGGAGTCAGTCTTCCATCCTGTTGCTAGCTGGCCATATTCATTCTGACCCCAGGCAAAGAGCTCTCCTCCTTAAAAAAGCATGCAAAAGGAAGTACAACAGTATGTGCAAATCCATGCATCCATCTGGGCCAATCAGAGGCGGGGGGGGGAGTGAGGCTGGAGGGCCATATGTCTGGGCCTCACCTCAAAGGGGGTCTCAGATTTAGACATATGTTAATTTTTTTGGCATTTGATAAGTTCTGCAACTTGTTTTCATGCACATCGGAACAAAATTGAAATTGAAATAATAATATAAAAATGTGGCACACTGTCTCAAATTAGTGCTGTACGTTAGTCCATTTGCCCCGTAAAAGGCAAGAAAAGCATTTGCTAAATAAACTTTTAAAAAATGCAAACTCTCTATCTTTCTCTCTATGGGGCCTCAACAGCTGGAGGTGGCCTGGGCCTCTCTGGACCTCTGAGAGGACCTGTATGCGCTCACTAAGGTCTATACCTGTTGCTCTCAGGACCAAAGTACACATTACATTAGCTAAGTATCTATGCCTTTAAGTGCAGAAGGGTTTTACACAAATTGTTAGTATGGATCCTAGCATGGGGAAGTTTTATGAGGCTTGAACCATTTAAGCCCCTTTGGTCTCATCAGTAATTTATTAGGTTACATCTGGCTCTTCTTGTTTGTGACCATTTTTATCTGCACTCCTTGCCTGTTTTTAGGATTTAGTTTTTTAGGTGATTGTTTTGAAAATATTGATGTAAGCTGTATATCAGCTGGAACAGACAGGCAGGGTATATATGGTTTTTAAAAAAACATGCAAACAAATAGCTGTAAGAAAGTTGTTCAGTACCTTTTGACAATGCCAGGGAATGATGGTCACCACATGCAATTTGAATGATGCACTTGCCTCCTAATTCTCTCAATAGCCTGTTTTTTAAAACATGAATAGAATCAGTATCAATCAAATAGTGACATTTCTCATGTACGATTTGGGCAAGTGTTTCAAAAGTAACCACCCATCACTGGGATTCGTGGATCATAAAGTAATTGTTTTGGTTTTTAAAATTCTGCTATTCTAAAAAACACACCTCTGTCAGTCAAAATCAGGGGTTGCCAACCCTTGGGGACCCGTGGTCGCATCTGCAAACTACAGAAACTGAGGTTGCCACTACAGGCATACTACAACTCTACCTTTCCCAGCTGTAACTCCCCCTGACATCTACCCACACTGCAGTTAGGCTTGGAAAAAAGCCTTCTACTGGCTAAAGAAGTCTTCTTTCAAGCTTAATTTTAGCAGGGAGGGCAGCACCCTATGAGTGTCAGGAAAGACCTCTATGGGCCCCGGATACCACACTGGAAACCCATGGTCAAGATGAACATGGAATCCTATGTGCTTAGCTCCTGTTTTCTGTTCAGGCATATATTAATATTGCAGGACTTGGATCTTATGTTTTGGAATAGCAATTGACTCAGGCACTGCTTATACTGTACTGGAAGGAAATGAGAGAAGGGTAGGGCTACTTTGGTTATGTGGGCTACATACACCCAACATTTTAGTCTAGTCGATGGAGATTGGGTACTTGTTTTTTCTACATAGTTCTCTCTCTCTCTCTCTCTCTCTCTCTCTCTCTCTCTCTCTCTCTCTCTCTCTCTCTCTCTCTCACACACACACACACACACACACACACACACACACACACGTCTAGATATATTGCGCATGTTTTGTCCCTAAAAAGTGCTTCTTCAAAAACTGCTTTTGAGAAACTCATTGCAGATTGATTCTGCATTACCCCACAGTGTGTCTGTTTGAAAACAGATGAAAACAAAAGAACACAACATAAGAACATAAGAAGAGCCTGCTGGATCAGGCCAGTGGCCCATCTAGTTCAGCATCCTGTTCTCACAGTGGCCAAACCAGCTGCCTATGGGAAGCCTACAAGCAGGACCTGAGTGAAAGAGCACTTTCCCCTCCTGCAGTTTCCACTATTAGTATTCAGAAGCATGCTGTCTCTGACTGCGGAGGCAGAGCATAGCCATCATGGCTAGTAGCCATTGATAGCCTTATCCTCCGTGAATTTGTCTAATCCTCTTTTAAAGCCGTCCAAGCTGGGTGGCTATCACTGCCTTTTGTGTTCCATAGTTTAACTATGTGCTGTGTGAAGAAGTACTTGATTTTGTCTGTCCTGAAAACAGATGTAGGGGGTTCCTGGCAATGTGTGTGTGTGTGGGGGGGGTATCCACAGCTGCCCAATGACTTTGTGAGTGGTTAGGATTCCAATCGCTTCTTCTTCTTCATGCACCTGGGATGAAAAGCAGTGGATGAACTAATCAAAGAGAGGGTTTTCAAAAGTGAAGAGCTTGGAAAAGTTACTTTTTTGAACTACAACTCCCATCAGCCCAATCCAATGGTCACGCTGGCTGGGGCTGACGGGAGTTATAGTTCAAAAAAAGTAACTTTTACAAGCTCTGCAAAAGTGTATCAAGTAACCACACACACTCTTGTGGACGGCAAGATCTAGAATCAATCTAGTCTGAAAGCAGCACATTGAGGATGAGCATGAACAATCCCGGAATGAGAAAAATGGCAATGCTTCAGGAGGTGGTAACATCTCAGTAGGCATTACAAAAGTATTATATATTTATTATGGTATTTATAATACAGCTAAGAATCTATAACACCATTCATTACTTTATTTGTGCCATTCATTTATTAATACAATTTGTACTTGTGTGTGCCCCCCTGACTGATCCCCCCCCTTGTTGGTCAACGGCTTTTGATAAAAATAAAATAGGTTCCTCCACTCCAGGTCTAATGGTAACTTTCCTACCTTGGCTCTGATTTAACATTTCTGGATGCAATTCTGTGCTCAGAAAGTTTTCCATCTGATGAGAGAATGAGCAGATGAGATGCTTCACAGTCCAACAAATCCACTTTGGCATTCTTTTTTAATTTGATGTGCTCTGCAAGGTCAAATAAGACAGACAATGACATGATTTTTATATCTAAGAATGCTTAGACAGGGCCAATGGTGGCTGCTGCCCATTGGGACTGGTGGGGCGGAGAGCAAGGAGCCCAACAGGAGGTGGAGCCACAGCCAACCACAGCAAGAGCCAACTAATTCTAGTTTTGCCCCCATCCTCCTCCCTGCTGAGTTCTACAAGGGCAATACTTTGTGTCACTCCCTGAACTGGTTGTAAGATGGCAGGCAGGTAGAGGCTGGCTGACGGTTGACTGAAGTTGGTGGGGCGGTGCCTCATTTGCCCAAATGGATCAGCTTCCACTGGGTAGGGCTATGTATATTTCACAGTTATCTCTGACAAGAGCAGAAGCTGAATGCTGGAAGACTTCAGGATGGACAAAAAAATAGTACTTCTTTGCAAAGCCAGCAGAAACTGCGGGCTCTGATGTCAGCGGGGCAGTGAATCTTGTTGGAAGTGGGGCAAGAGCAACTCCTGTTTTGTTCTTTTGTTTATGTTCCAGAAGGGAGATAGAGTTAGGGTCCTCCAGATGGATAGGCTTGATTACCTTTACCTGTGATGTTCTGACTGACTTCCTTCCGTTGCTAGACTGATACATCTTAAGGGAAGCTTACCTGCCCCTCCTCCTTCCGCCCTTTCCTCTCTTCTCTTCTCCAACTATCCGAGAGAGAGGAGACACCTTTCTTTCTGCTCGCTCTCTCTCCTAGCCATGAGGGCAATTCCCACACCTGGGCATTGCACCTCCAACTTAGTTAGTTAGTTAGAAGTAGGTATGCCTTTCTATCTGCTATGTATTTCTATAAATAAAGTAGCTTTTCTTATTTTACTAAGTCTTAAGTCTCAGTGATCTCAATGCAGCTGTCTTAGGTAAACGCGCACACTGGCACACACGCATTTCAGACCGCTGTTACTCTCTGCGTAACAAATTTACACCACAACAAATCTGCTCTGGGTTTTAGTCTGAACTTTCAAAACACTGTCCACAGCGCCTTGAAAGTTCAGACTAAAATCAGGAGCAGGTCCACTGCCCCGCTGACATCAGAACCACTAGTCTCCCACTACACACAGCTCATAGTTAAACTATAGGATTTGCTCCCACAAGTGGCAGTGATGGCCACCAACTCTGACAGCTTTAAAAGACGAGACAAATCCATGGAGGAGAAGGCTATCAATGGCTTTCAGCCTTGATTGCTATGTTCTCCTCCCACTGTTGGAGGCTGGGAATGGCAGGTGGAGAGAGTGCTGTTGCCTTCAGCTTCTGCCTGTGGGCATAACACAGGCATCTGGTTTATTTATTTACTGCATTTATATACCGCCCCATAGCTGAAGCTCTCTGGGTGGTTTACAATTAAAAGCAATATTTAAAAAACACATTTTTAAAAAACAATTTAAAAGTTGTTGCCCACTGTGAGAACAGAATGCTTGTGTTTTTGTGACATTGGGTATCAAATTTAGCATGATGTTAGTTTTCTTCTAAACAGAAATCCATGTGGCGGGGTCTGTGGGAGAGACCCCTTCCATCAACACAGCTGGATGGTAGAGAATTCCAGCAAAAATGGAACAAAAGCGGAAATGGCCAAGGCTTCCTTATTTGTCCTATGCCTGGAACGGAAACCAATCCAGCAAATATGATTGGCATTTGCTATTGTTGTTCCTTCCAGTCCACAACTGATACATAATTGATTACGTCCATCTCCATTTGCATTGAGTTTCTTTGCACTGAAATAAATGGGGTGGAATAATGTAATGATCATGTAATTTACACAGCTCACAGAAGGTCAACTGGAGGCGTAGGCCCCTCAGGAACATTCCAGGCCCTCCTGGCATGCTAGCAATATTCAAATGTGACCCAGTATACTATCTGCAAACTCAATCCCCTTTATGTGACTGAAACAGCACCATCCATGAAGAAATGGAAGGGATTAGGGCAGTGTTTTTCAACCTTGGGTCCCCAGATGTCATTGGACTACATCTCCCATCATCCCCAGACAGCCTAGCTAATGATCAGGGATGAAGGGAGTTGTAGTCCAACAACATCTAGGGACCCAAGACTGGAGAACAGTGCCCTAGGATGCACACTGAGCCTCATATGATATGTGAACTAAGAGTGCACTCTGGAATGCAGCCAGCATTTCTCTACAGCTGTGTATTAGTAACAGAGGAAATTGCTTTATACTAAGTCACAGCTAGGCCAACCCAGTATTGTCTCCTCTGACTGGCAACGGTAACTCTCCAAGAGGTATCAAGCAGAGGTTTTTCCCATCACCTGATCATTTTGTTTATTGGAGATGCTCCTGGTTGAACCTGGGACCTTTTGCATAAAACACAGGCGGAAAGTTATACCAGCGTTTCTCTGGGCTTGGGATTTGAACCCAGGATTTCTTGCACCAACCAGGCAGACTTTGCAGGAGTTGGGTAGTGATAGGCAAGCTGTCTTTCAGGGAAACTGGTCAGCCATTACTGATCTTCTTATTGAGGAATCTCATAGGAAGAGCAACCAACTTCAAAGGAACCCTCATCTTTCCAAAACATACTCGGGAAACCACTGCCTTTATTATATGGCCCAAAGAGGAGCTCTAGTCCAATAACTCTCAAATTATGTGTGATGAAAGGTAGAATAATCACACAAATAGTGTGTGATGAAAGTCTCCCGTGATCCTGACCCATCCATCCACACAGTGTTTGCCTAACATGTCTCTGTATGATTCACTGCTCTTGTCTTCTCTCCTCCCATCAGTCTCTGTTAGGCATAGGCAATTCTACTAAGATTCTCTGTCAAGTACCAGTACATCTTTCAAATACCTCTGATGCTGATAAGGGGCAAAATTACCTGCCTTTAGAGAATTATACCTCTGCATAAGGCACTGCTCTGAGCTACCCTTATTCCAACCAGAAGGCACACTCAGAACAGCAGCCCGCAAAAACACAAGGCCTAGGCTCCTCTGACTGTGAGTGTATCTTTACCCTAACCGTCATGCATCCAAATGTAATTCAGAAAACAATAAGTCATCTATTTAAAAGTTTAGGAAACACCACTCTAGCCAGTAGACTCTGTGATCAGGAGGACCACCATTATGGATGAAAAGCTTCACCACTTAAGCTTCTGGCTGTCAGGCCAGGAAGGTACAGGTTGTTGTAATATATGCGGTTCAACTCCAACCTGTGGGTTGAGGCTGCATGGGGTTAAAAAGGGTAGCTAGAGAGGAGACCACTCGGTTGCTAGGCTATACCTGTCCTGTCTCTTGCTGTCTCTTCCTTCCTGCTAGAGTGATATGCAAAGGATGTTGATCACAGTTCCTTCCCTCCTTCTTACTTCTTCTTTCTCTTGAGAGGGGAGCAGACATATTCCTTTGTCCCTCCCTCTCCTCCAAAGCATGAGGGCAAGCACTGGGCTCAGTGTTTGCAGCTCCAATTTAGCTAGTTAGCTAGATATAGGACTCTTTCCTATCAAGCATGTATTTCCAGAATAAAGTAGTTAGTTCTTATTTTAAAGCTTAAAGTCTCTGTCAGTCTAATTTGCAGGGAAGGTATGATCTTTAGCAAGGATTCAAACACACACATAAGCTCACTCAGAACTCTCCATTCCCAGCATCGCGACTCTCCGACACAGGTTGCCCTGGTTTGGGGTGGGGGGCGGGGAGCTGTCAATTCTGTGAAACAGTCTGTTGTGGGGTTAGTCAGTTAGGGATTTGCAATGGTGTAACCAGGGATGGGCAGCCTCTGGCTCTCCAGATGTTGATGGCCTCCAACGCCCATCAATCCCAGCCAGCGTGGCCCTAGGGCAGCCTTTCCCAACCAGTGTGCCTCCAGATGTTGTTGGACCACAATTCCCATCTTTCCTGACCATCGGCAATGCTGGCTGAGGCTGATGGGAGTTGTGGTCCAACAACATCTGGAGGCACACTGGTTGGGAAAGGCTGTCCTAGGGTGCTCAGGAACGATGGGAGCAGTAGTCCAACCACTTCTCAAGGGTTCCGGGTTCCCACTGGTGCAGCATCCTGGCTAAGATGACTTTCCCAGCTCCCTCTCCCACCCTCTGCATTTCGGAATCAGCTACTCACTGGGATTCCTGGCTTGGCCTTGGCATCCGTCGCCCTCTGCCTTGTCAAAAACGATCACGGTCCTATTGGTCTTCACTAGCGCCAGGCAGGCTTGCCCGCAGCTGATCTGGCGGATGGTTGCAGGGTCCTCCTCGGAGAGGCTGGGGTGGTAGCCAGCCTCCGGGAACAACAGCAATGAGGCTCTGGAGCGCGACGCCGGCGGCCCCGGCGAGTGCGGCTGCGTACCCACCTCAGCCCGGCGTGCCCGGCTTCTGGACCGCCTTGCCATCTTCTCTCCAACTTTTCTTTACAGGCAACCCTAAGAATCCACACTCGGATGCCCGGCCTGAAGCTAAAAGCAGCGAAGAAGCATCGCCAGCCCTTTATTCCGGGACGCAACACGTTGCTCCGGCTCTGCTGGGGACACAAAATGCTTGCGCTCTGTCCAGAAGTTAAATGTGCGAAAAAAGAAACGGGATTCAGGCTACGTAAACATTCGGCATAGCTGAACCGCTTCTAGTTTTCGTTGGAGCTCCGCTGCTAGGAATGTCAGCGACGATGAGTGAGACCGTTCAGAGTGGGAGAAGAGCCGGAAAGGGGGCGCTTCTCCCTGGTTTCGTTTTGCTCGTTTGCTTTCTAGATTTGCTTTCGAAACGAAGCAGGGGGTGTGTCTTCCTAGGAAATAGAAACTGTTGTTGTTGTTGCTGCTGCTCCTGCTGCTGCTAGTGACAATGACAAAGATGCTGTCGTCTGCAAATTCCCGAAGTGCAAAAGCAACAGAGTCTTGTGGTACCGGCTGAAAGACGAATACAGTTATTATTACAGCAGCAGCTTTTGTTGGCAACAGTCGTACTTGATCGGATCGATTGCAATTCACCAACGCTTATGCCATAATAAGGCTTTAAGCTGGTGACACCAGGCTCTTGCTGCTCTCTTTGCAAAAGAACCACGTGGTAGGAATTATGAACTTCGCTTGCCTATCACAGAAGTGATGGCGGCCCCTTTGAAGAAACGTATGAGCTGTTTTAATCCACAATTGCGCTTCAAAGGGAGACTGCAGCATGAAAACGCTGCATTAAAATTTCATCAAGAGGTTCAGTGCTATGGCTTGCGAATTGAGTCGGGACAAAGGTGGCCGGCTGTTATTTGCTGTTCATATCCATGCCAGGATTCCGTGTTATCAACAAAATGATTTTGCGAATGCCCACTGGTAATTCCATAATCATGGTTTCTGTACTTTCTCTTTAACCTCATTGGGTACAATCTGTCATCCACTACCTCCAACCAGTGCATATATATGGTAACTGCAGATAACACTTATTACATCTGAGGAAGTGGATTGTTGTTCATGAAAGATTATGCAGTAATTGTGTAAGAGTGCTTCCAGACTGGTGTTTACTGTGGAACTGGTGCAACTCATGCACTTTTTTTTTTTACATTATTGACATGAGAGCCAAGGTTCAAATCCCTATGCATTCATGAAGCTCACTGGGTGACCTTTGTCCAGTCACTGCCTCTCTCAGGGTTGTGGAGATTGAATGGAGCAGGGGTGTAGTCATCCGGGGTCCTAGAGGGGTCTTAGACCCCCTTATTTTGGGGGGGGGAACCAGGTCCCAGCAGGGTCCCTATATCTCCAGCGCCCCACAAGCCAATCAGAATCAGGGGAGTGCATTAACCACTGAGAAGAGTCCCAATTACAAGCAATCCTTTATTAGTTCCAAATTCAAAAAGCCAAGACAAGTTGTAGAGGAAAGATTCTGTAATTGCAAAAAATGAAAGCGAATCTTGGTGATAGCATCCCATCTACATCATCAAGCGGCTTGTAGCAGCAAGAGATAAATACGTACACACTGAATTCTGTAATTTTGGGCGGGCAGTTTGTCATGCAAGTGGTGATCTCTCAGTGGGTGACCAAAGTTTCTACTTCTGTCTGCTCCTCACCTCAGCATAACTGAGCCATTTTGTTTCTGGGGGTCCAAACTATGAGCATACCTGTTTCCACCTGCAGAAGGTACGCTTGAATGTCAACAACCAGGATAGGAGCTATCCTCTTACAAACTGCACACAATACATGTGGGGGATTGCTCCTTGGAGACTCAGCACAGTATTGCACTTAAAAACAAACCCACTTCCACAAAAGCTTAGTGTAAGACTGGAATTTGAAGGGGGTGGGAGACAGAAGCACTGGACCCCAAAAGTTAAGATATGCAAAGCTTATATAGTATTGCAAAAGGCCAAAACACAATTTTACTCGTGTTTACTGAGAGTTCAGTGAATTCTCTTTGGAGAAGGATTGTACCTCAGTGGCAAAACATCTCCTTTGCATGCCCAAAGGTCCACGTTCAGTCTCTAGCTAGGGCTGGGAGCGTCCTTTCTGAAAATCTGGAGAACCAACCACTGCAGGCAGGATTGACAGTGTTATGCTGGATGGACCAATGATCTGGCTTGATAGTAAGCAGCTTCCTAGGTCCCTGTGCCAAGTGTGAGATTGTCTCCTAGAGTTTGAGCTAATTTCCTCATGAAGGGGATAGAAGTAGTGAGGACTGCTAGATAAATGAGAGCAAGGGAGACCACAAAGGCAGAATGTTTTTAACGATGGTGCTCTAAGCCAAACAAATTAGTCAATTGACATGAAACTCCAAGTTTACGATAGTCTAGTTTATCAAGACGTGTGAATAAGCTTTACAGGACTAAGATGTTATCAGACTAAAAGGCTGAAAAGATGCATTTAGGACTGAATACCAGAAAGAAATTGACCAACACAGCATGGGTTCACTGGAGTAAAGGGGCCAGTCTCCCTTACAACCCCCAACATCAGGGTTAGCATGACCAGGCAGCTGGCACAAAGTCCATACCCCAGATGGAGGTGGAGGTCCACTGAAAGGCCTCTGCACCTGCTGTTATTCCTCTAAGAAGCAGTGACGGCTACCAACATGGATGGCTTTAAAAGACGATTAGGCAATACTACAACAGGAATACACAAGGGTTTCTGCCCAACCTATACAACTGGGATAGCAAGTGAGGTGGCCCTCCAGATGATGTTAGACTACAACTGCCATCATTCTTGATCACCGGCCATGATGGCTGGGGCTAATAAGAATTGCAGCCAGAGAAGCCTCTTCACCGGAGAGGTAAAAATGGACCAGATTTTTTTCCCCCCAAATCAGAAAGAGAGGGTGAGAGGGGTTGTAAAAGGCAATGGCAGAGGTGAAGTGGCATAGCAGTTTATACGATAGGAATTAGACTAATCTCCCTTCAAAAATCTCCAACCTGATTTTAATGGGAACAATCAATGGACATGGACATTCCCAGATTATCCACTGAAGATTGCTTAGGTAGGATATAGAACAAGTTGCAGATGATCAAGCTAACAGTGAGACCTCGGGGGGGGGAGAAGAAAACAAATAATAAGCTATGAATTTATTTAGCTAGAATTTGACCATAAAAATATTAAGCACACAGTACAGAACAGTCTGTTTTGGCTGAAAATCTATCATTTTAATATGCTTTTATTACTTGTTCCAGAAGAATTCTTATGATGATTTGAGTATATTGTGTGTTTTCATTTAAATTTTGGTATTAAAAAAATAAACTAAAAAGCTATCCTACATCTCCAAACCTGGTGAGATATCATATCAGTTCAAACCTGAAAAGGTTTATGCTGGTGCTGCAATGGTAACTAAAAATCACCATAAAAACACATCTTAAAAGGGGGTAACAGGAAAAATACAGGAATATGGCCATTTAAGGGTAACTTTGGATTCTTAGAAGACACACCCACTAGGTACAAACTGTGGTGATTATACATCAAAAGAGACTACACTAAGTTCTCAAATATTTTTTCTTAAATTGGGGGGGGGGGAGGATCAGCCAGGCAACTGGCCAAAGGTCAGCGAACAGCTGCCCAATTATGATACAATCCTCCCTCCATTTGCTATACATAATGCAATCTCAAGTCTCTGTTTCAGAGTTGGCAGCTTTACTGTTTGCCAAAGCCTCGATTGTTCTCAATAGCCTGAAGAAGTTTCTCCTTCAATTTTTCTATTTTTGAATAAGTTGGCAGAAGTAACAGATGAAAGCAGATCTGGGCTTCAGGGATATGTTCTTCTGAAAACGACTTATGCGAATGGATCTTTATCTGCAAGGAGTTCATCCCCATCACAGGGACCCGGTCACTTCCTACAACAAATACTAAAATGAGAAGGAAGATGATTAGGTGACTCACATGAGCCAAAATGGAAAACATTCAGACAACTGCACACATATCTGAGGTTCTCCACCCTGGGATAAAATAAAAAACCCAAATGGTGAAGGAAACATATTGGTTCTGACCTATGCAATTGCTTCAATCATGCATGCATCTGCCAGCAATATGGAATTGGAACACAGGGAAGATGCTCCACTGACATTGTGGGTGCACTTGAAGGCACTTTGGGGAGAGTGCAAAAGAGAATCCGTTATCTCTGCCTTTCTAAACAGTACTGCAGGGTTGGGGAAAATTTTCAGCCCAAGGGCAGGATCAAGAACTGGCCCACCCTCTTGTGGGTCATTTTTGGACAGGCAGGCAGGCCACCCATCTGTCAATCACCCAATGTATTTATTTATTTATTATCCCACCTTTTCTCCAAGGAGCTTGACGTGGTGTACAGGGTTCTCCCCTGCTCCATCTTACCCTCACAGAAACAAGCTTGAAAAAAAACAGGGACAGCATACTCAGCTGTCATGGATTGTTGGGGGGAGGAAGGGAGAGAGAGAAGGAATGGGATGGAATAGATGGCTTGAACCATGAACAGGAACACTCCATGCTGGAACATTTTGCTGCATATCCCACTTGTGTGCTATCTAAAAACAAACTTGTGTTTTTTTCTAAATGACTGCTTCATTCATATGCAAAAATATACAGATCTGATTAAAGTACAAGTCAGATAATCAATTTTTTTAAAGGTGCAGCACTAACTTCTGCTTCCGAAATCCTGAATATTTGGAGGTGGATAATGGAATAAGGGTGCACAAGGATTTGAATAAAGATGAAAAGGAGTTATTGGGGGGACAAGGTGGGGGAGGATTGGGCTGCTTTCATTACACACAGCAGGGCTGGGGAACATGTAGCCCTCCAGATGCTGCTGGGTTGGTTTTTCCCATAATCCTGGACCACTAGCCATGTTGGCAGGGGCTGATGGGAGCCAGAGGCCTACCACATCTGGAGGACCATAATTCCCCACCCCTGGACAGAGGCTTCCCTCATTGGTTTTTTTAAAAATATATTTTAACCCTTTTTTAAAAAGATGTCTTTAAAGCTTTAAAAAAATATTTTTAAAGTTGTTTTGTTTTAATGTATTTTAAGGCCTGTTTTTATGATGTTTTAAAGTGTTTTTAGTGCTTTTGTTTGCCGCCCTGGGCTCCTGCTGGGAGGAAGGGTGGGATATAAATCACATAAACAAAAAACAAACAAACAAAAATAATTGGTTTTCTCCACAGCCCTGACAGCACTTGTTCTGGATAATGGCAACTGCACTTAAACAGGTTTCCGTGCTACAATCTAGTATTGCAGGTTGTATTTACTCCTCAAAAAATCCTCAGATTATGAAGGCAGTATAGAAATTGTTTGTATACATCATGAGAGAGGCATCTGAGAGGCAGGACTGCAAGTGTACTCTGGGGAGACAGGCAGGTCACCCCAGTTCATTCCAAAGAATCCATTCACGACCAACCGTTTGAAGGTTGTTGTGCCTTGCGGATGGGGTACTTACACAGAAAGCCTTTTTTGTCAGCCAAAGTAAGCTCATGGAAAACGTTCCAGAACATCCTTATAGTAGGGTGTGTTGCACTGTACATCCCCCAGTATATAGCATTCTTCGAAGGAAAGAAAAGAGCAAGATGAGAAATGAAGCTTGGGGGGGGAATCCAAAAGTAATAATGGTCTAGGAAGCAGTTCAACTCCTCCTTCCACCAACCTTTTCATATAAGTCCCAATCATAATTTGCATTCCCAATTGCCACATCCATCAGTTCCTGGGGCTCAAAGAAGTGCTCAACCACTGGCTCAGGAAGGAGTTTGTTAAACCCTCTCTTGAACTCTTGGAAAATTCCCTCCACTGATTTGTTGAAGATGTAATCCACGTACTTGTTGATGAAATCCTTCCTTTGAAAGAAATAAGGATAAATCATTTAATAAGTGGACCCGTTGTTTGGCTCTCAATATAAATATAAAACGAGACAGCGGAGGTGTGTTTTATGGTGGGATTAGGGCTGCAATCCAATACACACTTACCTGGGAGTAAGTCCTATTGAACCCAATGGAGCTTACTTCTGAGAAGACATGTACTGGATTGCAGCCTAAGTCTCTTCTTAAAGGGAAGCTAGCATTTCTTCAAATTTATTAAGATCTCCTGGGTGGTAGGAATAGTTATATTGCTGTGTACAACTTATGGGTTGCCAGGGAAAGTCCACACGTAAAATCTATTTGGTCTCCCTAGCCCAAAATTCAGTACTCCCTTCAATTACATCACATAATGTTTGCATACATTCACTTATTAGTAGAATACAATTCATTTGCTGCAATACTTACAACAATAGAGAGTCAGGCTATCTGCATATCCCTCCACCCCAGATTTTCCTTTCCTTTTCTACATGTCCCTATTTGACTTGGATTTTGTCAGGCCCAGGATGTGACTCAGGAACCGGACCAGCGGTTGTAGTTAATTCGTGTTTTATTAGGGTAATGTCCAAACAAAGACTGCGTTTTCTCATGAAGCAATACAGGGATACAGGTCCTGCGGCATTGGGAGAAAGTTGACAGAGCAAGGGACTTCTTCCCGCCTGTTCTTTAAGAAGGGGCCAAACGGGCGCGCAATCTTTCGCTCCTCCTTAACTGCCCCTCAGGTACTGCCCGCCTTCCCCCCCTCTCCTGTCTTTTCAGCTGTCTGCGTGTGCGCAGTGAGGGGGGAAGCATCACCCCCTCCTCTTCTGAAGTTTCCGATTCCAGGATGGGGGATAGGGGAGGAGCTGATGGTAAACTGCCTCCCCGCTTTTCG
Organism: Rhineura floridana; assembly: GCF_030035675.1. Classification (NCBI taxonomy): domain Eukaryota; kingdom Metazoa; phylum Chordata; class Lepidosauria; order Squamata; family Rhineuridae; genus Rhineura; species Rhineura floridana. The sequence goes on from NC_084488.1 coordinate 105,510,348, forward strand.
GCTGTGAGCAGCCCTCCCTCTTCCCCCTCTTGCTCTGAGCCTGAAAGAGGGGGAGGCGTGAGAATGTCCAGGGAGGGCTCAGGCTCCCCGTTGCTAAGCGACCTTATCACTGGCAGTTCCTCTGTTTCGTCTTCACTCCAAAGGGGGGAAGTTCCTCCCCCTTCCCTCTGCCATCCATCCGAATACTCTTCTCCCAACTCTCCGGGATCCAGCTCCCCGGGATTGGGACCCCAGCTCTGCCTTCCGACAGATTTTGGGGAAAAGGTGCCCTTACAGGAACCTGCCCCCATCCTGCACATTTTCAAGTACAACTGCTGTTATCTACATGGAGCCCTTGGGTAGAGAAAGCTGCAAATCTAAAATATATATTGTCATCATCATAATCGTCCAGCTTGCATGCTGCTTTTCAAAAGGTCCCCCACAAACCAGTTCACATTCAAAAGTTTAAGAAGAAAAAAATCAAAGTCCCATTCCCATCACTAACTCACATGTATGCTAGAAGTTTTACAAAATCCAAAACAGGACAGGATTTGATTCAAGAAACCCCACAAACACTAACAGCCAGCCAAGCATAATCAGATCCCAGTTTGAGTTCCCATCTGTCCCCCAACTCACTCTTCAATACATCCTACCCCCAACACATCAATCTCCAAGCCTCCTGCCAACATACTCTAGCATCATTACATACTTGTTTGCATTGTTCACAGCTACCAAACTGCCATTTGGAATTAAGTCTATATCCATGTTGTCCCAAGATATCTAAAAAAGGTGTTTTTTAAAAACAAAAAGATGAAAAAGCAGTCAACAAAAATAGCTTACAAACACAGTTTTGAAACTGAATACTCAGCAAGCTTCACATAACAGTTTATATTGACAGGGAATTTGATATGAATAGTCATTGACTGCAGATGCAGTCCTGAAATGTCAATGTAGGGGTTCTTAGATCAGGGATGGGGAACCTGTGGCTCTCCTGATGTTGCTGGACTACAATTCCCATCATTCCTGCCCCTTAGCCATGCTGGCTGGGGCTGATGGGAGCTGGAGTCCAACCATACCTGCAGGGCCACAGATTCCCTATCCCCATCTCAGACAGTTATTTTGGGTTTTCCCTTTGAAATGTTGAACCTAATGAGCTGCCTTTTACCAAATCAGACTAATGGCCCACCTAGCTTAACACTGGCAGCCCTGTGAAATGGCAGCTTTTTAGGATCCCATGCAGATGCCTTTCCAAACCTGACACCCGAGATAATACAATACAAGCTGATAAAAAGCCACTTGCCTCTGATGGATAAGAAATGAATCCAGGTGACCCTTTCATAAAATCAAAGTCTCCTGTTCACCCCCTTTTTTCAAGCTGTCAGTGTGCTGTGAATTACTAGTATGTGTATGAAAACGCAAGCAAGTTGGAAACACATGGACATTTGTAAGGTTATCTTAACTTTTCTTTTCATGGTTGCACTGGCTTTCAGCCTGCTTCTAGGATACCTCACAGCCCACTTGCTCCCCTATGAATCTACCCAGGCCTCTAGATGGTCTCTGGAGGACCATCTTTGGGGACCCTTACTGAGGTCGGTGGGTGCCTTGAGAAGGCATTTTAGTTGGCGCTATGATATCTGTCTTTGGAATTTTCTCCCCTGTGTTTTTAGGGTGAACCATTTAATTTTTTTTAAAGGAATACTTGTGACTGTTGCTCTTACATACTGTTTTAACCAGATTCACAAACGTTAAAAGCCAAAGAGGAGCTGCCACCGTCAACTGTAGAAGCACGCCAGAATTCACCACAGCTGGGACAGGAGAGGGGGAAAATCCCAATCCAATTAGACCAAGTATATTTCAGTCAGCGTTCAGCTGCTGTTAACATGAAAGACAAGCAATTCTCAAACGTTAACCAGCCGAAGAGGCACTGTGACCACGTAGCAGGACTGCAAATCTTTTGTAGATACTTACAGAATAAAATAGCTGAAGGTTTTCTTCAATGTCACTGTCCTTGTAATCAAGAACTGCCTGCAAACTCCTTGTTTACAAAAAAAGAGAGAATGTTTTCTAAAAGGATTACAGTACATAATTAGCAGTATTATTCAAATAATAACCGTGGGATGGGACCAACCTGCCTGCTCTGATTTTGTTATTTGGTTTTCAGTTGAGGAGCCAAAGACTTGAAACCAGGTGCATGGGCCTGTACACATGTAAGCTTGACCCTTCCCCTCTTGGCTCATTACACTAAGCAGGGAGGAGGTGGCTGGCTGGGTCCAGGAGGTGGTTATTCCTTGTTGCTATGGGGCAGTCCCAGTCTCCTTAAAAGGAGGCAGGAGAGCAACTACTCCTGAAAAATCTTCCTTGGGATTAAAACGTTCTTCATTATAGGCCAGTGGCAAATGCCCCCTTCCCAGGCAAAATGCTCAAGTCAGTGTTTATCAGAGAAACCCATGAGAAGCACATGTAGTTTATATGGTTTGTGGCGCCTTCCACCATTCTAATGCCAGCTACAACCCTGTATGAACATAAGCAGCCGGGCTTCAGCAATCCCTGCCCATTTGGCATGATCCATTTGGATTATTGAAGGGTATCATACGTGGATATATTTTTATACATGTTCCTGAAACCTTGGTTGGTTCAGAACATGACAGAGGGAACTAACTGCGACCGACTCTTATGAATCTATTATGCCAATACTTAAATCGTTCACTGGTTCCCAATCCATTTCCAAGCCCAATTCAAAGTGCTACTTTTGATCTGTAAATACCTTCACGACTTAGCACCCGAAGGATTGCCTCCTCCCACACATATCTACTTGGGATTTAGGTCATCATACAAGGTCCTTCTTTGAGTGCCCCCCCAAAATGAGGTACATTAGGAGGCCACAGGTGGAAGGGAATTTTTAGTAGCAGTCACAGAATCATAGAATTGCAGAGTTGGAAGGGGCCTAGAGGGTCATCGAGTCCGACCCCCCTGCTCAATGCAAGAATCCAACTTAAAGCATCCCCGACAGGTGGCTGTACAGCTGCCTCTTGAAGGTCTCCAGTGTTGGAGAGCCCACCACCTCCCTAGGTCATTGGTTCCATTGTCATACCACTCTAACAGTTAGGACATTTTTTCTGATGTTCACTTGAAATCTGGCTTCCTGCAACTTGAGCCCATTATTCCGTCTCCTGAACTCTGGGACGATCGAGAAGAGATCTCGGCCCTCATCTGTGTGGCAACCTTTCAAGTACTCAAACAGTGCTATTATATCTCCCCTCAGTCTTCTCTTCTCAAGGCTAAACATGCCCAGTTCTTTCAGTCTCTCCTCATAGGGCTTTGTTTCCAGTTCGCTGATAATCCTCTAAACCCGTTCCAATTTGTCTTCTTGAAGTGTGGTGTTCAGAACTAGAAGCAGTACTCAAGATGAGGCCTAACCAGTGCCGAATAGAGGGGAACCAATACTTCACACGATTTGAAAACTATACTTCTGTTAATGCAGCCTAAAATAGCATTTGCCTTTTTGCAGCCACATCACGCTGTTGCCTCATGTTCAGCTTGTGATCAACAACAATCCCAAGATCCTTCTCGCATGTAGTATTGCTGAACCAAATATCCCCCATCTTATAACTGTGCATTTGGTTTCTTTTTCATAGGTGTAGAACTTTGCACTTATCCCTGTTAAATTTCATTCTGTTGTTTTCAGCCCATGCTCCAGCCTATCAAGATCCCAATTTTGTATCTGTTTTCCAAGATATTAGCTATCCCTCCCAATTTTGTATCATCTGCATTCCCTGCACCTCCTCATCCAAGTCATTAATAAAAAAGTTGAAGAGCACCGGGCCCAGTCCCCTGGCCAGAGAATGCCCTCCCCAGACAGATCCTCCTGATACCGACTTTAGTGTATTTTCAGCGCAAAGCAAATGCATTTTTTAATTTTTCCCCTCAGGTCTGTTAATTTATGCAGTGTTTTGGCACTATGAATTTTTAGTCTTTGGCTTTGAGGTTTTTTAAATGTATTTACTGCTGCACAAAGGCATTCCTCTGCTCTGTTCTTTAGTAGGTCCTTATTACTCTACACCTGTGCTGCATTTTGTTTGTACTCTTATTGCAGTTGTGTTCATTTTAACTTGTTCTTGTTTTTAATCTTCGTAACACAGCCAGGGAACTTCAGTCATAGGGCAGTCTACAACTAGAATTAGGATATTCAACCTGGCCCAAGTGAAACACAAGACAGGAAATACAATGACAGATGGAAAGAGTATAAGCCACTTACTTCCCTAAGACAGGGCTCAGCTCCTTCAAATCATCAAGAGTGGGTTTCCTGCCAATCAGTTTCTTAAAGGCTGCAAGCGGGAAAGGCACATAGGCAGTGACTCTGTTGTACATGGCGAGCCCACAGAGGATCCCAAAGAGGAAATATTTATTCTTCTCTACTGTTGGCTGCAAAAACACAAGATCACAGCAACACAACATGGCTATGGATGTTATAAGAGTGATCCACATGTTTATACCCTTGGCAGACCATAATTCTGGCACCATGTTCTCTATTCTGACTGACAGTAGCTCTCCAAGGTTTCACCGTACGGGACCATCCCTAGCCCTTCGATGTGGAGGTCTTTTCACCCCGAGATTGAAACTGGCACCTCATACATGCAAAGATCAGTGGGAGAGCAAATACTGTAGTCCTATCCATTCCCAAACCATTCAGAGAACCACTATGGGGCAAATGCACAATAACGTCACCATTCAGCTAACAGTGACGCATCTTATAATGCAAATACAGGTATTTCTGGCATGCACTTGTGCAGAACATAAAACAGGAAAAAGGAACCCTTTCCAGACCAAGGGTGCACCCCAACAAGGCTAACCTTCAGGGGTTGCATGCCAGTGGTGGGCAAGGCCAACGCAAAAAGAATGGGCAGTCCCCACCTATACCACTGCACACTCATCCATTCTCACACCTAACACACCCATTCAAGCATTCATTCACAGACACACCCATACCCACACACAGATTCTTCACCTCTCTTTTTTCACATGCCAGATTTTTGGGGGTGGGAGGGATGGTCTTCACAAAGATCAGCCTCCCCCCAGCACAACAATCAGTCCTGAAAACAGCATCCCATTGGAGCCAATAGGGGTCTACTTTCAAGCCTAATTGTCAGGGGGAGGGGAGGGGAGGGGCACAAGGAGCGGAGACTGCGGACTGAATGGGGAAAACCTCATGGGTTGCACCAAACCTGGAGGCTGGTGGTCCCCCACCCTTGCAGTAAAAACTTACTGCACTCTGGTCTGGATACAAGCTTTGGAGACTCAGCAATGATCACTCCACCAGTGTGTTTTGTGGGCATAAAGGTTCACACAGTTCAGGCCTATACGTGTCGGGCTTTATGCATTTGTGAAGTAGACCCAGAAGTGGAACAGACATGCCTGACAGAAAGGGTGACTGGGAGCGGGTGCCACCTTGAATATCCTAGAACAGGGATGGGGAGCCTCAGGCCTGAGGGGTGGGCAAATGTAGCCCCCCCAGGCCTCTGTCTGGCCAATGGGACTCTCCCAGGCCATACTCCCTCTCCAGCTCTGCTCCGCACCCCAAGTATTTTGGCCTGTCTGGAATCCATCCTCATATTCTTGCCTGTTTGAATGGAGGATATCAAGGAGTGCAAGAGTACATGTAGGAAATGGCCTGTTCTGCCCACTGTTCCCTCTGGCCTCTCCCACCAGTGGCAAGTGGCCCTTGAAAGGTTGTCCAGAAGAGATTGCGTCCCTCGGGCTAAAGAAGGTTCCCCACCCCTGACCTAGATGGTTTTCTTAAGCAGGTCCCTGATCTCAAAACCTTACCTTAGCAGGAAACCACATAGGCGAAGAGTGCTCACAGTACATAAACATTCCGTAGTCTGGCTGCACCATCTCCTCAAACACGTAGGAAAAGAATTCTAACAAAATCCCTCCAGATTCAAATTGAGACATCTCTCCTTCAAATTCAATCTACAAGACAAAAATAAGATAAAGACACAGAATTGACCTCATAAAAGGAGGGAATAGGGCAGGGAAACAACTTTCACCAAACCTGCAACCATTAGGGCTACTTGTTTGAGTCCTAGTTCAGGGGATCTGCACCTAGACAGAGAGTGTCTGATATCTAACTATCCCTATATTGGTTGATTGTTTCTGAAGTGGCCATTTTATTGTGATTGTATGCAATTGTTATTAGAGAACCAAAGTCATGGCCCAATGTTAAGGATAAATCAACTGAATCACATTCTGCCACTATATTTATTTTATTTATTTATTATTTTATATTTATTATTTGATTTATATCCCGCCCTACCTTCCAGTAGGAGCCCAGGGTGGCAAACAAAAGCACTAAAAACATTTTAAAACATCATAAAATCAGACTTTAAAATATATTAAAACAAAACATCTTTAAAAACATTTGAAAAAAGCTTTAAAAACATATTTTTAAAAAAGGTTTAAAAACATATTAAAAAGCATTTCCAACATAGATGCAGACTGGGATAAGGTCTCAACTTAAAAGGCTTGTTCAAAGAGGAAGGTCTTCAATAGGCACTGAGAAGGTAACAGAGATGGCGCCTGTCTAATATTTGTTGTTGTTGTTATGTGCCTCCAAGCCGACAACGACTTCTGGCGACCCTATGAATCAGCGACCTCCAATAGCATCTGTCATGAACCACCCTGTTCAGATCTTGTAAGTTCAGGTCTGTGGCTTCCTTTATGGAATCAATCCATCTCTTGTTTGGCCTTCCGCTTTTTCTACTCCCTTCTGTTTTCCCCAGCATTATTATCTTTTCTAGTGAATCATGTCTTCTCATGATGTGTCCAAAATATGATAACCTCAGTTTCATCATTTTAGCTTCTAGTGATAGTTCTGGTTTAACTTGTTCTAACACCCAATTATTTGTCTTTTTCACAGTCCATGGTATGCGCAAAACTCTCCTCCAACACCGCATTTCAAATGAGTTGATTTTTCTCTCATCCGCTTTTTTCACTGTCCAACTTTCGCATCCATACATAGAGATTGGGAATACCATGGTCTGAATGATCCAGACTTTAGTGTTCAGTGATACCTCTTGGCATTTGAGGACCTTTTCTAGTTCTCTCACAGCTGCCCTCCCCAGTCCTAGTCTTCTTCTGATTTCTGGACTATTGTCTCCATTTTGGTTAATGACTGTGCCAAGGTATTGATAATCCTTGACAAGTTCAATGTCCTCATTGTCAACTGTAAAGTTACATAAATCTTCTGTTGTCATTACTTTAGTCTTTTTGATGTTCAGCTATAGTCCTGCTTTTGTGCTAATATTTAAGGGGAGGGAATTAAAAAAGGTATGTGCCACTGCACTTAAGATCCGTTTCCTATGTTGTGCAGAACAGACCTCCTGAGAAGATGGTATCTGCAGGAGGCTAATAAGTAGCCAGTGCAATTCTTTTAGCAGCAGGGTGACATGATGGCAATACCCTGCTGGGAGGAAGGATGGGATATAAATCAAATAATAAATAAATACCCTGCCCCAGTGAGCTGTCTTGCCACCGCATTTTGCACCAGCTGCAACTTCTGGACCAACCTCAAGGGTAGCCCCACATAGAGCGCATTACAGTAATCCAGCCTGGAAGTTAACAGTGCATGGACAACAGTGGGTAGGCTATCACGGTCCAGAAATGGCCAAAGCTGGTAAAAGATACTCCTAGCCACTTGGGTCACCTCGGCCTCTAGTGACAAATATGGATCCAGGAGCACCCCCAGACTACAGACCTGCTCTTTCAGAGGGAGTACAACCCCATCCAAAGCAGGCAACTAACCAATTATCTGAACTCAGGAACCACCAACCCACAGTGTCTCCATCTTGTTAGGATTCAGAGACAGTTTACTGGCCCTCAACCAGCCCACCATCAAGTTCAGGCACTGGTCCAGGGCTTGCATGGCCTCTCCTGATTCAGATGTTACAGAAAAATAGAGCTGTGTATCATCAGCGTACTGCTGATACCTTCCCCAAATCTCCTGATGACTGCTCCTAAGGGCTTCATATAGATGTTAAACAGCATGGGGGACAAGATGGTACCCTGAGGCACCCAACAGCACAACTGCCAGGGGGCCGAAAGACCATCACCCAATACTATTCTCTGAAAACAACCCTGCAGATAGGATTGGAACTACTGTAGAACAGTGCCTCAGATACCCATCTCACCACGTTGGCCCAGAAGGATGGCTTGCTCTACGCCGCAGTTTCCCAATCTGTGGGACTCCAGATGTTGCTGGACTACAGTTTGCATCAGCTCCAGCCAGCATGGCTAATGGCAAGGAATGATGGGAACTGTAGTCCAGCAACATCTGGAGTCCCACAGGTTGGGAAACACTGCTTACGGCATCAAAACCAGCCAAGAGATCAAGTAAGAATAACAGGGTTGCACTCCCCTTGTCCTTCTCCCAATAAAGGTCATCCATCAGGGTGACCAAGGTCGATTCAGTCCCATAACCAGGCCTGAACTCAGTCTGGAGTGGGTCAAGACAAGCTGTTTCATCCAAGAGTTCTTGCAATTGCTGTGCCACAACCCCCTCATTCACCCTTCCGAAGAAGGGCATATTTGCAACCGGGCAGTAGTTGTCACAAACCAATGGGTCCAGGGTGGGCTTCTTCAGGAGTGGTGGGATCACCACCTCTTTCAGGGCAGCTGAAACCACTCCCTCCTATAATGATGCATTGACCACACCCTGGATCCACTTGGTCAAACCCCCTTGGCAAGCTTTAATAAGCCAAGAAGGGCAAGGGCCGAGAGGACACCTTGCTGGCTGCATCATAGCAAGCACCTTGTCCACGTCATCAGGCTGCATCAACTGAAACCATTCCCAAGAAGTTGCAGCAGATGTTGCACTGGACACCTCACTGGGGACTACATTAGATATGAATGGGGCATTAAGATTGCTATGGAGGCCAGCAACTTTACCCTCAAAGTGCCTTGCAAACAATTCACAGAAATGTAATGAGAAATTGGGAGATGAGGGCAGCACAGCTTATAGTTTGAAATGGTCCAGCATGTTGATTTGAAACTTGGCAATTTAGGAGAGGAAGGTTTGATAGTTTGGCCTATCTCAGGATGCCCCTATTGGTAGGAGGACCCACCATTTGAGTGCTCATTCAGAATTTAAAGATATATACGAGACACTCTCAAGATGGCTAGTAATTATTATTGTTGGCCACGGCTGGGTGTTGTTACGCTATACATTTGTAAAATATTAACTTTGTCGTTGGTTACTTGTAGATTGTTTCCCAATATCGGACAGTTTTGGATGTAGTTAGGACCACTGAAGACCTAAAGGTCAAAAAGCATTTGTTTACAGCTTGATGTCCAGCACAGTTTTTATATGTTGCATACATTGGGCTTAATTAATTTATCAAGAGTACCAAATTAAATGCTTACTATTTATTACTATGTAATTTGCTACATTATAAATCATTCTTATCAGATACTCAGTAAATGCATATGATTCACAAACAGGTAAAAAACCTTGCGGTTTAAGAACGTACCTATAGCCCACAGCTATTTCTATCAAACTTTAAAAAGCAGGGAAATTGGGCAGCTATGGTGAATGCACCAGGGGAGCAGGAGACCTGAACTTGACTGTCTCAAGTGAAATCAAAGTCTGGTGTGGGTGTTGCCCCCTGACTAGGCAAGCCCAGCAGCTGTGGGTCTGGCTTTTAGAACACTGTCAAAGGAATAGGAGTCTCCTCTCAGCACCTTTCACAAACTATACTTCCCAGGATTCTTTGGGGGAAGCCATGACTGTCTCACGTGAAATCAAAGTCTGGTGTGGGTGTGGTCCCGATTAGGCAAGCCCAGCAGCTGGGAGTCTGGCTTTTAGAACACTGACAGTTGGTTCTTACTGAGCATGTCCCACGTTATCATAGGGTGCCAGCCAATATTCTTTAAATTAATTAAAAATCAGCCAGGCATTTTTTTTAACTTTTAAACTGCAGAAGATGAAGGTCAGAGTATTAGGTCAGTATTAGGATTACAGGTACTCTGTGAATATGGCTGATTTTTAATGAATTTCAACAGATTATGAGAACTCTCCGAGAAAAAAGACCAAAAGGGCTCTGGGTTTTTTCTCTCTCTTTTTAGACTTTGAACTCTCTATTCTCTCTGACTGTTTTGTGTATCGCCATGAAAATTAAGAGGGTTGTTAAGCAAGCGTTTCTGAGTTCAGACCTATAAGTTTTGTAAGGTTTTGTTTTGAAATGAGCTTATAGGAAGCATCAGAATGGCATGGGGGGTATTTTCAATTTAACACTGCGGAATGAAAAATGAGTAATTTATTTCAGTCAAAGACCAGCATATTCAGAACACACAAATCAGATGAGTGCATAAATATTTACAAGAGTAAAGAATTAACCAACAGTAATAAAACCAATGAAACATTTTAAAATCTCTAAAACCGCTTTTTCCTGTGAGCGATAGCAGCCACACAGAATTTTGCCACCTTAGTAGTGACTCGTGGGTCCCTATCTTCCAGAAGTTGGTAGACAGCTGTTAACTCGGGGCCTGTACAAATTTTATAAAATGGGAAGTAAATGAGGGTATGGCATAGGTCACAATATAAGGGGCACTATAGTAAGACATGCTCCACCGTTTCTACCTTCCCAGACCCACAGGGGCAAGTCCGTTTGTCACAGGGAACTCTCTTATATCTACCTTCAAGAAGCGCTGAAGGGAGTACATTAAATCTCGCCACAGTAAATGCCCTTCCATATTTGGCAATACACAGATTAGCTAAATAGCCCGCAGGCGCGAAGAAGGCCTCACTAATCCGCAAATTGGGGTAAACTGCCACTAGACTCTGATTATTTTGCGCCTCAGTGTCCCTTATTCGTTGATTCGCTTTAATTATAATGGCCGGGGATTTTAATGCCAGAATTGGCCCTAACGATGAAGCGTTATACTCCCACTTCCACCTTGTTCCGCCGAATGTAGAGATGGCTCATCCCATTCCTGACAGACATGCTAAGGATAAGAAATGTAATTTTGCAGGATTGTGTCTATTACGGTTGACAAATACTCTAGATTTGATGATATTAAACGGGAGTGTTGGGGTGACAGAGGAGGTGAATTCACTTATGTAACGAATTTAGGGGCCTCTACAATTGATTATTTTATTGTTTCATACAATATTGCGGAATGTGAAAAACCCACGGTGGCTATAGAATTTTAGGTTTTATCCCAACCTGTTGCTTCATATATTGACTTGTCTGTTGGGACAGAATTCCTTTTTGGTCAGAGTGGCAGAAAAGTGACAAACAAAATGCTGCAAATAATAATCAAAGCAAGCTTTTAAATAGTGTTCAGAGGCCTTTAGAGCTTTCAAATCGTAACAAGACCATTTTTAAACATGGGTGCTCAGAGTATAAAAACTGATGTGACATGCTGGGCTCTGGCTAGCAGACCATCAGCTTACAATTCTGCAATAAAGAGATGCCCTAACTTGCTCTTTAACGCCTTCCAGCTCTATGATAAATTACAATCTACTTTCTCAAGCTATGATGAGTCCACAACTTGAACCCTTGGCAAGCCACACAAGGCTCAGGATCCACAGTTGACCCAATCTAGATGTAGTCATCAAGGGCATTTCAGCTAGTTCCAGAGTTTAGCCTTGAAGAACATTACCATGCAATGCCTTAATAAGCTTTAGCCAGCTTACCAACAGTTGCATTTTCAAGTAGTCGTCCTCCACTTGACTAAGTTTGCGCATAGTATCTTCAACAAGGTTCTTGCGTCTCACCCTCAAAAGGAAAACAGGCAGCTTAGGGAGTTCACCGATTCTCAGGAGTCGATTGCGTACCAATGTGGCCCCAGCATTTTCCTTTGCAATCTGCAGAAACGCAAAGGGGCATATATTGTAAATAAGTACAGCAGAGACACTAGCTAAGATGTTACAACTAGATATACCAATGGGGAAAGGAACCCAAGACAGGTGGTGGGAGTTCTTGAAGGAACTGGAGGCAAAATCAGAAATAATTCCCATGAAAGAGAACAGTGGGAGACATTAAAAAAAAGCCTGTTGTGGTTGGACAAAGAAAAAAAAGACTTAAAATTATTAGTTGAAAATGATTTTTAAAAGACAAATGGAAGGAAGGACAGCCCACCCACCTTGGGTCCCCCTTGCCACTCTTCAACTGGAAAACCCGAACAGGAGGACAGGCAGCTGTTTTGAAGTTTGCATTATACCCGCACCCCTTCTGGATGCAGATGACCTCTCCCCTACCCAAGATGTGCACAACAGTCCTGTCCCCACTGGGAAATTACCCAGTGGATTTATCCACCACCAAAGCCCTATGCCAGAGATGGGGAATCTGTGGCTCCCCAGATGTTGTTGGGACTTCAGCTCCCATTAGCCCCAGCCATTACGGCCAACGAGCAGGGATGATCAGAGTAGTAGGCCAAAAGGCTCCCCTTCCCTGTCCTATGTATGGCTCACATCCATATAACTAATGACTGGCAGGCCTGCAGGAGGAAGGCAGGCAGCACACACAAATCTGCTCCTCCATCACACACCATCCTCTGCATGCAGAGGCTCAACCAAACTGGGTATACTAAGAGAATGCCGCGGAATACTCTTCCAGCAGAGATTCAATGGGCAGCCTCACTTTTGATTTTCAGGCATCTCCTGAACACCTTTTCACATAGACAGGCCTATGAAACTGTTTGCATTTTTTCATCAAGCAGTCATTCTAATGATCATTTTGCACTGGTTTTTATGGTGTTTTGTATTTTATGGTATACGCTGCTGTACACCACCATGTTAAATTGTATGAAATGACAGCATATAAATACTTTTATATATAAACAAACAAGAATGGAAAGTAAAAACCAAGTCCACTGTCGCCTCTGATCTTACAAGGAACAGTAGGACAGTAAAACAGGGTTAACAATGTTCTAGATATCACCCCTTACCTCTTGCAGGCAATAGGTCTCGCAATGAAATATCTCCATCTTGGTCAGCAGATTGAAGGTGAAATGAAAGCAATAGTAAGCGAAGGTACAGTCGTCCTCGGCAAATTTCTTGCAAAGAAAGAATGTTTAAAAATATTGATGCATATGGCGGCTGGTGGCTCAGCACCTTGGACAGCTCCCTGAAAGTTCACACTAAAACCCAGGGCCCAACCAAAAACCCACATTTTCCATATTCAGCTGGTGGTCTCAAGATCCATACATTTCCTGTTTGTGGTCAGATTATTGTGAAAACCTGATTATTAAGCATCTATATGTGTGGGGGTTTTTTTCTGTCTAAATTGCTTTAGCATCGGCCAGTCCTCTAAGTCCACCCCTTTTCAGTGATTGATCCATAACAGTAGTTTGTTTTTCCCATGCATTTTTGGAAGAGAGCAGAAACTTATATCTTTTTTTTATTCCCATGCATGCGCAGGTTGTGCTACTGGGTGGGAAGGAGGCAAGGGGCTTGGCATACGATGCAGGAAAGCCCATGGATCACTTATTGCAGAAAATCCACAGCATTGTGTCCGAGCACATGGATGTTAATGCAATTGATTGTTGGTTTAGGAAAGCGTAACAGGTTTTCAGTGGTATTTCTAATGCGGATTTGTGAACACAAAAATCCATACTAGCTTGCAACATCATATGGACGACGATGAATTAATGAGGACACAAAGCTGTAACATTGCTATAACACTGGTGGCAAATCAAACAGACATCCTCCCTTTTTAGCTGTCGGTCCTATTAGTCTCTACCTTGCATTGATTCACACTCACACTTTTCATTGGTAAAAACAAAGATGGCAATAGAGCTTGGAAAATTAACTTTTAAAAGGAACTAGTTCTAGTTCAAGATGTCAAAAAAGAACTAATTCCAGTTCACCTGCAAGCTTGGTTCACGTTCAGGGCACAGTTCAATTCAAGTTCATCCAAGTGATCCTCAGCAATTTTTTTTCAGCATTCAGAATGTTATGAGCTGCTATGCTGAAGTATAAAATATACTGAAGACTAAGAACACATCAAAACACACTCACAGTAGAATATGAATTGTTCAGTTTATTTTTCCCAATGATTACGATCTTTAAGCGTAAAGATCCAAAGACTAAAAAACAGATGTCAGAGAATGATCTTGAAGATGAACTAGAAATTGTTCAGTGTTCTACCCCGAAGTGAACTTGATTCATGTTCAGGTCACCCAGCAAGTATGGGAACTACTTTTAGCTCTAGTTCAGAGGTTTATGAACTACTTCAGTGAACTTCGTTAAACTAAACTAGTTCATCCCAAGCACTGTCATGAGAGAGAGGAGGGAGGGAGTCAACTTGGCTTCCTCTTAGTTAGAGGTTGGTATAACTCCAAATAAAGATAAAGTAGTAAAAAAGAAGAATATGGTCTGGATTATACTACATAATGCACTAGGTAGTAAGAGAAAACAGACATGTGGCCAAAGTAGACTAGAATGAATTGGAATGGCTGTGCAGAAAGAATAGACTAGGCCAAAGAGATACTGAAAACCAGGTTCCATTTAGTCTAGGGGTAGCCACATGTTGTGGACTATAACTCCCACCACCCTGACTATTGGCTATGCTGCCTGGGACTCCTGGAAATTGAAGTCTAACATCTGGAGGACTCCGCATTGGCTACTCCAATGTAATCCATCATCATAATCATCATAATCATATATTCCAACTGGCACCAGCTCTCAAAGATGCACAGAGGTCTTGCCCAAGCCCTGCCGCCCAAGTTCTTTAACAGGAGGTACTGGTGCTACAGTTTAAGAACTGCAGAAGCATTTCTGACCCTTATCAGTTTTGGACAAGATACATGAGCTCAGCATCACTTCTTTATATTCACAATCTGGTGGCAATACTAAGCAATCATACTTACAAGGGCATCATTCCATACACGCCATCTTAGCAGATCTACAGAGGGACTAATTATTTCACGGAGTTCATCAATGTAGAAGTTGCTTAACTGGAGCTTGTAATTAGCCCTCTTGTTGACCTTGAAGGACAAATGGTATTTGTGTTAAGGTTACCTAGAAACGGCAATGAGCCTGTCAGCCAACATTTACAAGGTGATCAGGCACACCTACCTTGTATAGCTTTTTCAGCACTTTCAGGAGAGGGATCACTTCCTGGCACTCAGAATAGAAGTCATAACAGGACAGCTGAGATAACACGGCCTTCTTAAGCATTTGAACAATTTGGTTGAAATCTGAGGCTGGCAATAAGGACCAATATTTTTCTGAAAGAAGAAAATGACCATGCAAATCTTCCTCTTGCAAACGCACACTACTTTCCCAAAGCTCACTACCCAGATAGGAATTTTATTCCACCCATGAGCAGGCCTGTTTCTCATTCCAACCCAATTTTTGCCTTCCCCTCTTAGCACACCAGACAGCTTACCTTCTTTCCATCATCTCTCCTGTAAGGATATTTCATCAATTGCCTCTTTTGTACTCCACTTTCTCTTCCTAGCCCTCTACAGCCTTACCCCTGGCCCTCTATTTTGCTGATAACCATATATTTAAAAAAGGCACGTCCGCACACATTCCCCGGATCTCACTACTGGAAGTCTTGCTTGGCTGCACCTCCGTATTTTAGAAAAAACGTCAGAGGTCTGGTGGCAGTAGGTGGCATTCTCAGGCAAACGCTGGGGCTCCAATGGGGCCCGCCAACACCTATCTGTTCACTGGATCAGATGGTCCTTTTTTGAAAAAGAACACACCTGGATGCCTGATGTAAAGCGTGCCAATCAGCTACAGCAGGAATGGAAAACCCTCACTTCTCCAGGCCTATCTGTCCCTTGGGACCCTCACTAGGCCAACTCTTTGCCCAGCCTGCAACCTTCACTGCAACCTAGCTCCACACCTTTGAGTGCTTTTGCCTGGCTGGCAAGTGCCCTTTTTCTGCAATAATGCCTTTTGCTTGCCTGGATGGAAGAGTGGGTGTGTATAGAAGCTTCTGACTTTAGTGTGGCTGGAATGTAGTCTACTGTACAAAGGTAAGTCACATCCACTGCTCTGCTCGCTTTTGTCTGACCTCACCCACCCCTGGCATGTGCTCACCTCAAAGATTGCCAGTGAGAGAATGCAGCCCTTGCCAACAAGGAAATATGGCTCCCTAAACTGGAATACAGTGAGCAAGCCATTTAAATCCCTCCCCAATGCTCCTGACATAGCATCACTCCTTCCCTTACTTGCTGCAACCACTTGGCATTCTGCTTCTTGTCAAATCCTAAGGATCTAGTAACATATGGTGGGGGGGAACACATAACACTGGAGTCTCAGAAAGGGAATTCTGCCCAAAACTGAAGCTGGCCCTGGTTCACCAGGTACACCAACTGACTTGCAAGCTTCACGTCAAACCCTTATGAGTGCAGAAACTCGCATTTCCATTCCACAGAGGAACCAGAGAATTTTCATTATGTGGAATTATGTGGCCATCACTGGGTTCTAAGCAAGGACAGTGGAATTATGTCATCTATGAAGCCTAGGGCTTCTTAGACAGGACTATGTTTACTATGATTTTATGGAAACGAAAGAGAGGACAGATTCACCATTCCTGAGAATCTCTGCTTTCATTGCAGCATGCTATACGTTTCTAGTCTTAATGGGTGGTTGAAAAAGTGTGCAGGCAGAAATGGCAGCTAAAGTCTCAGAAGCTGGGAAGGTGGCCAAGCAAGATGTGCCGCTGCTGGACACTGGACTCCAGTGCCCATCACAGCTATTTGAACCTCCCCATGGCTAGCAAACCTAGAATGAATTGTGAAATACAATTAAGTAGATGTGACATGCACAAGCCACACTGACCCTCTGGCTCACATGCTTCCCCTCCCCCAGGACCAGGTAGAGTTCGGAAGCTTTTCCTTAACTGCCAACATGTCATCTGGAGCAACAAACTGTTAACGCCAATTATGATTAATTTCAAAGCAAGCCAAATTCAATCATTGGGTTATGAAGCAAAACTGTAAATTAACTGAAGGAGGAAGTGAAAGATTCTGGATGTTCCTATTGGTTACACAGGAGAAAGAGGGAGGAGGGCACAAGCACAAAGCTCACCGTGGCTTGACTGTGTCACACTAAACCATGTTTTAGCCTAACATGAGAGCTTGGCCCATGTCAACATGTGCTGAAAACACAGCAGCAAAGCTTCTACCATCATACAGAGGCAATGTTTTCCAAACACTGGCCATAGCTTTCCAACCCTACTTTGACTCGCGATATCCTTATTTAGTGCGTGTGGCAATCTTGGCATTAATGCTAACAATAGGTAGCCTCAATTAAAACATAACAGTAAACTACAGTTCTTGTAAACCTGCATGCAAGAGAAGAGAGGGTAAAAAGAAATGCACAAGATGTCCCCCCATCTCTGAAATCATCATTTGGGAGATTGGGAAGGCCAATTAAGCCTAGGGAAAAACAGGTACCAATCCTCCATTCATACCTAGAATCTCTGAAGAGCGCTTGCTCAGGTTGTTGACCGCTGTTGCAAAGGAAATAGCCACGGACCGCAGCTTCTGGGTTTCAAGTGCTGCAGTGCACTCAGGCAGCAGAAGGAAGATAGAGAGAGCCTCCTGGTGAGGAGAATTTAGTGGAAGGGCAGGAATCAGGTGGTTCAGCAGAGAGAAAGAGATCTGCAGTTCATTTGAAAAAGAAACAGCATGTTTAGCTGGGTATGGATTGCAACAACCACTTTTTTCCTTACTTTTGGCTCCACATGACAAGTCGACGAATGAAGGGGACCATGCTGGAAAGACCTTCCAGTTGGCCCCAGCATTTGTAGGGCTGAATAGTTTAAAAACCATCCAAACAGAAGCTTAGAAACCCATTAGGGATTAAAAAACTTAAGAAAACTAAAGAGTCTTCACCTAGCACCTTAAAACAAACACCTCAATTATTATTTTCCTCCTCATCATCACATCCTTCACCCTAAGGTCTTTAAAATACGCTATTAAAACAGTGTAAAACAAATTACAATCGCAAAAGTAGGTTGAATCCTAAAAATTATATATATATATCTCAGGTGTCAAAGGCCAGGGTAAGAGATGTGTCTTAAGCATTCACCAAAAACTGTATAGCAAAGGTGCCAAAGGCACTTAAGGGCTTCCACACAGAATGCCACAGAAAATACTCTCCTGGGCTACCCTCTGGCAGCTCAATTTTGCATCCTGTACTAAGCTGCGACAGCAACATTCGCCCTTCTGGAAATGCCACTGTGGCTGTAGGGAATACACATGTCCCCCGTAAAGGTCCTCATTTGATCACATATGATCACAGAATGAATCCTTCTATCAGCAGACCACAGCGGGTGCTGGTCCACCAATCTGTCCTCAGCCAGCTCCCACCTCCCTGCCTTCTTACTTGCAATCAGTCAAAGGGGGTGACACTGCTTGCCAGTTTCCTCCACCTTAGACTGCGTACACACCAGACAAAGCACATTTCCCTCCCCCAAAAAAGAGTTATGGAAATTGTAGCTACCCACCATCGATCTGCAATTCCCAGCATCCTTAACAAGCTACTGTTCCCAGGAGTCTTTGGGGAGGGGGATGTACTTGCATATGTTTTAAACGTCCTGCGTGTATGCGTGCTTAGTCTCAGTACTGCTTTTGCAGAACTCAGCAGTGAATGGGATAGAGACAAAACTAGAATTAGTTCGCTCCACCTGTCATTGGTGCCAGCTCCACCCACTTTTGGCCTCTTTGTCTTCAATGGGCACCAGTCACCACTGGCAGACCATACCTTACCCACCACACTACTATTCCCAGCGTGCGCGCATACATAGAAAAAAAAATTGACACTAGGAAAGCGGGGTCTTTTCCCCCTTACCCTGCCAGCAATCCAGTCCCTTTTGGAAATCTCTTCAAGCAATTCTCTTGCTTTTTGCAGATCCACAGTTATACAGCAGCCAGTCTCCAGAGCAGATCTAGGGAAAAAGGTACCCTTGTGACATTTCATATTAGAAAAAAATCAAAATAATTTCCTGACAATTTCCACAGACTCTTCTACATGTATCTTTCTGCTTTTTACCATGCAGTGCAGGCTACTTACCGTGGTTTCAAAAAGCTTGCTGTTAAACAAGGAGGGGAGGAAAATACTGCTTCTATTTCTCTACAAAAAGGAAGAAGAAAACCAATTACAAAGCAGCAACAGGTGAGCATTGTTTTATGCCTGTTGGATTGGTGGGATTTCATCCTAACGCATGCCTTCTATTGGGATGCTGGTAGACCTTCTAAACATTTTTTGAAATCAAGCTCACAAAAATCCTAGTAATTGCAATGTTTGTACTTTTGGGTTATAAAAAGACACACATTAACACTATGCCTGTATAAGCAAGTCCCACCATGTCCATTCAAGTTTATTCCCAGGAAGTGCATTTAGGATTACATTCTAAATACAGTTGAAATCAGAGATGGATGGGGAACCTGCAGCTCTCCAGATGTTGTTGAACTTCTCATTTGTCAATGGTTGAAGATGATGGCAGCTGTAGACCAACAACATCCGGAGGGCCACAGGTTCCCCATCCCCATCTTAAAACAGCAGTAACCAAACATCAATTTGTCAACACCCAAGTAAAACTCATCATACAATTATGTGTCTGCAGCATACAAGACAACTGGTATCCAAGGCAGAATCCTTCATTTGTATTTTGCCTTGCTTGTTGTTAAATTTAAATTTTAAGTTGTTTAAATTTAACCAACGTGATTTTGGGAATGCCCAGTCACACCATTGCCATGGTAAGGATTAGAGTACACTACTGATGGAGAACAAAACTGTAAAGAATGGCTATCCTAGTAGAATTAAAGATAGTTCAGGTTTAAGATAGGATTTATATTCTGCTTTTCCTTCTATTAAATGAGAAGAGAATATAGACCTTTTAGCTGTCTGCCGCGTCTCACTTTCAGCTGTTGCCAACAACCATTTCTCTGTCAGCATCCTGTCCATCAGGTTAATCTTTGGCAAGGCTTCCATAAAGGTGCTTTTATTTGCACATGCAGAA
This sequence comes from Rhineura floridana, assembly GCF_030035675.1. Taxonomy (NCBI): domain Eukaryota; kingdom Metazoa; phylum Chordata; class Lepidosauria; order Squamata; family Rhineuridae; genus Rhineura; species Rhineura floridana. The sequence goes on from NC_084488.1 coordinate 105,530,309, forward strand.
ACCTTTAAAAAGCCCACACATAAAACAAAAAGTCATGTCAAAAAGTGTCATCCAAACACACAGCTGATCATTTAAAATACAAGCAGAGATCATTATGATTGCACTCATCGTATGCCCAAAAAGTGGGTGATGAATGAATGTGGATATTCACTTGGGACCTATTATTCTTCACAACTGAAAACTGCCCCAAATTTAGTGAGTAATACAGAAATTAGTCACAGGAATGTGAAGGAGAACAATCTCATTTAGGTGACATCGTTAGTTATACCTGACTACTGGGACATTCAAAAAGTACCATGCATGTGTGTACATTTTTGTACACCTGTATTTAGAGCAGCTGTGGGGAGCCTTTGCCTCCCCAGACGCTGCTGAACTACAATGCAAATCATCTCCAGCTATTGGCTGTGCTTGCTGGGGCTGATGGGAGTTGTAGTTCAGCAATATCTGGAGGGCCAAAGATTCCCCAACCAATTTAGAAGGTTCAATATACTGCAAATACATTATCTAACCAATCCTTAAAAAGGTAGATAAAAATTATTCTTCCTATACTGCACATCTGGAGGAGGAGGGGAAACAGAGGAAATGAAGAAGGGGCTGAAGGTCTTTGGGGAACCACTATCTAGAGGGTTCATACCCAAGGTGGGATTTGAACTCCAAGTTTCTGGATCATGGCTCATAATCGTTACCTACCACTACTATTACACTACCCTAGCTGTTCACCAAACCTAGAAGTATGCTACTACAATATATTATTTACTTTATTACATTTATGAAATCACTTCTCATGAGGCAACCCCAAGTGATTTTCAATAGAATAAGAACATTTATAGTTACATATATATAAACAGTTAAAACAATTATATATATATATGGTTTTTTATATTGTGTGTAGACAGACACAGATTTTAAAACAACAATGGCACATACATAAAGTCAATTCAGATTCAATACAGATTCCAACTGGGATAAAAATTTCCATCTAGAAGGCTTGTTGAAAGCCTACAGGAGCAACTTATTTATCGCTCTGTTCTCTCCCTATAGTCAACAAAATAGTTTGGACGTCAATAGAATTTACAAGACAGATGAGCAATCTACCTGTGTCTGAAATGTTGTGGCAAAGCTGATGGATGTTCCAGCAAAAATTTGCTTTACTTGGATACCCAATAATTCTGTAAAGAGATGAAAGCAGGTCAACCCTAAACACTCAATCTACATTAACTAAGATTATTCCCTCTTCTTCTGGGTTTGTCAATGCAACTGTTACAGGGATAGTTGTGAGAGGTCCAATGAATTGATCACCTCCCTCTCCCTCAAACTCTACTTCTTCCTCTTAATCTTTTAAGATAAGATGCAATATAGCACTATTCTTTGTTCTCTGTTGACAGAACTGCATGTAGTTTCATTTGCATGAGAACAGAAGGAACAGTTTGTTCTTATCGCAAACGGTATTTCTTCCTGGCTGACAAGAGGTCTACATGTGGGTACTGCAGCTCCCCCTTCAGCTCAGAGACAGGAAACGCTTCAGGAAATGTTTTTTGCTCCTCCCTTGCTGCTGAGGCTCAGTTTTCATTCTTGTAAAGCTCCTATAACAGCCTCAACTTATTGGAGAAAATAGGACACATAAAGAAACACAACAATTGTCAAGAACAGTGTGAACAAGAAGCAGATATGCACAAGGCCCAGAGGTGTGAGCAGCCGTGGCACTCAGTGATACTGTCCCAAGCCAGCCAAGATAGGGAGGGTCGTGGAGACCTCCTGTCATCCATGAAGATACGGTAAGAACAAACTGTTCCTTCTCTCATGGATGACAGAGGTCTCCACGTGGGACGTACCAAAGCTACGATCTAGGGTGGGTCAGATGGGAGGCAGGATCTGTTGCAGGACCCTGCGACCAAAGGAAGCTTCTGCTGATGCATAGAGGTCAATTTTGTAAAGTGATGTAAAGGTAGAAGGGGACGACCAGGTAGCTGCCTTACAGATTTCTTCTACGGAGGCATTAATGGAAAAGGCCGCTGATCTAGTGGAATGAGCAGTAAGATTTAATGGAGAAAGCCTGTGTAAGGCATCGTATGCCATTGAGATGCAAGCTCGAATCCACCTTGCCAAAGTATTGTGTGACACCTTCTTGCCTAAAGTAGGGGGATGGAAAGAGACAAACAAGGAATCACATTTACAAAAAGATTTAGTTCTAGCAATATAGACTTTTAGTGCACATCTAACGTCTAATGAGTGCCACGCCTTCTCCCTATGGTGAGAGGGATTAGGACAGAAGGAAGGTAAGATGAGTTCTTGCTGCCTATGAAATGCTGAGTTAACTTTAGGAACAAATGCTGGGTCAGTTTGCAGGACGACTCTGTCCTTGTGGAAAGTACACAGGTGTTTCAGAATTGAGAGGGCCTGTATCTCGGACACCCTACGGGCTGAGGTAATGGCCACCAGGAATATTGTTTTGAATGCAAGGACTCTGAGAGGGACAGATCCAAGCAGCTCGAAGGGTGGTTTCTGAAGAGCGGTAAGGATGGTATGCAGGTTCCATGACGGAAATCTATGTAGCACCGGAGGACTTAAGGCAGTGGCTCCCTGGAGGAACCTCTTGACAATAGGGCGAGTGGCCAGAGATGTGTCAGTGTTGGGAAGGAGAATAGATGACAGGGCTGACGCTTGTCATTTTAAAGTGTTTGGCCGCATGCCCAGTTGTAAACCTTCTTGCAAAAACTGTAGGACTTGCGTAATCCCCGCCGATTCAGGAGGGACTTCGCGCATAGCACACCAGGAGGAGAAAGCCTTCCATGTCGACTGACAGCTGCGAATAGTGGAAGGGCATCTTGCGGACAAGATAGTACTTACTACTGCAGGCGAAATTCCTAGTGCTAGCAGTCTGTTGCACTCAATCTCCATGGGGTTTACCTGAGCCATTGTGGGTTTGGGTGCAGTACTTGATGGAGCAAGTCCTGACGCGCTGGAAGATGAAACGGAGGGCTCTGTGCTAGTTGAACTATGTCCGAAAACCAGGGGCGCCTTGGCCAATAGGGGGCTACAAGGACTACTTGAGCCACCTCTGCTCAAATTTTCTTCAGAACTCTTGACAATAGAGGGGCCGGTGGAAAGGCATAAAGTAGGCCTGTTGGCCAGCTTACTGCCAATGCATCTTGCTTCTCTGCACCGCGACTCTGGAAGCGGGAGAAGAACCTCCTTGTCTGGTGATTGTTGTCCAATGCAAAAAGGTCTACATGGAACTTGCCGAATTTTGCTTACAGGGACTGAACACTTCCGCGTTCAGAGCCCATTCGCCCAGAAAGAGCTGTTGTCGGTTCAGTCAATCCGCTGTTATGTTCAGGCGACCTTGAATATACTCTGCTGACACTGATGACAGGTGTTGTTCTGCCCATAGGAGCATTGAAGTTGCCTCTAGATTCAGGGAAGTCGAGCAAGTGCCTCCCTGCTTGATCAGATGAGCGCAGGTCGACGTGTTGTCGGTGCGGATAAGGACATCTGGAACGGTAAGTATGGGGGCAAAGTGACGGAGGACCAGATGAGCTCCCCTTAGCTCTAACCAATTGATGCTCTTGATCGCTTCTGCTGGCGACCAGTGGCCTTGGACGTATTGACCCTGGCAGTGCGCTCCCCAACCCTAGAGGCTCGCGTCGGTGGTAATGACTGTTTGAGGAGGGTCTTGAAGTGGAACTCCCTTGTGTAGGTTTGTTGCCTCCGTCCACCAGGTGAGCGAACGCTTCACTTTGGCTGGGAGGAGGACGTGACGGTGGGAGCGTAGTGCAATGTCGGGTTGAAAGCAAAGAAGGAAACCTTGTAGTGGGCGGGAGTGTAGGCGCGCCCAGGGAGTAATCCCTATTGCTGATGCCATCATCCCTAGTAGTTTGGCAAGCAACATCACATCTGCTGAATGAAGTTGTGACAGGTTGTATGCCAGAGTGGAGATCTTCTGGATCCTCTCTGGCAACAGGGAAATGTACTGACGAGCCGTGTCTAGCATCGCCCCAAGTGAAGAAGTTGCTGGGAGGGGTTGAGATGACTCTTTTGGGAATTTACCAAGAAGCCGTGGTCCTTTAGGTAGCTCAGTGTGACCTGGACATCTCGTTGCACCTGCAGGAGAGAAGTAGAGTGGATGAGGAGGTCGTCTAAATAAGGATAAATGTGCAGTCCCTGTATCCATAGGCCCGCTACCAATGTCACCATGACCTTGGTGAATACTCGAGGGGCCAACACTAGGCCAAATGGTAGAGCCTTGTAATGGAAGTGGCATTCGTTGTAGCAAAAATGGAGTAACAGTCGGTGTGACTGGAAAATGGGAACGTGGAGGTAGGCTTCTTTTAAGTCTACTGATGCCAGAAAGTCCTGTGGAAGCAGAGCCTCCCTTATAGACAGAAGGGTCTCCATCCTGAACTTCTGCTGGATGACAAACTGATTTAAGCATTTGAGGTCGAGTACCGCGCGCCAGGATCTGTCTCTCTTCCCAACCAAGAAGATGATGGAGTACAGACCTGAGAAGCGCTCTCCTGAGGACATTTCCTCTATGGCGGAGATGTCCAACAGGTGTTGAATCTCGGTTAGGATTGCCTGGTGCTTGTCCTTGGACTTGGCTAAAGGGGAGGGAAGGAACCAGGCGGTGGGTACTCCAGGAGTTCTATCCTGTATCCTTCTGCAATGATGATTAACACCCACTTGTCTTGTGTAGTGGCTTGCCATCGGGAAACAAATTGGGTCAGACGGCCGCCCACCCGCTGCGTTGGAGGAGAGTCAGAAACGTTGTTGGGCCTGACGCCCTTGTCTTGGTAGGTTGGAGGATCTGGAGGAAGAAGCCTGAGACTTCTGTGGAAGTCTCTGCCTATTCCAGTAGGAGCTGCCACTCTTGAAGTCATGGGTCCTGGTAGTGAATCTGGAGCCATGAAAGGACTGGAAGGGGTGAAAAGAGGAGGCAGGACTCTTTAATATACGTTTGTCCTCTCGCTTCTGGGTGGGCATCACTTTCTTTTTGTCCCTAGTCTCTATCAGGACCTCATTCAATGCTTCATCGCCGAAAAGCTTTTTGCCTGAGAAGGGAACCGAGGCTAAGCTGGCAAGTGAAGCTGCATCCACATCCCAGTGGTTAAGCCACAGATTTCTCCTAGCTACTACTGCTGCTGCCATTGCTCTGTAATAAAATTGGGAAGAGTCCATAGTAGCATCAGCTATGAATGCCAGTGATCTAGATACCTTCAGTAGAGTCTTCTTGAGTCTAGCAGGGTCTGTGTTAATATTATCAATCAGTTCCTCAACCCATGGCAGAGCTGCTCTGGCAAATACAGAAGCAGAAGTGGAAGCTCGTATTGAGAGCACATGGGCTTCATGGGAATGCTTTAAAACCACATCAGACTTAAGTCCAATAGGATCTTTTAGCTGCGCATCTCCATCCCGTGGCAGAAGCGCATGGGAAAGTAAAGCAAAAATGGGCCCATCCACAGCTGCAATGCGAAGTTGGTCCATGACCTCAGCATCTAGGACATAAAACTTATTGGCATAATTAATACCTTTCCTGCTCTGAAGAGGCGAATCCCACTCTAACCTCATAACATGTTTAAATGAGGTTGGCAATGGCATGCACATAGAGGAAGGTTTAGAGACAGGGAGTACCAGTGCACTCTTAGACAGGGGTCCCTGTTGTTTTTGCATGACATTTAAATCCAATGCTGTTACCACTTTACGAAGGAGAGGAGCAAAATGGGCATCTAAAAATAGCCTGGCAGACTCAGTATCATCAGTGTCTGACCCCTCACTCCATTCCCCCTCCTTGAGATCTGGGTCTCTATCATCATCAGACTGGGCGCCCTCCAGGTGTAGCCCCTGCTGCGTGGCGTGGCCTCTGGCAACCGAACATGGAAGGATGCTCTATCATGGTAGTGGTGGGCACTAGAGGACCTTTTAGAGGGTGGGGGGAGCTTCCACATCTTCCCCTAGGGAGGGAGAAAGTCGTTTGGGTGCCCTGCCACTTGCTAATTCAGCAGCTAGATCTCCAATCATGGCCTCTTTAAGCTTTTGTAACAGAGCAGGAGAAAACAGGTCAGACAGTGTAATCTGAGGCTGTTGGTGCAAAACATTTGAACCAAGTTGCGCAGGAGGGCTAATACGTGTGATTTGGACTAGGGAGGCATACCGTCTGAGGTCCTCATCCTCCGAAGAAAGACGCTCCAACTCTCTAGGCCTCACAGGGAGGAGGCGGGGGGACTCTGGAAATCGCGCAGGCCGTGTGCTAGACAGGGCAATAGCGCTGACAACAGGTGGGAGCAAAGATGCCTCGGCTGGGGCTACCGCCTCTGTGAATGCTGCAGTCGCGGATGTGGCCCTGTAGGCCTATCAAAAATGGTGGGCGTCTGCTGATCCAAAATGGCGGCCGCCTCATGTCGATCGGTTAAAATGGTGGGCATCGCATCGCGACAGGCTGAAATCGGCTCCTCTGTAGGCCCCAGTAATAAGGAAGCACAATTGGACAACTCACTGTCCTGGGGCGGCTTGCGGGAAGCCATCCTTGGTCCCTTCCAAAGGGTCATCCCCGCCAATAAGCAGCCCTTGCTGAGCATTGGCGGGAAACTGGAGTGGGCGGGAACTGACTGCAGCCATAGCTGAGTGCTGCCCAGTCTTCCTTGAATATTTTTTCTTCTTTGAAGAATAACTCGCCGTTTTGTCCATGTCTTACAGGGAGCAGAAGGCAGAGAAAGAGAGAAGAGAAGCAGCCTGAAACAATAAACAAACAATAAAGCAAAGGAGGAGTAGAGAATTGAAAGGAAGACACAAAATGGGTGAGAAAAAACACCACAGGGAGGAAAGAAGCTAGTCTAGAATGGAAGACAGCCAAGTAGGATGTGGTCCGAGCTGAGACAGGAAATAAAACTGAGCCTCAGCAGGAAGGGAGGAGCAAAAAAACTTTTCCTGAAGCACTTCCTGTCTCTGAGCTGAAGGGGAAGCTGCAGAGTACCCATGTGGAGACCTCTGTCATTCATGAGAGAATTCTGTGCTCAGGCACATCCTAATTCTGCAGCAAGAAAAGCTAAATTCTGTGACTTCAATAAAGAATGAAAAATGAGCAATTTTACAGAATTCCAGTAACAACAGGTAAAGATGGAACTGGGGGGAGGGAGGGAGAGAGGGAGGGAAAGGGGGAGGGAGAGGGAGGGAGAGAGAGAGAGAGAGAGAGAGAGAGAGAGAGACTGGCCATGGCAGCTACCACTGCCATCCCATTTCCCCAAATAGGCCATTCTGGAGAAAACAAGAGCAGTTGCTAGCTCACTGGCGCTGCAAGGAGCAATGGTGAGTTGCCGTCCACTCTCCCCACCCCCTGCAAAAAAAGTAGCCAAAATAACCAAACTTCACATATTTTAAAAATAATCAAAGGGCTGCTTTGAGCAATGCCATTTTGATTTCATTGTTATGATGTTTAACCAAGAGCAGTTGTTAACTACTAGTAAATGTTATCAAGTTATAGAAAAACAACCTAATCAAAGACAAATATTTGGTTATAGAGAGGCTGATCAAGCCATATCTAAACATGCTGAAGTTCACTTATTTTAATGAGAAAATTAAGCATCTGTTTGAAAGCAATGGGACTTAATATCTTACCTTCCGTTGGATGGTGCTAACAATATTGCCATTTTCCATTCTATATTTGAGTTTAGTTAAATATTTTAATCTCTTTTAACATAGCATAGACTCTGTACCTTAGCCTTTGATACCTGAAATATGTGTTTTCAAGACCCAGCCTAACCCTGTGACTGTAATTTGTTGTAACTATTTTAATATTGAATTTTTAATTTTTGTAACCTGCCCTGGGTGAAGTAATAAATTTAATTGATTAAATAAATAAATAAATTAACTAATAAGAAGAAGAAGAAGAACAACAACAACAACAAGAAGAAAAAGAAGCAGCCAATTATATAGGTCAGAGATGAAGAAACTGTGGCCCTCCAGATATAGCTGGATTACAACTCCCATCAGCTTTGACCATTAGCCATGCTAGCTGGGGTGATGAAAGTTGGAGTCCCAACAACATCTGGGGGGCCAGAGGTTCCCCATCCCCGATACAGAATATGAACACAGGAGATGCAGTATTAAATATAAATGTTAATAATGAACAGCATATTCATGGTCTACTTGGAATCAGTTTCTTTTCTGAACAATTGTTGTCATTTGTATTTTCTATTGTGCGTAGGTATTGTGCGCACAAGTCTGTTGTATGTCTTTCAGAAGCTTAAGTGAAAATATTAATTCAGCTTTGTAAAAAAGAGGTACCATTAGAAGCCAGAGCACTGATGTTGAAGCACCCTGTCTCATCCAGTTTGCTACGAGATGCTCCACTTCCGCCATGCTGCCAAGGTCCATGTCCAAAAGATATAAGCTGCCCAGAAGCAGAGATACAAACAGTATGATAGCTGTTGGGAGACAAAATAATTATGTGTAAATTTGATCGCCAAACTTCTCTGCTCACCCTACAGAACATGAAAAGGCCTACTGTTAATAAACCCACTGTAAAATGCCACGATAACAGCTGGTATAGCACAGTGGGGAGGAGAGCCTGGCTGGGAGTCCAGAGTCTGTGAGTTCAAATCTCCACTCATGTCTCCTGGGTGTCAAGGGCCAGTTAAAGATCACCCCCACAGTGAGTGGCTCAGGGATTACGTGATCTGACACCTGTGCAGCCGTGGGCAAGCTGCACAGTCCCAAGGAGCCCAGTTGCCCCCCAGCTGGCAGTTACGGAAAAGGAAGGGGCTGGCTTGTGCAGCGGTGGCAAGCTGAGCAGGCCCTAGCCAGCTGGGGAGGACTAGCCTCAGAGGGAGGCAATGGTAAACCCCCTTTGAATACCGCTTACCATGAAATCCCTATTCATAGGGTCGCCATAAGTCAGGATCGACTTGAAGGCAGTCAATTTCCATTTTTCAAAATGCCAAGATAACTCACAGAAATGGATTCTGACAATGGATTCTGCTTGTGCTGTCCACTAGAGGACTTCCACATCCCTCTGTAACAGGGATAGCAAACCAAGAATGCTTGGACCCCAATTGCCATCAGCCCAGCCAGGCTGATCAGGGATAATGAGAGTTGTAATTAGGGATGGGCGAGAATTTCAATTCAGTTCGCATTTCAAGCAGAATTTATCAAATTCCGCACTTTCTGAAACAATATGAGAACCAAAACACAGCCATCCTTCAAAATTTGCTTTTATTAGAATACATGAGTGAAAATAACATGCAAAAAGGCATATGATGAGAAATGGCTTGCAAAAATGTGTACCTTTGTCAAAACTGCCTACAAAAATGTGTTTATTTGGAGAAATTCGCACTAAAATTGTGGAGAACTTTCATGAGGATTTTTTTTTTAATTGCAAACTGATGCAGAAATGTAGAGGACTTAAAATTAACATTAGAAAAGTGAGAAACTGAGAGAACCGAAATTGACAGATCTTTCCATCCCTAGTTTGTCGGGAGAGGGACAGAGGGAGTGTGACTCTGTTGATTCTCCTTGATCTCTCAGTGGCGTTTGATACCATCGACCATGGTATCCTTCTGGGGAGACTCGCGGAGTTGGGAGTTGGAGGCACTGCTTGGCAGTGGTTCCGCTCCTACTTGGCGGATCGTCACCAGAAGGTAGTACTTGGGGAACATTGCTCAACTCCTTGGACTCTCCATTGTGGAGTCCCTCAGGGGTCGGTTTTGTCCCCCATGCTTTTTAACATCTACATGCAGCCTCTGGGTGCCGTCATCAGGAGTTTTGGAGTGCGTTGCCACCAGTACGCTGATGACACGCAGCTCTATTTCTCCTTTTCATCTTCTACAGGTGAGTCTGTGGATGTGCTGAATCACTGCCTGACCGCGATAATGGACTGGATGAGAGCTAATAAACTGAGACTCAATCCAGACAAGACTGAGACACTGTTGGTGAATGCCTTCCCTGCCCAGATGGTGGATGCTTACCCTGTTCTAGATGGGGTTACACTCCCCTTGAAGGAACAGGTTCGCAGTCTTGGGGTTCTTTTCGATCCTTCCTTGTCTCTGGAGGCGCAAGTGGTCACGGTGGCAAGGAATGCATTCTACCACCTTCTGTTGGTAGCCCAGCTACGCCCCTATCTGGACAGGGATGACCTCGCCTCAGTTGTTCATGCTCTGGTAACTTCTAGGTTGGATTACTGTAATGCGCTCTACGTAGGGCTGCCCTTGAAGACAGTTTGGAAGCTTCAGCTAGTGCAAAACGCAGCAGCCAGACTGCTGACGAGGACCAGCCGGTCAGCGCATATAACACCTGTTCTGGCCCGTTTGCACTGGCTACCTATTTGCTTCCGAGCCAGATTCAAGGTGCTGGTTTTGACCTATAAAGCCTTACACGGCGTGGGACCGCAGTATCTTGTGGAACGCCTCTCCCGCTATGAACCGACCCGGTCACTTCGCTCAGCATCTAAGGCCCTCCTCCGGGTACCAACCCATCGGGAAGCCCGGAGGACAGTTACTCGATCTAGGGCCTTTTCTGTAGTGGCCCCCGAATTGTGGAATAGCCTCCCCGAAGAAATACGCCTGGCGCCGACGCTTCTATCTTTTCGGCGCCAGGTTAAGACCTGGCTATGCTCCCAGGCATTTTAAAGCGTTTAATGTTACAATTTTAAATCTCTTTGTTTCAGTTTATTTATTGTGATATTTTGTATTTCTGTACTTTTAATCTTTTGTACACTGCCCAGAGAGCTATTCGCTATGGGCGGTTTAAAAATGAAATTAAATAAATAAATAAATAAATAAACAGGTTCACCATCCTCTCCTACAATTTCACTGACATTCCACCTCACTTTTGCAAAACAGCCCTATCCATATGAAATTCTGTAGGATGAATCAGTGTGAGCAGGGAGTGGGCTGTGTTGACCAGTCCTGTTCCCATCACCACATACTAGCTTGCCCCATTCCCTGAAATGCATGATGCATACAGTAAAAGCGTCAGCAGAGAGGAAGCCCATTCACGCAAAACAGAACCGTGCATAGGACTCCAGATCATTTGTATGCCTTCATATATACAGGTGTAAATACCAGGGTTTCTTCTCTGCAGATATTCATACCACATACAAGGATTTTGGGGGCACAGCAAACTGGTACTGCGTAACTTCAGGAGTGCAGCCAGCTTTATATATCCAGTAAAGCTACAGTACATACCTTCCACATGCCAGATGAGAAACTGGACCATCAATCCAGTCAACTTTTTGAGGACCAGTCTTTTGGGCTGAAGAGCCACGTCCCAGTTGTCCAGCACTGTTATCTCCAAATGTGAATACACTGCCGTTCTATTTTAGCAAGACAAGCATTACACTATTGTTACTCTTGTTTAAAATTTTCCAGTTCCAAGAAAAAACAGTCTTTCATTCATTCCTGCAACAACTGCAATGATAGTTGCTACAGAACCTAGGACGAGATTCACACACGGATATGCAAGGTATCACTACACGAAATGACACCCATCGCCTTTGGAGCATAACCTTTTGTAGCAGTAGAAAAGCTAATCCAGACTATTCCAGCTGCCCAATCCAGTTGCTTCAACAAACATACTTTAAAGCCTACAATGAGGGGATGTAGGTCAGTGGCAGAGCAAATGCTTTGCATATAGAAGGGCCCAGGTTCAACTCTCGGCATCTGCCATTTCTTCATGTTAAATCACCTCCTCTGAATGGTTTGATCTGCCACAAGGCTCCAAATCTATGAGTATTAAGAGTAGCGCCACCATTCCCTGTGTCTCTGCAATGATGGTGTTTCTGTTCTCTCACCAGGACTGATTCAATTTTGCAGCCACATCCAAAGTGAAGTCTCTTCCCTCCACAGGGAAAGCTGATTGGAAGGAGATATCAGAGCATTGAAGCATGCGGACACACAACAGGCAACCTCCTTTGTGAGTTCTCTTGCAACTCACTAGTATAACTTGACATACAAGCTGGGAATTGCTGCCTTTATTGTAAATGAAAACATCTTAATGTGCTGTGCAGGAGCCATAACTCAGTCACAGAGCACAGGCCTTGCAAGCAAAAGGTCCTGGGTTCAATGCCAGGCATCTTCAGGTAGGACTGTCCCCCAGCTTTCAGGCAGAATTGCTTGCCAACATCAAAAAGTACCTGAGTGAGAACAGCGGTATGTTCATCTCCACAGCTAACATCAATCACATCAAGGTTCCTGAGAGCAGCTATTGAATATGGTTTGAAGATTTGCTCTGTTGGAGAAGTATACTGCATTATTGCAATGAAATATCCTTTTAATTACTATTTTCAGAAATTGACCAAGATTATTATTGTATGTCTTTATGCATTATACTTCTTTGTGGTCAGACTGCAAATCAACTTCACGTAAAAGCAACCATCACTGCTTTAGGCAGGATAGAACCAGGACAGAAAGTTTTGGAAAATCTATTTTTTATAACTTAAGATGCTTTTGTTAAAACACAAGGGACCTCAGGCCAACGTATAATCAGCTATGACAGATCTAATCTTTTTGGTGTGGTGGAATGGTTTGAACGCAGATTCTCTCCACTTTAAACAAATGCCAAAGGTGGCAGTGAACATGTGTTCAAGTTACCTCGACCAGACTAATTTTAAGAGTCCATAGGTGAGCCAAGATTCGCACTGACAATTTCCATCCCATCATTCATACTCTTAAATCACTTTACCAACTATTGCCATACTACTTTAAGTTGCAGTACTGCTTAATCAGGCTGGTAGCTTCTCTCAGCCTATACAAGACAAACAGGCCTAGCACATCAGATTTCACATATTCTAAGGAAGCTTCCAGATGGGAATTTAATATCACAAACTGTTGCCAACAGGTTTCCCCCCCAAAACTTATTGAATTCCCCCCCCCGAATAGGGAGAATGTGGATTGAATGGGGGGAAATATGGCCTGTCTTTTGATGCCAACAACATCATGTGGACACTACAAACATCAACAACTATGTCCTGCATACACCAATTTGGAAGCACCCTAAATTTCTTGTGCTCTGCAAGACGAAGCTTGTTGCAGAATTCTCTAGCTCCACTTCTATCTTTCTTTTCAGTAGTCCTTTCTTCCTGGGACAATCATTTCCCAAACCACTACAGAACCCACAAATAGGAGGCAAATCATGAAGAATTTGTCATCAAGACAACATTCCCTTGAGCAGTCTGAAAGACCACACTTACCTTTGGGGTCAGCCTGACTCAATCCCAGCTGATGAGCATTGTTCCTTCCCCATCCGTACACAACTCCAGAAAGAGACAGAGCAAAACTGTGTGACCCACCAGCAGCCACCTGAGCCAGCGGGATGCCATCAAGAGCAGAAACTTGCTGTGGCCGTTCCTGGCACGAGACTCCTTTACCAAGACCCAGCTGGCCATGGATGTTCTGCCCCCATGAGAAAACTCTGCCATCTTCATTGGCAGAAGGAGAGGGAAGAGAAAACTGATTACACTCACCTAGCAGCTTCTTCACAAGCCACTAAGGCTGGCAAACGTTTTAAATCAAGGGAATCCTTTCCATGTCAAGTTCTCTGCTGAAGAGCCCCTTCATGTCTCACCTGGAAACACCTGGGGTTGCACGGGATTTCTGGGCATATTCTACAGCAGCATTTCCCAACCTTGGGTGCTCCTATGTTGCTAGGCTCCAACTCCCATCATCTCCAACTGCTGGCTATGCTGGCTGGGGCTGCTGGGAGGTGTAGTCGAACAACATCTGGGAACCTAAGGTTGTGAAAGGCGGCTTTAGAATATCCACACTTGACAATGGCAAGGCCAACTGGACTTCATATATCCACATTCCCCTGCAGTTGCAAATCTGCAGAGCAATATCCATTGTGGCAGACAGGTAATGGAAGCTTGCCTGCTGTTACTGATTTTCTGGTAATGGAACTGATGTTGCAGTTTCTCTGTGAGAATTGATGGGGAAAAGTCACAGCTCAGTGCTAAAGCACATGCTTCATATTTAGAACGTCCTAGGCTCCATCCCTGATATTTCTAAGTAGGGCTGGAGGTGTCTCTCTTTGAAAATCTGGAGATCTACCGCTAATCAGTATAGGCAATACTGAGCTAGACAGGCCAATGGTCCACCTCTTTATAAGACAGCTTCCTACATTGTGGCAAGGAAATTTAAGGTGGAATCATGGAATAAATATTGGTAGCTTAACAAGTTATTTAAACAGTCTATTACTCCAGTGGAATACAGAAGGTGGCAGCTTTCAAAACACAAGTAAAACAAGTAAGAAGCTACTTTTTAAGATGAAGTCTTAAGATTCTGAGAGGTGGTCTGAAATATACCCAAGGTGGCAATCCGTCACGTCCCATTGGGGTAAGGCAAGGGAATCTCTAGCCCATGGGTCTAATTAGGCCCGCCAAGCCTCCTCACTTGGCTTGCGAGGGCATTTTGGCCAAGCCATGCCCACTTGTGATGTCAGGTTTGGGGCAGGTAAGAACTTGCCTCATTCAAAAGGGGATTTGCAGGCACCGCTGATCAGCAGTGCCTGCAAAGCCCTTTGCAACGGGCCTGGCAATTGAAAGCGGCTCCTGAAGACCCCTGTGGAGAGGGGGAGAAGACCACCTGATGTCATTGTGACATCAGGCAACTGACAGGTGGGTGGAACTTTGCCAGGGAGGGGTGGGGAGGGAATACATCAATCTGGCCTGCTAGCCAGATCCAATTCCCCAGCCCTGAGCTAAGACATATGTAAGATTCCACTGAAGATGTCTTGAGAATCTTTATTATTACAATAGTGATGGAAAACCAACTCTTTCAAATGAACCATATAAATGGAGCAAAGATTGTCCACAGTAATCAATTAAGTCAAAATGAATGATTACCTTTTGCCAGTGCTATGGAGTGATAGTGACCACAAGCAACTTGTATTATTTTGTGTTTAGATAAACCATCCACGTTCCTGTAAAAGTTATGAAAAGAATGAAGAGAACATTTAGGATTTTACAACTGAGGAAAAAAATCTATGAGCATTCTTGACACAGAATGAATTTATTAAGCAAGTGTGCTTAAGAGTTGCAATCTTATTGTCATTAACACTTTAAAATGAGGGATGGGCATTTAACAGGGGGGAAATTAGTTTGGTCACATGACCAGTCAAATAATGGTGAAGGTTTGTTTTAATCAAATTTATCTTTATTGGTTTTAACAGGGATACAATAAAGCAAGGCAAACATGCACAGTAGAATAAAAATTTAAACAAACAAACAGCCTTCAGTAAGCAATTCAAGGTCAAGGTATAATGAATGCAATAACAGTTCTCCCATTAGAACCAGTCACCTTAGTAAGAACCAAACCTCCCCAGAAATTGTGGTGAAGGAGGCCAAACTCGCAGAAAGCCCGACCCGCAAATGTTATAAGGGGCCACCAAACGCCTTCAAAATTATGTTTTGGCTGTGCCTCTGTTCAACCGAACTTGGTGTATGAACCTTTCCACCAGCGTGAAATGCCATACCATGTGCCACAAACCCTCCAGTGTTAAGGGAGAAGTGGAACAGCAGTTATGAGCAACTTACAATATAGCTCTAGTTAGTAAAAACAAGGTAAGATTTTTTTAAGCACTCTATGCATTGCAGTAGGAAAAAAGGGTAACAACGCCTACGGCGGGTCAGGAGGAATAAGTTGCAACAACATGGCCAAGTTTTCCTGAAAAAATACGAATCCAAAAGATTGACACCACTGGGCACATCTACCAGAAGTATTTTTAAAGCATTTAACAAAAAGGCGATCATTACCAGATTCAGTTGTATGCTAACCACACACACAACCCACACACACACACAACCCCCCACCTGTTGTGAAAGAATGAAATTAGCTTTAACAAATTTTAAATGAATGATTATAAAGTAATGTTATGTTTACTTTCTATAAATGCAACTGATTCACTAAAGCAGTCATTCTCTTTGGCTTTCCTCCAGAACACTAGGGCCAGCCTACAGTAACATGTATTTAAAAGGAAATTAAACAGAACAAGGAGAAAGTCACAGCAACTATTTCAAAACAAAAGCAGTGTTTAAAAGTAGCTGTGCTAAGTAAGCAACAGCCAGTTCTTTGAGCATCAGCATTGCCAAGGGTTTTTTTTCCACCTCCATCAACAAATCTGTCACCAATATACCCCTCTGACTACGACTCAGCTAGGGGAACAGGCAGCCTTCCCTCCTGCCTAACAAAGGACACCATAAAAGCTGCCATCACCAACTTGGCAACCTCTAGATATTTTGGACTGCAACTCCCATCAGACTCAGCTGGTACTGATGGGAGTTGTAGTCCAAGGCATCTGGAGACACCGAGGTAGCAAGGGCTGACCTACACAGTACCAGTCTTGACTGTAGGAAACATTTGACTACAGTAAAATAAGAGGTAGCCTGCTGACCAGCATGCCAACCGTTATTTAGAGTTGTCATTTCGTCCATCTTCACAACAGCTCTGCGAGATGAATCATCATCTTGTCTTTTACACATGGAAAAAACGATCAGAGCGACTTCCGGGAAGGGTGACTTAGCCTGTGCCTGCTTTTGAGACGGGCTCCTGCCTCAAAAGAAGCTTATTCAGATATATCAGTCAGATTTTTTTTTTTTTTTGACTGATTAAACTTCTCCCGGGTAGGGAGAAACGAAGAGATTAACCTCAAAGCCTATTTTTGTTGGGACGACCAGATCTCATTAATTTATGGGACGAGGTCCAGCCGACGAAGGTGGGACGGATTTTCAACAACAAGCTCTATCTGATAAAGCGAACGTTCATCTTATCTTCTAAGAGAGAACGCACTAACAGGCAAGCACCCTTCTTTCTATATTTTTCTTTTACTTGACTTAAATTGTTGCTGTTTAAAAGAGATTTGCCAGATTGATCGGTTTTTGACATCTCACTGGGGAGCCATAACTTCTCTCTGCTACTCACTAATTAATAGCTTATCTCTGTTTTTGTTGCAAAAAGCTGTCCTGGATTTGCATTCTAAAGATATACACAGAAGAGGGATTTCTATTCCAGATTTTTATTTTGAAGAATATTATATTGTCTGAGACTACTCTCTTTTTGGTCTATTTTATTTTGACGAATCTGTTTCCTGACGACCGCCATTAATTGTTTCGATCCTGGGAACTGCATTTTGTTTACTTAAGCATGGAGAGATAAGGCTGTCTGCTCTGTTTATACTGTGATGTCACCAAGTTTGGAGTATTAACCCAATTGTTGCTGAAATAAGAAGTGGTTTTCCTATATTTTTCTTTTAAAATGGCAATTAAGAAAGTGGCTGAGAATCTGGAAATAACTATGTTTCAGAAAATAATGGATGAGATTGAGATAACGAAACAAAACCTGCGACAGGGTTGTAAGGAGCTGAAAATTGAATTGAGTAAAATGAAGCAGGAGATTAAAGATATAGGGGTCCCTGTGAGAGAGGTGACCCTGGAAGGGGTCCCTGTGAGAGAGGAGACCCCGGAGATTGGAACAAACGTGGAACAGGAAAAAGATTTGGAGTCTATGGACTTTAGAAACAAAATCTATTGTTTGGAGACACAGGAGATTAAAGACATAGGGGTCCTTGTGAGAGAGGAGACCCTGGAGACTGGAACAGGGGTCCCTGTGAGAGAGGAGACCCTGGAGACTGGAACAGGGGTCCCTGTGAGAGAGGAGATCCCGGAGATTGGAACAAACGTGGAACAGGAACAAGATTTGGAGTCTATGGACTTTAGAAATAAAATCTATTGTTTGGAACTCAATGTTATCTCTGAAGAAATTAATGAAGATTCTAGAGATAAAGTTATCAACGGCATGGATAATCTTCTGGACTGGATTGATGTGATGGAGCCCAATATAGAGAAAAGCTATGGAATTAACTGCAGCCATGTGACAATGGAAAAACTTTCAAGAGATGACCCAGTGTATTTTGAAAAAAAGAACAGAGATATGATTTTACAGCAGTATTTCAGCAACCTATTCAGAATGGATGGCAAGAAAATATTTGGGATAGAGGTAATTCCCATCAGACTCTTACTATATGACTATGGTTTTGACAGCAAGATTATTATGGAATACTGATAATGGAAGATTGGATACTGAAATTACTGGACTTAACAAGACTACTGAAGATGGAAGATGGAAAATGGAACTAATAGGGATAATAGAACAATGGCTACTGAAATTACTGAACCTAACAGATTCTGATGTGATGGATTAATTGAAATGTTTATTTTGACTATGGTTATGACAATAAGATTATCATAATTAGTAATGAGATGGATTAATCGATATGCTTATCTGGAAAAAAAATTGATAGATATATTTCTTAAAGAATTGAAACCTCTCTTTGACTTTTTGTGGAAAGAATAAAGTAATGTTTATGAGATTTGATGATTAAGTAAGATAACTACTGGAGGAAAGTGATTTTATAATATGACTTAAGAGACAGGATTGTTATATATTATAGACTTATAACTGATTTGATCTTTGACAAATGGGAAGTCAATATTTTACTCTTTATTTTTTATTTTTTTTTTATTTTTTTTTTTTTGTTTAACTATTTTTGATTTTGTTTTTTGTCTTTGAATGTTTTATGATTTCGTCTTGTATGTTTTATGAAAATTTGAATAAAAATTATTGAAAAAAAAAAAGAAAAAACGATCAGAGCTATACATTAACGCAGTGAACAAACGGCCTGCCTCTACCTGTTCAGAACCCTTCAGGGCTCCTTACCTCCAGGCAAGGGCTTGAAATGGTATGCATAACGAAGGACCAGCACAGGTAGGGCCATTTCCTTCTGTTTTATCTCCGGTCATCAATCTTTGTTGCAGCTAATTTTACATAACCAAGGAAGAGTAACTACAGTGGCAGTTCTCTCCATGCATATCTCCCTGTCAGCTCCTCTCCTCTCCTCTGTTAGGAGGATTAGAGTCAGAAGAAGACATTCCGGCCAGCGTTATGATGCCAAGCAACTCTTCTGACGTTCATCGCCTGCAAGAAAGGAAGGTCTGTACAACTCAGGGGCAGAGTCCTTACTTTATGCGCAGAAGGCCCCAGGTTCAATTCCTGACATCTCCAAGTGGGGCTGGAAAACTCAGCGGCTTTTTAGGAGGCAAACATACCACAGGTAGAGGAAAGACAACTTCCCAAGGCCACTGCGAAGAAATCCTGTTTATCTGAATTAAGTTTTAATGGCTATTGTGTAGCGTGTTCTGAGACTTGTATTGTAATGTACATGGTAATGTATCTGATGTGAGAAGTTTTCTGTCTGGACCAGTGAGAGTTAGTTTGGGCCTCAAAGAAACAGGCCTACCTTCTAGCCCTCTTTTGCATACTGTGAATTCTAACATCATCCCTTCCTCACAGTATGCAAAAGAGGGCTAGAAGGCAGGCCTCTTTCAACTGGTGGGTGCAGGTTTTGAATGTTCAGTCAGACATTGTGATTGGCTGGGGCTGGATTAGAGGGACCAGAAGTGTATATATGGCCAGGTGCTGGTCAGCAGTGAGCCAGTTGCTTGAGGAGCTGTTAGTACCTGGTGTTTGTGGGGTCAGCTAGATGACAGCAGAGGAAAAGGATCTGGAAAGAAAAAGGATGACCTGAGAGGCAGGCGGAGTGGCTTGGTGGCCAAAGACATTCTGAGGACAGCTGAATCACTTGGCTCAGGCTGAAGAGACAAGAGGAGAACCAATCTGGAGAATGGAGGGGAGAAGTGGGAAGCAGCTTGGGACTGCGGTCTCTCTGGTGACTGGCAGGAGCACCAGAGGGAAGATTTCCAGGGCAGTACGGCAAGACAAACCTCTGCATTTCAATAGGTCAGAAAAGGGTCGGAAAAAGAGGCTTCCAGCAGAGTCCTCCGTCATAGTGTTGGTGAGGCTTAACTGGGGTGGAGAGAATAAAAGAGAAATTTGGCTAAAGGGTTTAATAGGGTAACTCACTGCTTCCTTAAGGCTCTCTTCGTTTAACATTATAAGCTGCTGATATTTAAAGTGACAGTAACAAGTTGACAAAGCATATATTCATTTAAAGATACAGTATTTTAAAATAACCAGGTAAGTTTGTGCACTTAATCATCTTGTACTAAATAAACTTAAACGCCTTTGTTAGAAATAGTACCTGTATCTGACCAGCTTTCTACCGCCCCTGTACCTCTCATTTACTGAGTTATTGATAAATTAGAGGGAATGTGAGACTGAATGGTGGCAGAGGCATGGGCTTAGGAGAACCATTGGAGCGGGAGTTGGGTTTTGTTATTATATAAAGTAAGTAAATACCCACCTTACCTCCATAGCTACCAATACAAAGGAAAGACTTCCCAAGACCACCAAGTACAGCCATAGCTGATAGAGGAATTGAATTCTCATTTCCCTGGATGCTGAAGTCAGTAGTCTTACATCTGCTACACAACTCTATTTTGACAACAGTTGGGATTATTAACTACTTACTTTGGAATTAAACGGTCTTTTAATTCTCCAGAGCCTAGCTGTCCGAAAGCACCAGCTCCCCATGAGAAAACCTTTCCACGGTTACAAATGGCCAACGAGTGCTCCTTCCCACAGCTTAGATGGACAATAGTCTGCACTTCCAGTGCTTGGATTAGTTCTTTCAGGGATGAAGGACACATAAAAAAAAAGAATATTCATTTGCATGACTGTAAAGTCATCAGAAGAATATATTTATATATTCCATGTCTGTACTGTGTGGAGACTAATACAAGATTTGGTTTCTCACTGAGAATATTACTTTTTTAAAAGAATGTATGTAAAAAGCTAAGTTTCTAGATCTCATGATTAAAGCACATACTGGACACAATATTCCTGTGAAAGAAATTGAATTTTAGGAAGGTAAGTAGTGATTCTTTTTCCCATCCCTTAGGTTCATCAGTTTCCCTCTCCATTATTGTAATTAATCATAGTTAAAGCAAACTGCAGCCATGATTTAGGTCTGCAGTTCCTATCCTTCAACTGACCCAGAAAGATACTTCTGTACACAAATCTCCTTATCGCTGGTTTAAGAACATGGGTGACAGATATTGTTACCAGATTTGCTCATGCACAAATATGTACCCATGAATCTGCATCTTACATGTGTATTTACAGAAAGGCCAATTTAGGGAAATTAGCACTACTACTCATGGTCTTTACTGAAGATGTTTACACGGTAAATCCAAAACATTCCTTCTTCAAGGATCATTAATGGGCAGTGGTGCGTCAGCCTCTTAAGAAGACCTGCCTGGACCCAGAAGTGTTTAATAGCTGTCACCCAATGGCAACTATTTCCTTTTGGGCATGATGCTTGGGAGGGTGGTGTCAGTCCAGCTTCAGCCATGTTTGAAGGAAATTATCAGGATCTATTTCAGCCCAGCTTCTGGCCTGGTCAGGGCACTGAAACTACCTTAGGTTACCCTAGTGGATGACATTGTCAGGAGAGATGGGGTGAATGCAACCCTGCGTGGTCTCCTTGACCTCCCAACAGCATTCAATACTGTTGACCACAGTATTCTTCTGGAGCAGCTCTGGGAGTTGGGAGCACTTCAGTGGTTCCACTCCTATCTTTAAAGCCATGTACAGAAAGTAGTTATTGCCGGGGGGGGGAGGGAGAGAGACTATTCAGCACCATAAGAGTTATGTGGTAAACTTCAAGGTGCTGGTATAAAGCCCTATACTTCTTGAGGTCAGGATACCAATGGAAGCTGGTGCCACCAATGTCAAGGGGGCAGTGAATTCGGTTTCGGCACCTTGGACAGCTCCTTGAAAGTTTGGACTAAAACTCGGAGCGGATTCACTGTCCCACTGACATTGGAGCCACCAGGCTCTACTGCCTGAAAGATAATCTCAGCCCTTATTTGCCCAGTCAGTCACTGCGCTCTGCAGGTGAGGGCCTCCTGCAGACACCATCTGATCAGGAAGCCCATTCTGCACGACACAGGAAGCAGACCTTTAGTGGTGTAGCACCTACCCTTTGGAATTCACTCTCCATACATATTAAACAGGTGCCATCTCTGTTGTCTTTCTGGGACCTACTGAAAAACATCCTCTTTCAACAAGCCTTTCAAGCTGACATCTTATCTCACTCTGCATCTGTATTGGAATTGTTTAAGATGCTTTGTTTTCAAGAAGCTTTTGGTGCTTTATTTGTTTGCCACCCTGGACATCCTTTGAGAGGAAGGGTGGGATAAAAATGTTATTAATAATAACTATCTGAAGCTGCAGGGAGATGTCATCAGGAGATGTGGAGTGAGGTGTCACCAATATGTGGATGGCACCCAGCTCTACCTCATTGTTTAATTTGAATTGGAAGCTGCTCTTGAGGTGCAAGATCAGTGCTCTGAGGTGGTGATGGGCTGGATGTGGGCCAATACATTGAAGTGGAATCCTAAAAAGACAAAGGTGTTATGCGCTCCAAGATCCCGAGTTCACAAGGTGGGAGACACACAGTTCTGGAAGGGGTTGCATTGCCCTGGAAGGGCAAGCCTATAGCTTAGGGATGCTCCTGGATCCAGCACTATCACTGGAGGGTCTGGTAGCCTCAGTGGCCAGGAGTGCCTATTTCCAGATATGGTTGGTTCACCCACTTCAGCCCCTCCTCAGACACGACTTGGCCACTGAATTCAATGCTCTAGCAACTTCCACAATGGATTTTTCCAACGTGCTCCTGGTAGGGCTGCCTTTGAAGATAACTCAAAAACTTCAAGTGGTCCAAAATTCAGCAGTCAGACTGCTAGCTGGGGTTCCATTTAGAACTCGCATAATCCCTGTTTTAAAACGGATGCACTGGTTGCCAGTTTGTTTCTGGACTCAATTCAAAGTGCTCACATTAGTGTTTAAAGTCCCAAATGACCCAGGCTCCTCTAAACTACTCTAAATCTTTGAACTGCTATCATCAGTACAATAAGGTCTGTCGCCTGCAGTCACATCCAGTATAGATCCCAGGGTACTGTGGATACTTCTAAACTAGTGTCTCAGTGTGACTATATGCGCAAGGCATGGGTTCACAGGCAGGCACACATTGGTGCTCAAGCAGATTTGGTAATGATAGAAGAGGGAAATCTTCCTCTTTTGCCTGGCTCTTTTCTTCTTGAGGGAGGGAATGGAAGCAGTAAGAAAAAGGAAGACTGCAGAATGTCATGTCACTTACATTTGTTCCATTCCTCTTCAAACGGCGGTATTGGAGTGCTGCTTTTGCACTCATTACAAAAATTATATTTTCCAGGAAAGTATTTGCTGAAGTGTCTACTGCAAAAGGTCAAGTTTCTACTCGAAGTTCAGTTTGAACAAGCTCCCAGAGCAGAGAAAAAAGGCATTTAAAAAAACCAAACAAAATGGGATATCAGCTACTGAGCCAGCGCTGAACAGAAAGGAAACCTAAAGTGTTTTGTTTTTGGCAGAGTGACTCATCTTCTGGTAAGCGGAAACTGAAACTTAAGGCTCCTAGGATATTTTAGTGGCTTCTTCCTAGGAGATGGGGGTAGGGCTGAAATATTTTCTTTCTGGATCTCGACAGGAGAAAAGACGAGACCACCACCACTTTAGAAGCAGCAGCATCAATTCAATCCGCTCACTGACCCCCAGGCTTTTCCTCAATGACCCACAGACAACACTCTTGGTTAAAGGGCGCTTGTGGGTCAGAGAAGACAACCTCTTTACAGAAGTGGCTCTGGATAGAGACAGCCAATGCTCCGGCAGCCTGCACCTTGGAATTAAACGGCTGCGTCTGATTCACCCATAATAACAGTTCAATCGTTCTCGTCCCACCCCAGATCGATTACAATCCTGTGCACATTTTCTGGGAGTAAAATGTAAGTGCGCACTGCCTCACCGCCCAGTAAACGCGCACTAGATTGCAATCCTTATCTGGGGGAAGGGGGGGGGGGAATGGATGTCCACAGGAATTTTTGCAGGGGGCGGGGAGCAAAGTAAAACATTAAAAGGGGAGAGCAGGTTAACCCCTCCAAAAGGAAAATAGTACCTGTACATTTTGTCTCGTACCCCAAGTTCTACAAATGCTAGAAACGTCTATGTATTTATTTTTAAAAAACCCTAGGAATCGGGATTAGGGTTCATGGGTGGCTCTTTACCGCCCCCTCTCCCTCACACCCAAGGTGGTAAGAGAATGCCCTAGATGTTTAGGGAAGAGGGATTGTCTCCAGCATATTACAGACTGGAAAGGAGAACAAAGAGGCGGAAGAAAAAGCCCACGTATTCTAGGAAGAATATCCCAGACCAATACGCGTCGGGAAGGGGGGCACCTAAAGTTTCTCTCACTGCGCCTGCGGGGGAGGGGGAACAATAAAAGCAGCATTAAAAACAATCTCTCCGGCGTCGGGAAGGGAGGAAAAGAAAATGCATCAAAGGAGATTCTCCGTTAACTTAATTCTGCATCTCTTACGACGGACTTTGCTCGATGCGGTGCGCGCACCCCACCCCGGATTGGAAGAGATTCTTCGTAGTCCGAGCTGGAAAACTGGGGCTGGGGCGGGAAGGATACAGAGTATCCTGCCCACCCAACCCCTCAAAGAAACACGCCCATCACCTCTTCCTCCGGTCCTCCTACCTGGCACGTAGGAGCGCTGCCCTCCCGGTGGAAGCCTCCTGCCCAGCTGCCCCTGAGCGTTGTCCCCGCAGGAAGCCACGCTGCCGTCGGCGCAAAGCAGCAGCGTGTGCCGCGTCCCGCAGGCTACCATCACCACCTCTTGCCCCCCGGCTACTTCTGGGCCCCGACGGAAAGGGACCGGCTCGGGGGCCCCTTCCTCGCCCAGGCCCAGCTGGCCAGAGGAGCCGGTTCCCCAGCAGTACAGCATGGTTTGGCCCCTTACAGGCCACCTTTCTCGCGCAAACTTTGACGGAACTTTTCTCCAGCCGAATGAGCATCTCCTGCACGCAGCTGCTAAACCTGGCGTGCGTCTCGAAGTCGCCTCGCCCCTTCCAGACAGCCTCGCCCACAAAAAGTTGCCACCTCCCTCCCAAAAAACAGGACCTCTGTGCCTTTAATTTTCTGCCAATACACGCTGGAATTCGGGAAGCGAAGCTTACCCTATTATTGCATCCCTTTCCTTATGGGAGGAGGGAGCTTCTTTGTGCTCTTAAAAGCACAGGACCAGGCATTAGAAAAATTGGCAGCTATTAATAATTCTTTGTTCCACCTAAATGCCCTCCTGTGTATTTTAAGAACTGCACACCTGCACAGAAAATCAAGTCTCCTAGCACTACAGTACATCACCCCAGTTGCTGGGGGTAAGTCACACTTGTTCAATTTCAGCCTGTTGTGCAGCTGTTAAAGGCACAGGAGCATTGCCAAGATTCGGGTTTTTTAAAAAAAGAAAAAAGAAAAAGCAGCAAGATGGTATTTTTAGTTTGTATGCCACACCAACCAGCTTTCAAGGCCACAGCTTCAACTATATCACTATAACCAAGCTTTAAACTTGCAGCTTCCCACTCCTCCCCAGAATTAACCTGAAAATCCCACAGGAGGATATTCTCCTTGAACTAGAAGCAGAGTTGAGATAAAGGAAGAAGCTGCCTTCTTCTGACTCTGCAATCTTAACCATGTCCTTTTGTCAGAAGTAAGTCCTGTTGAATTCACTGGGGCTTATTCCCAAGAAAAGCGAGATTAGTTTTTCACTGGTGATCACTCGTGGCCGAGTAAGATTGTCTTCCAAGATAAGGGGCTCATCCAGATGGAGCGGGATAATCCAGGTTTTCCATACCCGCTCTGTCAGCTGAGAGTCCTCACTTGCCCCTTTTCCCGCTCCTTTCCCGCTTTTTGCTGATATTAAAAACACGCTTTTTTACCGGCCGCACACGCAGCCCGAACATGCGGCATCTTCTCGCTTTTTTCCTGTCCATGCCCCCAACACATCCCACTATGTTCAGATTCGTTGGGAAAATATGACGTCTGCTCCACTCTCCCCTTCCACTGCTATCAGTTCTGCACATGCGTGCTTGAACGCGGAAGCGCGAAAGTTTGAATTTCCTGTGGGCGCAATGGAGGTCATGGCCCAAACCGAATTTGGAGGAGGGGGCCACGAGTCCTCCCGTAGCCTTTGGGGCCCTGGGCAAAATCATAGGTGGCTGATGAAAGGGCGGCAGGCAGCACAAAGAACCCACTCAGGCAGGGGATTCGCACCTCCCCCCTAAAAGCCGTGAGCACGCCTGCTTCACAGCTGATGAGCCGGGATTGGGCAGCACAAGGAATTCACTCAGGGGATTCAAACCTCCCGCCAAAGTACCTCACACAAATCCGATTCACAGCTGATGAGCAGAGAGGGGGGAAGCTGTCCAGCCACTCATCTGGGGATGTGGGGTGCCCCAAGAGTGGGAAGCGGCTTACAAGGCTGCACGGCTACAAAGGAGAAAAACACGCCACAGCCCACCCAGCTTCTCATTGCACACAAACAACACCTATGGTTACGGTGTCCCCCACTTTACACCATGTCTGCTTGGCAAGTCTTGCAGAACTGCGCATTCGTGGTAAACCAGAATAGTTATTCCATTTGGCAAGCGAGTTCTTGGATATTTCCCGTTTCAGCTTGCCAAACACCCCCTCTGGTTACAGTTAGCCATAAGTCAGGATCGCAGCTAATTCCGTTGCTATGGGCGAAAGGCTATAGCTCTGTGACAGAGCACCTATAGCAGCATATCTGCTTGGCAAGTCTCGCAGAAATGCGCATTCGTGGTAAAGCAGAAAAGTTACTCCATTTAGCAAGTGGCTTCTTGGATATTTCCCTTTTCGGCTTGCCAAACACTCCCTATTGCAGCCATTTATAAGCCCCTGCAAGTACATCATAATTTGGGCGCAAAAGTGATTTGTGTTTCCCCTTCCAGTTTCCCCTTCCTTCTGCTGCTTTCACAAATATGCTTTCTTGCATTTCTGCAATCACGTTAATCCAAAACGGTTAAACAGCTTTTCCACCATGACTTCCTGCTTCTGCGCAAACCTGCATTTCTGCACCTGCGCAGTATATCCAACAGCACTGATTGGCCACGTTTTCCCAGGCGACGTTTCCACACAAGCGCAAACGTGCAAAGGACAGGATTGGCTGGAAAAGAGGAGGGGGACTGGGGAACCGCCCCAGGACCGCCCATGCAACAGCGTCATCTCTTAAATCCATGGTATTGCGTCCAAGCGGCCGAAGCGATTCACGCTTTTAAAAAGTGTATCGCATTTTCCGCGGTTGTGCGAAAGCGGATTTAACCGCGCGAAAACGCACTTTTGCACTCGGCGTCATCAGGACGACCAAAAAATAATGAGAACACAAAGCGGTCATGTCACACATTTTGCAGTCGTCTGGATGAGCCCAAGGTCTTTAACAGTGACTGTGGAGGCCAATTCTGGATCCACACAGCCTCCCACAGTGAGGACATAGGTTTCCAGATGGAAGATGGTCATGATGAGGATTTGTTTGACGTGCCTTCTTCTTAGCTTGTTTGTCCCGTTCACCCTGTATTCGTGCTTTTTCAAAGTCCACAGCACCTTTGATAATAGCCGACCTCCATTTGCGATGTTTACGGGCCAAGACTTCCCAGTTCTCGATGTTCATGTTACATTTTTTTAGATTCGCTTTAAGAACATCTTTAAACCTCTTTTGCTGTCCACCGATATTCTGTTTTCCATCGTTAAGTTGGGAACAAAGTAGCTGCTTTGGAAGACGGTGATCAGGCATTTGAACAACATGGCCAGTCTAGTGAAGTTGATGTTGAAGGATCATTGTTTGAACGCTGGTAGTCTGCTTCTTCCAAAACGCTAACATTAGTCCGTCTGTCTTCCCAAGTAATTTGCAGAATTTTCCGGAGGCAACATTGGTGGAATCTTTAAAGAAGTTGGAAGTGGCATTTATAAATGGTCCATGTTTCACAGGCATACAGTAAGGTTGGTAGTGCAATGGCTTTGTAAATAAGCATTTTGGTCTCCCTGCGAATATACTAATCCTCAAACACTCTACGCTTCATTCGGGAGAATGTGGCACTCGCAGAGCTCAGATGATGTTGAATTTCAGCATCGATGTCAGCTTTTACAGAGAGATGCTGCCAAGATAGGGGAAGTGATCAGTGTTCTCCATTGTCACACCATTAAGCTGGATTGATGATGCTACAGAGCAGAGCTTGGAAGTAACTAGTTACAAGTAACGAATTACTTGTAATTCATTACTTTTTTGAGTAACTAGTGGGTAATTCCTTTACATTTTGATTGTAATAGAACTAGGAGTAATTTTACTACTTTTGTGGAGTAATTGTAATGTTTCCAGAATTACTTTTGGGCATTACTTGGGGGGGGAGCAGGGGAAGTTTTCTGCTCCTGTGATTTGTGGATGAAAATCATGTGCCTCAACTGGGCTTCTGTAGCTCTTTCCTCATGCTCTGTGGATGGGTAGGAGGCGATGAGGGAGGAGGCGGAGAGTGAGACAGGGTGCAGTGGAGAAAACAATTGTTTAAAAAATGGATAGTGGTGGTGAATAATGGAGTGGAGGGAAAAAAGATCCGGAGGTCAAGAACATGGATAAAGGATGAGAAGGAGGCAGCAGCAGAATGGAGATAAAGAACTGTGGAGGTGAAATATGACAACATGTGTGTATGTGTGTGTGTGAGAGAGAGAATGACAGAGAGAGAATACTGTGTTTGCACTTGGCACACAAAGTGGCCTCCACCACCCTCTCTGCCTACTGTGCTGCATTTGCAGTATTTTAACCTTTTTGCATCTCAGGGGAAAATGTTTGTTTGAGTGAGTGTCCCTTAGTTGGTGGGAGGGCAGGGTCTGGGAGGTGGTTAAATGACAGAGATTATGCTGGCTGGCTGAGTGGGGGGGGGTTGCACTTGGTTTGACGTGCAAAGATCTGAGTGGTGGCCTCTGCCTCCCTCCCCACCTCTCTTACCAGCGGAGAGACCACCATTGCTATCTTAT
Organism: Rhineura floridana; assembly: GCF_030035675.1. NCBI lineage: Eukaryota > Metazoa > Chordata > Lepidosauria > Squamata > Rhineuridae > Rhineura > Rhineura floridana. Next base: position 105,559,166 of record NC_084488.1, read on the forward strand.
GAATAAAAATAATTATTCTACTACCTCTGTATGTGTGTGTTTATTTTTAATGTTGTTTTAGGCTACTTAGATGTGCAGCAGCCAAGGCCAGCACCTTGTAGGCGTTTTTTTAAAGTAACTGAAATGTAATTGTAATGATTACTTTGGAGGGAAAGTAAAGTAATCAGTTACTTTCAGAGCAATTGTAATTGTAACGGTAATTACTACTTTCTGGGGCCATGTAACTGTAATGTATTACTTTTTAAAATTAATCTTCCAAGCTCTGCTACAGAGGGACTAGTGCACACCTGTTGATGAAGCACTTTGGGTTTTTTAATATTAAGTAAGAGCCCAAGCTTTCCATATGCTTCTGCAAAGACATTTAGGATAGTTTGAAGATCTTTCTCTGAATGTGCAGAGACTACATTATCATTGGCATATTGAAGTTCTGTGACAGAGGTTGACATTACCTTACTTTTTGCTTTCAGCCTACTGAGATTAAAAAGCTTTCCATCTGTTCGATATATGATTTCCACACTAGTAGGAAGTTTCCCCTCAATAAGGTGTAAAATCATAGCAATGAAGATAGCAAATAAGGTAGGAGCAATGACACATCCCTGTTTTACGCCTAATCCGACTCTGAATGGATCGCTCTGAAAGCCATTGTTGTCCAAAATTGTCACTGTCATGTTGTCATGAAGGAGTCGCAAAATATTCACAAATTTATCAGGGCATCCAGTTTTCAGAAGGATGGTCCAGAAAGCAGTTCGATTCACAATATCAAAGTCCTTAGTCAGATCAATAAATGCCATATATAAAGGTCGATTCTGCTCACGGCATTTTTCTTGAAGCTGTCGTGCAGTGAAGATCATGTCCACTGTCCCCCTGGAAGGACGGAAACATTTTGAGATTCAGGGAGGACATCCTCTGAGATCAGTAGGAGGCGATTTGCGAGGATCCTTGCAAGGATTTTACCTGCGGTAGCAAGAAGAAACGTACCTCAATAGTTCCCACAATCTGTTCTATCACCCTTCTTAAAATGGGTGATAATTATGGCATCCCTAAAGTCTTCCGGGATCTCATCCCTCATCCAGATTTTTTCGATGAGCTTATGAAATTGTTGTGTAAGTTCAGGCCCACCTTCTTTAAAGACTTCAACAGGAATCCCATCAGGTCCACTAGCTTTGTTGTCCTTCATTTGATTGATGGCTTTACTGACTTCATCCAAATTTGGGGATACTGCAAGCTCGTCTCTAGTTTGTTGTCGTGGAATTTACAAGAAGACCTCACCAGCCACAATAGAGTAACGATTAAGGAGGTCGTGGTAATGTTCTTCCCAGCGCAGTGCAATAAACTCCTTATCCTTAAGAAGTTTGGTACCATCCACTGAACGTAAGGGATTTGTACCGTGATTTCTTGGTCCATAGATGGCCTTATGGCATTAAAAAAGCCCAGTGCATCGTGAGCATCTGCAAAGTATTGCAGCCTAAATCAGTGAGCTGAATCTAGATCCAGATCTACTGGTAGATTACTGGATAGTTTAATTGGCAAAGGTTTCTGACTCCCAATTGTTTAACAATAGCAACTGCAAAAAGATTTGCCCTCCCTGAATCAGAGCCCCTGCCCTGTAACTAAATCAGAGGTAGATATGTCCTAGCATATATGCAGGTCAATCCAGGGAACTTCCAGACTGTCACTATTTTCGGATGTGATTGAGGGTACCTCTAGACTATTGCTATTTTGCAGGACGGATTTAAGTGCATCCTGTAAATTTGTGTTTGTGCAATTAAAATGGATTAAAGTGTCTGTTGTCCTGGTACAACAAATCCACTTTTAAGAAGAAATTGGCTTTTTGGAGCTAGGAAAGTGACAAGGTAATGCACTGAAAAGTATGGGATGAACTGGAAGATGTATAATGCAAATCAGGAGGAATGCTCATTGTCATATAACTGCCCCGCAAACGTAGAATGATTGCTCAATAAAGAATGGCAAGCAAATCAGGGTAAACAGGCCGTTTAGAGGAGGTCTCAGTCACATACTGGCAAATTCAGGTTGCTGATTATTAGCAGAGTTAGTTTTTAGATTAGCAGTAGCTAATCAGGGTTGAGTGTGTGTGTGACGTTACCTGTCAAGGAGCAGACTTTGCTACAATCACTGGGGCTTCAGACTTGGTAAAATAAAGAAAAGCATACTTTATTGAAGGCAATGCATAACAACAGGAAAGGGATTCTAGTTCTAACTAACTAGCTGCACTGCAGGTGCAAAGACCAGCCATCGTCTTTGAACTCAAAATTTGTCAAAGCAGAGGCTGTGTGCGTGTGATAGAAAAGGGGGGGGGCAAGGCAAAATTGGGACAGACCTTAGGGAGGCCCATTGATCTAGTGAAAGGGAGCAAGACACACACACACACAGGCGCTGTCAAGTGAGTTGGTGTGTTAAATATGCATGCATGCTCTTGTATGCACTCTCCCCCTTGTTGCAGAAGCCTTTAAAAGATGCACACTGGCTGGCTATAGAGAGCTGTTTCCCAAATTTCCTAGAGTTCCCTGGGAAGAGGAATTGATCGTGAAACTGCTCTGGAACAACTTTTAACACCCTTCACAAACTACAGTTCCCAGGACACTTTGGGGGAAGCCTTGAGTGCATTAAGTGGTACAATACTGCTTTAAATGTATAGCGTAGATGGGGCCTACTACTGAGTCAGACATTCAGACCATTAGTTCATTTACCTCAGTATTGTTCACACTAACTAGCAGTGGCTCCCCAGGGTTTCAAGCAAGGGATATACCCAACCCTACTTGGAGATGCTCGGGATTAAACCTTACCTGGGACCTTCTGCATGCACAGGAAATGTTCTACATCTGAGCTACATCCTTTCCCCTATGGCTTTGTAGAGCTTGAGCTAGCATGAGATAGCATTAATGTTGGTCAGGGCTGGTCCAATGTATTTTTCTGCCTGAGCAAAAGACAATATGGCGCTCTCCTCACTCAGCCCTGTAGTCAGGGTGAGGTAAATGGGTGTGTGTACACACCCCAGTATTTGTGTAGAAAATTGTCTGTTTAATTTGTGACATGACAGACAATGATAGCCTTCATTTAAAGAATGACAGTTTGTTTTAAGAACAGGAGCAATTTAAGAACAGGACCCTCTGAAAAATTCAGTGAATAAGGCAGGGTGAGCGCAGAAGAAAAGCTTCATCTGGAAGAACCTCTAAAAAGTCTGCTCATTTAAGACTTTCCCTGATTGAAGGTGGATTTACTTTATCACAATCACTCTATAATTACTTAAGTGATCCTGAAAAAAACCCAGCCTATATAGTAAGGTGACCCTTGAAGAGTTAAGTATTAGAACTTTGTATTATAGGCTAGACTGCATCCCTTGGACGTTATTTTGCTCTGATTTTCGGTTGTGTTCTCGACCCAGCCAGCAATAAAGAAGCATGTTTGTTTGCCTAAAGTATGATGTAAGAGCTTGTTCATTTTGCAGTTAATATGATAAGTAGAGCAGGATTGGGTACATATTGCTAAAGGTTGAAACAAATAGATAACTTAAAGTGATATAAAAAAATATCTACCCAAGTTATCCTTTACTTTTTAAAAAATATTGTTGCGCACCACCCCAGTCTCCGAGCGGTGAGATTGCCAGGGGTCCCTGCGCTCACCCTGGGTTTCGTTTCCTTGGGAAGAAGATCAGCAGAGATTGTGGTGTCTTTATGAAATATGGTTTATTTATTTACACACATGAGCTTAGGATGGATGGGTTCAAGGCATCAGCAGTCCAATATCCAACTTTTACATCAGGGTTACAGGAGGCATCCTAAAGCCATGGTGCAGAGAGCCAATCTCTCTGCCTGCCTCCAGTCCCCAGCCTTTTTCAGACACTACTCAAAACACACAAGCCTCTCCTAGGCTCCGGGGTGGGTGGGGGGAGAGAGGCTGTCCTGAAGAGTTTCAATGACAAAAGGATCTCTCTGGCCCATTCACCAGTTGATGGGCACCTGATAGACCCATTACCCCTCCTGGCCACTCTATTAGCTTAACAAAAGACTCATCTGACCAGCAGAGCGAGTTTCTCACCCCAAGGCACAGAATTCCAAATCAGAGGCTGGAAGGGGACTCATAGAAACTATCAATTTCAACCCCCCAAACTCACAACAATATTCACTATACTCACAATCATAATGGCTATTTTTCTTCCTTTTCTTGAGAATTTGATGTCAGAAGATAAAAACAGCCCTAGAGGAATAAAAACACTGCTGTGCACATTACATTTAGCTAACTAGCTGACCAGCTAGGCCATAACAGGCCTAATTTCTGCTTTTTCCAATGTTTGCAGCTCAGCTTGAAGCCTTTTCAACCCAGCAACCAGGGCTGGCTCCAGGAACGCCGGGGCCCTTGAGCATCAGCCTGCCCCGGGCCCCTCCGCTCCCCTTCCGCAATCCGTGGCACGAGCTGTGCTGCGGATCGCAAGACAAGAGCTTCCGAGCCACCCGCTGCCGCCGCCCGCCACCATCTCCCCCGCCACCATCCCCGCCGCTTCACCTACCTTTCTCTGCTGTTCTTTGCGGCTGCGCGCATTGCGCACACAGGGTTGCCATCAATCAAGATGGCGGCCGAGGTTTCCATAAGGGGATGGTGGCGGGCAGCGGCGGCGGGTCGCTCGGAAGCTCTTGTCTTGCTATCCGCGGCACAGCTCGTGCCACGGATCACGGAAGGGGAGCGGAGGGCCCCTCAGGGGCTCCTGTAGCTGCGGGGCCCTCAGGCCAGTGCCCAACCTGGCCGCCCTTTCGAACCGGCCCTGCCAGCAACCAGAAAAAAAAAGAGAGAAAGAAATCCAACTGCTTTCCACAATTACTTTCCAGTCACTTAGTCCCTTATAAAGCAAAGCAACCAGTTAAAAAAAATCCCCTTGATTGTCCAATAGGAAAGAAAATCTAAAGGTCAGGAACAAAACTGGGAGGAGGGACCCTTAAGGAGGAGTTAAAAGTGTTTTGTGTTGTATCCTTAACAACCTTTTTACTTATGACACCAAAAAATATGCCAGTCATTTAATTCCTGATGTCCATACTAAACTTTCTGTTAATTTGGTCTTTAGGTAGCCCTTTATGTAAATGAACACTCGGTCTGCATGGAGGAGAAGTGAGGGGGTAGGTCATTGCCTTTCCCTTCCCTTGTCCTGGCTCTCACAACCTCTCCACCAGTGAGGGGGGCATTACCTGGCACTATACATCTCTCCCCCTAAAATGCCTCACCTAAAAATGTGGCTGCCCCACATAAACAGGGAAGGCTGGCTACAGGGCTGGCCTCACTCCATATACAGAAGCCAACTGAACTGGCAGCTGAATCTTGCTTCACCACTACTGAAGGAAAAGAGAGGATCCTCCACCACACAGGATGGCAGCAGGCTAGCTCAGGGAGCAGAGGGGTGACAGTGTGCCACATACAGCTCTGTCATCCAACAGAGGGGAATGCCAGATGGGCTCCCAGCATTGTGGCTGGGAGATGGTGGCTGCCACTCCCACCCACTCACCCCCCCAGAATCTGTCGCCTGAGGCAGCTGCTTCATTTTGCCTTAAGGAATGCCAGGCCCTGACTCTGGTCTTCCATTGGCAGTTTTTTTAAAAGTTATTATTATTCACTGCATTAAATGATAGTATCAACATTGCTCCAGTAGAGGGCAGTCGGGCAATGTCCTACATTAATTGTATCTATTTGCAATTGTAGGTACTGATCTAGGTTACTGAGTGGTGAGACACTGATGAACGCAGGTATGTAAATTGACCCTCAGAGGATATTGCTTGAGCCTCAGAACTGCCCTTGTTAGAAATTAAACACAGGTTGGTTACCCTTTCCTGTTTTTTGCTTTCAGGTGTGTCTATATAAAGTAAGATGTGAATTACTCAAATTAGTGCTCAGTACGGGTCATCTGAAGAGACCCTATGGCTATAAACACACTAATTGTCAGATCAAAGTGTTTCCATTAGCCGCACCTGGAGGGGGAATGGGTTGATCTACTAGTCAGTCACAAAATCTCTTTGAAACTGATTTAAAACACACAGAGACACACTTAAGCTGCTCCCACCAGGTTTTGCAGGAAAAAGGAGTGGGATTTGAGTATGTTGTGTGCCCCTGTTTTCAGAAAAGAGGGGTGGAGATGCACTGGGACCAGCAGAAAGTGAGTATGTTTCTACCCTATGCCTTCTCTTTATTGACTATTCATTCATGTTGTTTGTGGGGAGGTCCTATGTCAATGAGCATTCATCCTGATTTGTTTGCAGGTTTTGTATGAATCTTCCCATTAGTCATTCATCATCCCACACTTTTCAGTGCATTGCTCCATTACTTTCCTAGCTGCAAATCATTTGTGTGTGTGTGTGCTTTTAAGTGTGCCTGTTGTGTTAGGGCAATAGAGTGCTTTAATCCACTTTACTGTGCAAACCTCAAGTGGGCCTGAATCCCTCCTGCAAAATATTGACTGTCCATAAGCACCATTATGACTAGGGCAGGGAAGACAAACAGTTCCTGTTTTACTTCTAAGAAACATCCCTACTTTTTTTTATAAATGGATAGCATTTGAAGGGTACAAAGCCTGTTACAATTCCACAGCACAATCCTTAAAATGTTTACTCTCTCATAACTAAGTTCCACTGTGTTCAAGGAAACATAAATGCACATTGGAAAGCAGCCTTCAGCTATAAACACAAAGATGAGCACTAAAAGTTAAGTTAACCCAACTGAAGTCAGTGGAATTTACTTCTGACAAAACGTGCCTACTGTTGGGCTGCATGTGTTTATCATCCTCACACAATTAAGAAATGGATAATAATTATTCCCATTTTAAAGAAGGGAATGGAGGCTAAGAGAGATGTAGTGCTAGCAAATGTATATTTATTACTTATTTATCATTACATTTATATTCTCACCTTCCCTCCAAAAATCTCAAGGTGGCCTACAAACATGGCTCTCCCTCTCCCAATTTTATCCTGATAACAGCCCTGTGAAGTAGGTTAAGCTGAGACACAGTGACTGGCCCAAGGTCACCCAGAGAGCTTCATGGTAGAGTGGGATTTGAACTCTGGTCTTCTAGTTCCCAGTCCAACACTCTAACCGCTACACCACTCTGAAGTCCAAAGGTGTCCCAAGAGATGTATATAGTATCTTCCCAGAGGAAGGGTGAGATATAAATTTAATAAATAAATAGTTTGTGTATTAAATGTATTTAGTAATAAATGCATCTAGCACTGAAGATGTCAAAAGCAGCTAACAAGAAGTATAAATGTAAATGTACTGCCTTCAAGTCGATTCCGACTTATGGCGACCCTATGAATAGGGTTTTCATGAGGCTGAGAGGCAGTGACTGGCCCAAGGTCACCCAGTGAGCTTCATGGCTATGTGGGGATTCAAACCTGGCCGGTCATAGTCCAACACCTTAACCACTACTCTACACTGGCTCTCAGCAAGAAGTATACAAGCTTATTTTTATAATAATACTGTACAGGGGTGCAGATAATTAATAAGATACAAATAATTTATAGCTATATAGAAAATATAGTTACCATCGATTGAATAAAATGTTCAAAATAGTGTTGAAAGTATCTAAATATAAGATATTGCACAAATACTTGATGTTTTGCCTTCTTTCAATTAATTTAAAATAATAACCTGTCAAAATATATATCTTAAGTTTGTCCAAGTGATCCAATATGTCTATATTTATAAAATAGCCAATCCAAGCACCCACTTCATAACTTTCACCATGTTTCTGCAAATGCTATTCCATTGGCTACATGTAACTAATATACATTTATCGCTTTGCCCACCATATGTTTTGAACAGTCCATGCACATTATTCTTAGAAAAGCTGCTGGTGTGAACAATTGTACTGTTAGTTCTTTCAGTAAACCTAACAATCGCACACACAAGATACATATGCTAATTGCAAAGACTGTTTGCTTTGCTAATGGTTAGTGATAACCAGTAAATTCAACCTCAGAGGATACTATTAGCTGGACAGTGTTTCCTCCATTATGGCCTAGGGTGGTTTACAGCAGCTACCTGCCAGGATACATCTACCAGCCAGGTGAGGCTGTTCTGCCGAGAAAAAACTGTTTAGGGACATCCAAGGAAGAAACAGTGCAGCCCCTTAATCCTCCATACCCTGATTACAATAACAAGAAGCGTAAATAGGCAAGCCTAAATAATTTTAACTGAAATAAACATATTGTCCCTTCTCTATACCTATTGCCATCTTTCTCCCCTTCCTCTGTTATCACTTGGATATCAAAAATTAGATTTTTAAGTTCTTCAAGGCAAGGGCCTGTCATCTTATACTTTGTGAAGTCCCATGCACGCTGATAGTAAATAATAAAACCTCCGAAAGGAATAATTTTTTTTCCAGAAAGTCCAGATAAACACTGCAAAGCTTCAAATCGATAATCCTTCAAGGAAGAATGCATCATCCCGGCTGTCTGCAATCCTGTAGCTGTTTCTCTGGGATTAAGGTCATTCCCTGACCTGTTTATTGAGCATTCATCCTGATTTGCTTGCACAAACTTTGTGAGGAGGTTAAACAACGTCAGTTATTTATTGTGCATTCCTTCTGATTTGTTTGCAGGGTGGATATATTATGTTGCATCAAGCAAATGTTATCCCACGCTGTCCAGTGCATGGTCCCATCACTTCATCACAAAAAGTCCAATTTTGGGGAAGGGGAAGAGCAGGTTTGTTGCACAAGTGCTTTAAATAAACTTTAATTACAACTGAACTTTCCACTATGTGATTTGAATCCCACCTCAAAACAGCAATAGGCTGGTATTGCACTAAGTCTCATTGAATTCAATACAATTTACTTCTGAGGAGACATGCATAGGATTGCTCTGTCAGACACTTTGGGTGGTATGCAATGTAAATCCTACTCAGAGTAGATTAACTAAAGTTAATGGGCACATCTAACTTGGGTTCATAACTTTCAGTGGGTCTGCTCTGGGTAGGATTTGGTTGAATACAACCTTTTCTCTTCCCATATACCTCTAGCCCAATCCTAAACATGTTTACTCAGAAGTAAACCCCACCAAATATTTTATTTATTATTTGATTTATATCCTACCCTTGGAACCCAGGGTGGCAAACAAAATAGCTAAAAACACTTTAAAACATCATAAAAACAGACTTTAAAATATATTAAAACAAAACATCTTTAAAAACATTTTTAAAAAGAAAAGAAAAGGTTTAAAAACATATTAAAAAGCAGTTTCAACACAGATACAGACTGGCAGTCACATGTGGCAGTCACCAAAATACAGCAGGTATCTTTCCTCAGTTCCACATAAAACTACTAAAAGTGGGGAGGGAAAGAAGGAGAAATTTCAATACTGTAGGATACTAAAAATACTGCCCTGGATAGCTATGCCAAGGACTACAATGAATAAGTGCCAGTGGCTTCTTATGGCAAGTTAAAGCCCAGTCCCACTGATGTTACTTCTACTGTATCTCTTTCAAACTGTTAAGACGACCTATTGATAGAGTATGCTGAAAATACAAGCTTTTATTTAATATAAATACATATTATATAACAGAAGCGGAAATAGTCATGTGATTCTTCATTCCATTTCAGGAGCCTGCTTTCTACAATTTAGACTGAGAGCTCTCCATGTCTTCAGTATTGTCTTAAGTTTCAGCACAGTGACCATTCTTTCATACTCCTCTATCACGCTGTTCAGGCTTTGCATTTCTTCAGCCTGCCACAGATGCTGAAGCTGTGAGCAAGGTGCACTGGATCCACCATCAGGAGCAGCACTGGGGAGCTGTCCGGCCACCAGCACACCCCCAACGATGGGCTTCTCAGACTGACTTTTGCCTGGGCAGGATCGCTTCTGGTGGGAAGCAGCAACTTTTTCAAATTGTTCTTCCTTGGGACTCTTTGCAGCTGCTATCTTGTTACCTCCGGCTGCCAGAACCGGGAGTCTTGCCGCTGGAGCCTTATTCTCTTTGACACTGCTGAGCTCTGGTGGGCTTGACTTCCTGGGAAGCATGCTGGGGAATGCAGCCACCATGTGTCTTTTAAAACCTAGATAGCCTTTATTTTCATCAGCATGTGCAACCCTGAACTTTTATGCAATTGGCTCGGTGGACTGGAGGCTGATGTAATTTGGGCTGCTGATTTTGGAAGGCCACCTTGCTTACCTTGTATTGTATGGCCTAGTTACACTTTTTCTGACACTGATGAAACATCTTTTCAGATAAGCAGCTGGCAAAGTAAGCTTCCAAATAAGCAACTAGAAGCAAATGGGGAAAGGCTTGTGTGATGGGGATTGGTGGTGGTATCAGGTGTGTGGTGTAAGGATCAAGGAATACAGAAAGATGCTTCATACCGAGTCAGACCATTGGTCCATTTAGCTCAGTATTGTCTATACTGACTGGGAGTGGTTCTTCAGGGTTTCAGGCCAGGAGTCTCTCCCAGTCCTACGTGGAGATACCAGGGACTTAAACTAGGACCTTCTGCATTTACAGCAGGTGCTCTACCAGTGAGCTGTGGCCCTTTCTTCTGGCACCTATATGAGCCTGTCCAGGCTTTAAGATTGGCCCCTGGAGCTGCTCAAGAAGTATTAGAGTCAGGGCCCTTTCAGTAGTGGCTTCGTGTTTATGGAACTTCTTACCTAGGCAGGTAGGTATGGCTCCTACACTGTCTGTTTTTAAACAGGCTTTGAAGAAGTTTCTGTGCCAGTCTGCTTTTAATTGACATTTTAAGTGCTCTATTTGTAACTGCTCCTATTTTCAGTCTTTCATTTTTTGCTACCGTTCTACCCTAACACTGTTTTAATATTTGCTAGTATGATATTTTTAGAATAGGGTTTTATAGATCACAATTTTGTTGTAATGAATGCTGTGTTTTTTCATATATTGCAATCCTGCTTTGGAAGCTTAGCCAGAAAAGGTGTCATATAAATGCCGACGTCAACAAATAAAACAAGTCCAAACTGGTGTTTAGTATCAACTGGTGTTTAGTATCGGCCTGTGATGTCACAAGAGTCAGTCTATTGCTAACATGAGCTTAGTTCAACATAAGCAGGCCTGGCTCTGCATTTTGGGGAGCCCTTCTAGGCAAGTTGCCTTCAGTGGGGCCCTGGTGCCTGTTATCACTTGGACCCCTGGAGGTGGCACTCATGCAGCTGCCAGTCTTACCCTCGCTTGCAGGCCTGGCAGCATCATTGATGTCATTTAGGCATCAGGCCAAGTCTGCCCTGTTTGTCCAAGCTTTTCACAGTACATGTCCTCATGTTAGGAAGCTGCCTTCTGCTGAGTCAGATTGCTGACCCATCTAGTTCAGTATTGTCTACACTGACTGGCAGCAGGTCTCTGTGGGGTTTCACACAGGGGATATTCCCAGTCCTACCTGGAGGTTCCAGGGATTGAACCTGGGACATTCTGCCTGCGAAGCAGATGCTCTACCACTAAGCTACTGTGGCCCTTCTGCTAAGGCAGCCTTTCCCAACTAGTGGGCCACCAGATGTTGTTGGACCACAACTCCCATCAGCCTCAGCCAGCATTGCCAATGGTCAGGAAAGATGGGAATTGTGGTCCAACAACATCTGGTGGCCCACTAGTTGGGAAACGCTGTGCTAAGGGATTATTTTGCTATGCAAGTTTGTATTACGCTATGCAATCCCCCCCCCCATCACTGCCAGCCACTGAAGAAGCAGGGAAATGCAGAATATTATGACACGTGGATGGGGAAGGAAGGACCCAATGTGGCAATGTGATTTCAGTAGCATCCCCATGCCTTTCATAGTACAGCAAGCATGGGGAGCTTTTTTCAGACCAAGGGCCACATTCCTTCCTGGGCAGCCTTCTGAGGGCCAGAGGTGGGCGGGGCCAGAGGTAAAAGTAGACAGAGGAGCAACAAATATGTAAATGTTAACTTTCTGCAGTAAGCTTGATTCTTTGCATGCTTATGCATCCCTCTCTATCCTCCATCCAGACAAGCAAAAGGCATTATTAGAATTCAAGGACAAGTTCCAGCCAGGCAAACACACTCGGGGTATAAAGCAGGGCCAGTGAGGGGTGTGGCCTGGGGAGAGTTCTGAGGGCCAAACAGAAAGGCCTGGAGGGTTCCCTACCTGTGTGATAAGGAATGGAGAGCCTGCAGCCCTCCAGATGTTTGGGGACTCCCAAAAGTCCTGACCATTGTTGACCCTTAGACTGTCACTAGTAAGTTTCCATCAAGCCTGGAAGCAAGGAAGTGCAAAGCAGGGGTTAAGCTGCTTGCAAGGCTTGCAGAGAGCCTTGGCACGGACCATCAAGGCCAGCACCTGCTGTCAAGGCAACCAGGGAGATATAGGCTGGGAAAGTTCTGCCAGCCTTCTGTGGGGGTTTTGTTTCAGAGTGGAGAGGTTCTCGTTAGGAGGTGTCGTGGGGGAAAGTGAAACCGTTTTTTGTAAGCTTGCATGCTGTAAGCCTTAATGTCTGAAGTAAAAGACTCTTAACCAAGTTCTTTGTCTGTGGATTTCTGGACGTCTTGCTCTTCAGTAGTAACGCGCTGACACGCAAATCACTGCACACGCCAACAGGGTTATGGGCCCAGATCCAGCGCACTCTACAACAGAGTAAAGACGGTTCAGGACTGAGCCAGAGCTCTGGAAGGCTGCTTGATCGTGCCTGGCAGAGGTGAGCAGAGATGGCTGTTAATATGTCTGCAGGCATGCCGATGGAAAGGCTTACAGGGACTAATTACGCCAACTGGAAGCTGAGGATGAGAGCTTTCCTGATAAAAGAGGATTTATTTGAAGTAATCGACACCACCCCACCGGCGGCTCCTCAGGCGGCTTGGACGCGCAAAGATGAAAAGTTGCAGGCGTTTATTACTTTGGCACTCTCTGACTCTCAGTTGCTTTATGTCAGAGATGAAACCACAGCGAGAGGTATGTGGGACGTGCTACAGACTGTTCATGTTCAAACGACAGCGGGGTCCAAACTGTGTCTGGCAAGAAAGCTATACCAGATGCGTTTAACGGAAGAATGCACCATGGCTGAGCATCTCACTGAATTCAGGCATTTATTCGCTGAATTGGAAGACAGACAGATGGAACATAGTGATCTTCAAAAAGTCTACTTGGTGCTGGCTTCACTGGATAAGTCCTGGAACAATCTCGTGATGGCAATGGAGGCCATGCCCGATGGTGGCTTAAATTTGGACTTTATCGAAGAAAAATTGAACCAGGAATGGCAGAGACGACAAGAGAAGAAAAAGACTGAGCTGAGAGAGGCTGTTAAAGGCAAGCAGACAAGCTTCAAGGAGCAGCAGGGTCTTAAAACGTGTTATTTTTGTGGAGCACGTGGGCATATTCAAAGGAACTGTGTAGCCAAGCGGGAAGACAGAGACAGAGGCTGGAGGCAGGCAAGCGTGAACTTTGTCAGCGAAGGGAAGCCTCAAACTAAAGCGACAGATTGGGTGTGTGACAGTGGAGCATCTCATTGTCTCCTAACAGATCCCAGTTTATTTCACACGTCAAAAGCAGTGCAGGACTCTGTTTTACTAGTGGATGGTTCCAGAAGACCCGTGCAAGCCCGAGGGACTGTGAAAATATGTGAAATTGGCATTCTCACTGATGTTCTTTATGTACCTGGATTAGCCAATAATATTTTGTCTGTCAGGAAATTAGTAAGTATTGGATTTTCTGTGGTGTTTGAAAAAGACAAATGTATTGTGCAGAAAGGGGGTGAGGTCTGCATGCAAGGGAGCCTTATAGATTCACAGTTCGTCATTCAGAGCGATCATGCAGAGTGTGCTGTGTTGAGTGCTGAGAGACAGGCACACAGAGGTTGCGTGCATGATTGGCACAGAAGGCTGGGGCATGCAAACTATGAAACCATTAAGAAAACACCTACGCATAGTGAGGACTTGAAACTGACAGATTGTGGGCAATTGATTGATTGTGATGCCTGTCATGAAGCTAAAACCACAATTGCACCTATAAACAGGGAGGCGGAAAGCACCACAACCGCTCCCTACCAGCTCATTCATGTAGATCTATCAGGGCCAATACAGAGTTCACGAGGAGGTGCGAGGTATTTTATGGTTGTGGTGGATGACTTTTCAAGGTGCTGTCATGTTTATTTGCTTAAGAGAAAGGATGAGGCAGAACAGAAGCTGCGTCTGTTCATCAATAGAGTTGAAACGCAGCATAACGTTACTGTGAAAGCTATCCGATCAGACCGGGGGGGGGAATTCACGAGCAAAGCATTACATGACTTCCTGGAAAGTAAAGGAATAAAACAGGATTTCACAGCTCCATTTTCTCCGTTCAGTAACGGTCTTGCGGAGAGAAAAAACAGATCCCTTCAGGAAGCATTGAGAGCCATGTTGGGGGATTCCAGCTTGGGAAACTCTTTCTGGGGAGAGTGTATTTTGTATGCGAATTACATACACAACAGGGTGTTACACAGTGCACTTGGGATGTCTCCCTATGAAAAACTCACAGGCAAAAAGCCGAGGGTACAACACATTGAGAGGTTCGGAGCACGTTGCTAGGTTCACATTCCACAGGGGAAAAGACGTGGCAAACTGGCACCAAGAGCACAGGAAGGATTTGTGCTGGGTTTTCAGAATGCTTATTACAGGGTGTGGGTTCCTAAGACACAGCAGGTTGTGCTGAGCAGAAGCATCAAAGTCTCAGACAAGCCTTGGGTTCAAGACCAAACAGTTATACTCAATGGGTCAGACAATGCACCAACACAAGGGGTGATGACAGAAGAAAAACAAATTCCACTAAAAGATGCTTTAAATGAATTGATCTGGGGCAAACGTAAAACAAAGAAAAGAAAGGCTGAAGATCTGACATCACCTGAAGCCATGCCAGGTACAAGTGCGGCTGGTGATGATGCAGTGGGAGCCGAAGCTCCAGTTGCCTTGAGGCGTTCTGAGAGGGCTAACATTGGGAAGCCGCCTGACAGATTCACAGTGGGTTTAGCCAGTGGCCCAGGTGTGTGCAAAGAAGTTGAGATGGATGCACAAACATTATATCTGACCTGTGTACAACCAAAGTTTGATTAATAAAGTTTAAAGGAACGTTTAAAGGAAGTTTAAAGGAACCAATGTAAAATGTAAATTGAAATGTAACTGCAGAGTAATGTATAATGCCATGTATTTGAAATTGCAAAGTGAAATGTAATGCAATGTAATAAAATGTATTGCTGGGAAAATTGAGTCTTGATGGAAAGGTGGGGACTGTTGACCCTTAGACTGTCACTAGTAAGTTTCCATCAAGCCTGGAAGCAAGGAAGTGCAAAGCAGGGGTTAAGCTGCTTGCAAGGCTTGCAGAGAGCCTTGGCACGGACCATCAAGGCCAGCACCTGCTGTCAAGGCAACCAGGGAGATATAGGCTGGGAAAGTTCTGCCAGCCTTCTGTGGGGGTTTTGTTTCAGAGTGGAGAGGTTCTCATTAGGAGGTGTCGTGGGGGGAAGTGAAACCGTTTTTTGTAAGCTTGCATGCTATAAGCCTTAATGTCTGAAGTAAAAGACTCTTAACCAAGTTCTTTGTCTGTGGATTTCTGGACGTCTTGCTCTTCAGTAGTAACGCGCTGACACGCAAATCACCGCACATGCCAACAACCATTTGGCCAAGCTGGCTGATGCTGATAGTAGTTGTTATTATTATTATTACATTTATACCCCACCTTTCTTTTCATGATAGAAACCCACGGCGGCTTACATATGGTTCCCAGGCAGTCTCCCATCCAGGCACTGACCAGACCTGACCCTGCTTAGCTTCAGCAGAGCGCTAGCCTCATGTGCCCTGAGACCCCAGACAACAACACCCCTGACCAGACCAGTCTATAAAATTGTTAGATGTAAGTTACATCCTGTAACATTGATAGAATGGTGGGGTCAATCAAGAATCATAGAATAGTAGAGTTGGAAGGGGCCTAGATGGCCATTGAGCCCAACCCCCTGCTCAGTGCAAGAATCCAAATTAAAGCATCCCTGACAGGTGGCTGTTCAACTGCCCCTTGAATGCCTCCAGGGCTGGAGAGCCCACCACCTCCCTATGTAATTGGTTCCATTGTCATACTGCTCTAACAGTTAGGAAGTTTTTCCTTATGTTCAGTCGAAATCTGGCTTCCTGCAAGTTGAGCCCGTTATTCTGTGGCCCACACTCTGGGACGATCAAGAAGAGATCCCGGCCCTCCTCTGTGTGGCAACCTTTCAAGTACTTGAAGAGTGCTATCATATCTCCCCTCCTCAAGGATAAACATGCCCAGTTCTTTCAGTCTCTCCTCAATGGGCTTTGTTTCCAGTCCCCTGATCATCCTTGTTGCCCTCCTCTGAAACTGTTCCAATTTATCTGCATCCTTCTTAAAGTGTGGTATCCAGAACTGGATGCAGTGCTCAAGACGAGACCTAACCACTGCCAAATAGAGGGGAACTAATTTGGAAACTATACTTCTGTTAATGCAGCCTAAAATAGCATTTTCCTTTTTTGCAGGCTCGTCACCCTGTTGGCTCATATTCAGCTTGTGATCAACTACAATTCCAAAATCCTTCTTGTATGTAGTATTGCTAAGCCAAGTATCCCCCATCTTATAACTGTGCATTTGGTTTCTTTTTCCTAGGTGTAGAACTTTGCACTTATCCCTGTTAAATTTCATTCTGATGTTTTCAGCCCAGTGCTCCAGCCTATCAAGATCTCTTTGGATTTTGTTTCTGTCCCTCCCAATATCCCTCCCAATTTTGTATCATCTGCAAATTTGCTAAGCGACTCCCCTGCACCTCTTCATTCAAGTCATTAATAAAAAAGTTGAAGAGCACCAGGCCCAGGACCGAGCCCTGAAGTGCCCTGCTCATTACCTTCTCTGAGTTTGAGAAGGAACCATTGATAAGCACTCTTTGAGTATTGTTTATTAATATACAGTCACAGGCCCATTCAAATAAAATAGTAAATAAAACGTCAGAATAGTTAAGATACAGAAATATAAAAGTACAACATAAAAGAAATAACAGTTAAAAAAGAAGAATCCTCTTGCGACTCCTTTGGGCAGAGAAGAGGAACTTAGCCACTGACTCTGTTGTAGACTTATTAAAATCAGCTAGGAAATATTTCAAAGCTAATTACACCTCATAAATGGAAATTGATTTTAAACCGTCAAAAGTTAGCCTTTCTTAATTTTCCTAAACCCAGAGGCCTGCTCTCTCAGCTACAGTGCAAATTATACTTTTACAACTTGTGGACGAAGTCTCCCTGCAAGTGCTTAAAATGGATGACATACTTAATATAGAGTATTTATTCTACGACTACCATCATACACGTGTTGTGGTGACATTTAGGAGTCAGCAGATTACTAGAGAAATTTATGACAAAAAGTCCAGATTTTTAAATGTGGGCATGGAGGTGACTAGATTCTTTGAGAACAATATTCCTATAGCTATATGTCATACAAACTTTAGCCCTGGACAAAAGAAAGAAGGAATTGGTAAACTCATTACCTTGGAGGATTCTAAGTTGGAGGACCAGCACCATAATCCAAACTACCAAAGTACAAAGCATACAAAGCAGGAAACATCTCTCACAGTAAAGGAGCCCAGAGTCCACCTTGTTCCAGAAGAAAAGGATATTTTAACCTCCTTTCTAGCTCTGCCATATCAGTCTCAGGAAAAAATTATTGCTAGACTATCATCTCTGCAAGACACTCTTATGCACCTCAGGTCCCTAGATAAAGTTCCATCTCCTCCGGCAGGGATCCTTAAGATACCAAATAAAAAAGTGAGCACTGACCAAACGAATATTGAGGAGAATGACTGCTATACAAGAGATATCAACAAACTAGGGAACAGCTGCTCCTTCACCAAATAATATTTTACCGCCCCATCATGGTCAGCAATGGCAAGCACAGAATGGTTACAAGCAAGGTATCTTTACGAAGAGGAATTGGGTCACTATGATAATTTACCTAGACGGGAAACTGTTACAACTAATAAGGTGCCAACTAAGCCCCCAAAAGGAATAGGATCCGTTTTCGTGAATGAGCATGGGGAGTTGGACCAGATCGTTGTGCTTGACTGACAGAGTATTCATCAAAATTATCCTTTATTCAGCTTTTTTAATTTTCCATTTAACAGATGGCCTGGGGTCAAACAGAAAGGTTGGGATATGACTAACAACCAGCTTAAAATTCTCACATGGAATGTAGCAGGCTGGGCCACAAAAAAAAGGGATTCAGAGTTTCTCAATTTTCTAAGATCCTATGATGTGGGTTACTAAGAAAATCGATTTGAATGGTTACGTGGTAAATGACATTCTTGCCGAGCTGGCCAATGGAAAAGGCAGAGCAAAGGCAGGCCTGGCTATACTGATATCCACCTCCCTTCAATCAACCATTAGATGGTTTCAGCCTTGTGGAAAAATTGCCGTGGGTGGTTTACTTGAGGTTAGATCCTTGTCTCTTTTGTTTATCAATGTTTATATTCCTCCTTTTCCCTCTAGGAACAGCATAAAAAGGGCCTGGGAAGACTTGGAGTCATATATCATAGAACTAGAATCTAAATCTCCTAGAGCCCACATAATCCTAATGGGAGATTTTAATGCAAGAATTGAACCTAATAATAATATACTTTTTTCATCTGGCTTATGGGAGGAAATTGATACTGAGAATTATACCTTTAGCTACGATGGAAGCTCTAAAGACCTCAAAGTGAACTTTGGTGGTATATGTTTGACACAAATGGCGGGGCGCCTTGCACTCTCAGTCCTGAATGGAAACCATAATTTTGATGATTGTGCTGAATTCACTTATGTATCTGGACATGGAAGTAGTGTGGTTGATTACATGCTGATTTCCCACTCTCTTTCCATCCTGATTAAGGATTTTTCGGTTGAAGACAGGCTTGATAGTGATCATTTACCTCTCAGTTTTATTCTTGTATCAGCTTCTATCCACTTGGACTCTAATAATTTGTATAGAGATCAACTTTTAAAACTTAGGCATAAGAGACTATACTGGTCTGAAGATGTAAACACTAAGGTCACTGGTTTACTAAATTCCCCTGCAGGGGAAGAATTGAAAAGTCCTATTTTAAGAGAGACAGAAATTTCCACTGCCCTAAATCCTTACATGTTACTGATCTCCCTTTTCAAACCTGTCCTAAGCCTGAAACAGTCTACTTCAAGACCAATAGTACAGCAGAGTGTCCCTAAGTGGTTTGACAAGGAGTGCCAGGTAGTGAAAAAAAAACCTGAGAAATGTGTATATCCAGTATAGGAAGGAAAACTTTAAAGCCCTACCCCAAAAATATTATTAGCTTAAAAAGCAATACAAATCACTGCTAACCCAAAAAAAAGCAGTCCAAAATGAGTGGAAGGCACTGATCGATTCCTCATTAAACAATAACTCTAAACTCTTTGGGGTTTTGGTTACTGGTGCTCTTGGCACCACATAAAGCCCAGTTAGCTGTAACATCTCTGCCGACACTTGGGAACTGTATTTTTCCGAAATGTTTGCAGAAGCTAGGGAACATCCACCAGCTGGTTCTTCTTTTTTAGACCTTAATGATTTGCCTACATAGTTCCCAGTTACACAGTCTGAAATAAAATCTCTTATTGTTTGTCTCAAATCAGGAAACGCTCCGGGAACCGATTTAATCACCCCTGAAATTTTGAAGGCAAACATAACCTGGGGGGCCCCTCTCTTGGCAAATCTATTTATGCATATTAATAATACTGGTTCCCCCCCCCAGCTTGGTTAGAGGCTATTGTAATACCAATCTTTAAGAAAGGGGCTAGGGAAGATCCATCAAACTATCGACCTATCCATCTATTGTCGATAGTGGGTAAGCTATATACCGTATATTCCGGCGTATAAGACGACATTTTAACCCAGGAAAATCTTCTCAAAAGTCGGGGGTCGTCTTATACGCCGGGTGTCGTCTTATAGGGCGGGTGCTGAAAAAGAGCGGGAAAATTAAGTCAAAAAATGACGGAGAAGAAGGGGCAATGGCGGCCGTATGCTGTTGAACTAGGGAGAAACTGCACAGCACAGGCTCGCAGGAGCAGCCGCGGGGCCAATAGCTGCACTAGCGGCTCTGAAAAAACAAAAATCCCAGAAGGGATTGGCAGGAGAAAACTGAGAAGGATAAATCAGCAGGGACAGGCAGCCGTCGTAGCCGACTGCAGAGCTCTCCACGGCGGAATTAAAACCGCGGCGTGCGGCTGAGGAAAAAATCACTCTAACGAGAGCACCGCAGCCACAGGCTCTCGTGGGCGGCAATACTAAAATCGGGTGGCGAGGAAAGGCAGGGAGCCGCAGCCGCAAGCTCCCGCCTGAGAGAGAACCGCAGCCACGGTCTCTCCAACAACGCCACAGGACGCGGCTCGAGGCAGCCTAGCCGAGAAAAGCCGCTCCGGGAGAGTCGCGAGCTCCCAAGACTGTGACGGAGCTCAGGAAGAAAAACTCGGAAACGGCCAAAGCCATAGAGACCCGCAGCCACGGTCGCTCTAGGAGCCGTCAGACAATCAACGGGGAAAATAAACTGCCCAAGAAATAAAATGAACTGAAAAAAGCAGTGAAAATAAAGACAGGGGAAGGGAGGGACTTGGGAAACACACAAGTACACTACCTCCGCACCCTGTCAGACAAATACACAACAAAGACGAAAAAACTTAGCTACGCTATAGGATCTCAATCTTGTTCGTACCAAGGCAAGAATGAACTGGAGAGTGGGAGGGGCCTGATGCCCCTAGTCTTGACTTCAAAGACATTCTTGCCTTCGCACGATAGGCTTTGTATACAACAACCAGCCAATCGCCGGTGAGGTACATCGCTTGCATGTCATAAGCAGGGGTAGTCTTATACGGCGAGTATATCCCAAACTCTATATTTTAACTGGAAAAGTTGGGGGTCGTCTTATACGCCCAGTCGTCTTATACGCCGGAATATACGGTACTAGTTATCTGAACCTGAGGCTTGCCGCTTGGATAGAGTATGAGAATATTTTGGGAAATGAACAGGCAGGCTTTAGAAAGGGTCGATCTACCATCGACCACTGTATAGTCTTAAACCATTTGGCTCAGAAATATATGACCTCTTTGGGAAATGGTCTGTTTACAGCATTTATCGATCTGAAGTCAGCTTTTGATTAAATCCCTAGAGACAAACTGTGGCTCAAATTGTTTCACTCTTCTATTGACAAGAGATTGCTTTATCTTATCAGATGTCTCCACCAACGCGGAGTAGAAGGCAACCTGACAAATTCTATTTCTGTTACTAAGGGAGTTCGTCAAGGTTGCATACTAGCCCCTTCCCTATTCAATCTCTATTTGAACGATTTGATTGGATATTGCCTAAATTCTGATTTTCACCCTCCAAAGTTGGCAGAGTCCACATCCTCTTTATTATTATATGCAGACGATGCCGTGCTTATGTCTCTATCAAAAATAGGGCTCAAGCATTTATTACGTGTCTTCATGGCCTATTGTAAGGACAATTTGCTGACAATTAATTTTAGTAAAACCAAGATTATGGTTTTCTCTAGGCGACCTCAGTCAAATAAGAGGATTATTGCCAGCCAACATATAGATCAAGTCAAGCAATTTAAATAGACCTGGGTGTAACGTTCTCTTCTACTCTTTCTTGGGCCACCCACAGAAAACACACAGTGCAGGTAGCCCAGAGTACTACCAAGGCAGTTTTTCATTTTTTTTATACAGGGCCCAATATATTCCAGCTGCCATCCAGGTATTTAAGGCTAAAATCTTGCCTCATTTACTGTACGGTGTTCCAATTTGGATCCAGGGATTTAATCCAGCTGTGGAAAGTGTCCTTTCAAAATTCTTGAGATCTTTATTTGGAATGCCAAGGTGTGTCACAGCCGTGGGCTTATGTCTCGAGGCCGGCCTTGTTTCTATTGAATGGGCTGCATGGTCCTTTGCTTTTACATACTGGCATAAGGTTGTCTGCAGCGATCCTTCTTTAGGCTATTTAAACCTTCTTTTGAAAGATGTTTACACCAGTTCTTGGTCTAACTTTTTAATTGTTAATCTGCATTCATTAGGTTTTTCTTTTGATTTTGTCCTTACACAAAATTTCAGGACTGCTAAATTCATTTTAAATCAACGAATTAGGGATATCGACTTTCACTTTCAACTTTCTGTACCAAATGCTTGCAAAATGTGCTCCCCTACCTATCTTGGTCTGAATTTCCTGTTCCCCAAACACACTCTTTGAGTACAATTCTGTAGCCAACTGTGGATCCACCTGATAGTTGTTACCTCCAGCCCACATTTAGCTAGCTTGCTACTCACAATATCATGGAGCACTTTGCAAAAGCTTTGCTGAAGTCGAGATATATTATGTCCACAGCATTCCCACAGTCTACAAGGGAGGTTACTTGATCAAAAAACAATATAAGATTAGTTTGGCAGGATTTGTTCTTCATAAATCCATGTTGGCTCCTAGTAATCACTGCATTGTTTTCAAGGTGCTTACAGACTGACCACTTTCTAATCTGCTCCAAAAAATTTCCAGGGATTGATATCAGGCTGACTAGGCTTTAGGTCCCAGGTTCCTCCCTTTCCCCCTTTTTGAAGACAGGGGCAACATTAGCCCTCCAGTCACCTGGCACTTCACCCATCCTCCATGATTTCGCAAAGATAATAGACAGTGATTCTGAGAAATTGATTGTAGATCCTGCTATCCACAAGGGTAGGTGTGCTTACTTGATATGTGTTTGAAAACCCTCTCCTTGATTAAGTCATCCACATTTTTTACTCTCTGCACATGCCCCAGATGAATGAAGAAGGAAGTGGCGATTGCAGTCTTAGGGTAAAGACACACTGACTGGTGTGCTAGCTCCAGTGCATCTCCACCTCTCTTTTCTGAAAACAGGGGCACATGATATTAGTCAAACTCTCTCCCTTTTTACTCTAAAAACTAGTTGGATCAGCTTGAACACATTTTTTAAAAAATTCAGCTTCAGGCAGATTTTGCAAATGATTGGTAGATCAACATCTGTTTTCAGATAGACGCACTGGGGTAATGCAGAATCATTCTGCAATGGGAGTTTGGAAGATGGCGGATGGCAGACAACACTAAGTACGCCTACTCCAAATCCTTGATAAACTTTTCACCATTAATTGAAACTAAGGGAATAATTTCCATCCTGTTTATGTGGCTGCTTATCCATGGATTGTTTTTGTTGGCTGGATGCCTGATTTTTGGCTGCCTCCCTGTTATCTCTCCTGGCGTTTGCTTACTGCTCTGGTCTTCTACAGCGGGCAATTTATGAGAGGACAAAGATAACTGCTGTTTAGAAAAAATAAGACTGAGCAGATAAAAGCTGGAAGCCGAAACCCAAAAATTAAATGAAGAAAGAATCTGAAGGGAACACTTGACACCAGGAGGCCTTGAAATAAACAGAAAGTGAGTAGCAACTAACTCATTTCCAAGTTAAACATCCTAGCCCAATCGTTGATTGGGGTGGAAATTTGATATGGTACACACGAGAAGGGATTATCGGATTCAGGGGCTTGATATCTTGGAACTACTACCAATGGAGAAAAAGTCTTAACCACTAAAAATTACCCAGTATTTTCCTCCGAAAGACCACCCAAACTTAATTGGGATAATGGAGGGAAAAGGACAAGAATCTGTACTAGAGGAAAGGGGCCTTGAGTCTGCAAAAACCTGGGCTAATACTGAAAATAACAATACCAGGAAAGAGACTGATAAAGTCCCTTCCATGGACACACCTCTAGACTGGTCTTTGGATCTAAATGGGGCACTGCAAATAGAATGTTCTGCCCTGCTGACTCCCTCTCTGGCTCAGGAGATTGCAGAAGCAAACAATTTGGTACACCCATTGATAACAAAAAAATCGCAAGTTTTGAATACAGATTCGACAGATAAGGAAATGGGGTCTTTCGGGACTGATCTTGACACCTCACACCCCACTCTACATCCCCCTGTCACTACATCAAGTCCTGACAGAACTATTGGGGGGAAAAGCGCACTGAATACAACTAGTCATGTATCACTAGATTGTTGGCTTTTTACACTGACTAAGGATATTGAGCATATTAAGAACTTCATAAGTGAGGCGAATAAGCTCTTAACCACACTCGTAGAGGTGTACAGAAACTACCCTCCCTCCTCTGATCCTATCTCTCGATCTAATCAAACTCAGTCACAACAAATGCCTCAAACTTTAAACAAAAGGACAAGAGAAATCGGCTGACCAATTTAAGAAAACGGCATGGTAAGATGACCAGAACGTCCAAATTAAGTAAAAACATCAAGCGTCCTAAATTTCAACAATATGTTAAAATGAATTTTTCTAAACTCTTTAAAATTTTAGAGCTACTTGTTGAATCAAAAGGAAAACAAAAAAATAATTGTCCAACCCAAACTATAAATAGAAACCATCTTAAAGAGAAAACAGATCTTAAGATTCCTCTGAGCCTCCCTCAACCAAAGGATTTAAAAACACCTGTATACAAACAGACAACTCTAAGCCAAACATGCTCTCACTCTGATACTGGGGTGATTAAGAAGCAGGCTTCTATCTCAAAATGGCAATTAAAACTTGTTCGTAGAAAACTAGTATTAACAAATTATTCGAACCGCCAGGACACCTTACACAATGGGATCGGAAAACTCATTTGCTGAAATTACTTAATACTGTTCTCCCCGGCCGATACTTATCATCAAATATAACTTCAGTAGAATATCTTTATTACAATCAGTTCAAGGCACGAGCAATAGTGACGTTTGACTCCAGGCAGAAAGCAGATCTTCTACTACAACACAAAATGAGACTATGGTATTATGGCATTGAAACAAAGAGATTCTTTATAAACACAGCATTACCACAACCTCTTTCTTTATATTTTTAAATAAAAATATGAAAGAAAAAGCTGATATGAAACACCTAACAAAACAAGCAGAGGCAAACCTAAGACAGGATGTCCTACCAATCCCGGACCAACATGTCCATACCAGCGATCCTATAAAAGAACCTTCTCGATCTGAACCAGCTCAAGTGTCCATCACTGAGAAAGAACCAGGTCCATATATCGATGAGGAAGTCAGACTGTTGGAAGCTTATATAGATCTCTCGAGTGCGGCACAATTCGACATAGTACAAAGATTGCAAAACCTGACTATGTTATTAGTTAGTAAAGCTCCAGACCTGAACAGCCTTCCAAAAAGCCCGTCAGAAGGAAGATGCCCAACAGAAAACTCCCCACCGAGATATGATAAAACTCTGGAACCTATTGAAGGTGACGATCTGGTTATGACGCAACCGGAGAGGTATAAAGAATCCTTAAAGACGACACCAAAATTAATGCCACAATCGCTTAAAATATGACGGAGAAATATCCAGCCTTCTCCTAACCTTTCCTTCCTCTCCTGGAATATTGCGGGAGTGAAATCTAAAATTGCTGACCCACCTCTATTGACTTACCTTAAAAAGTTCGATGTGATACTGCTACAGGAGACATGGGTTACCGATTCAATTGATATTGATGGATTTACAACCTATGCTATGCCAGCAACTTATAGTGACAAAGGAGGGCATCCAAAAGGGAGCCTATGTATAATGGTCTCTATCAATTTAAGATTAACGTTGAATTATCTACCATGCTTGCCAGGATTGGCTATGACACTGGCTCTTAAAACGAAGGAGTCATGTTTGCTATTAATTAATGTCTCTCTCCCCGCTATTAGGAAGAACAGTCAAATTAAATCTATGTATCATCTACTAGAGGAATATATTGTTAAACTATCAGTACTTCATCCAGAGGCCGTGATAATAATAGCTGGCGATTTTAACGCTAGATCTGGACCTAGTGATCAGAAACTATATGAGCGTTTCTGACAAATTCCCCCTGACCTATATGAGGATTATAAAGTTCCTCTGCGTTCCTCAAAAGATAAAGGGATAAATTATGCAGGCCTCTCCCTTATTCAGATGAATTATAGATTAAATCTTGCCTTGATAAATGGGTCAGTTGAGGGTGACTGGCTTGGAGAATATACATACCTTTCGGGGATGGGGTCTTCGACTATTGATTATTTTATAATATCTAGGGATAGGTTTTCTATGGTTGCTTCCTGCTCTGTTGATATCCGAACAGAAAGCGACCATTTACCTCTCCTATTATCATTAATTTGGGGATCGCAAGAAATTCGACCTCCAAAGACCCCAATCGTAAAGTGGGAGCCTACGGAGTCTATCTCATGAGTACGCTGGCCAGTCAAGCTAGAAAAACATTTTAGAGAAATCATATACTCCCCAACTGTGACCCGTCTTCGAGAAGCACTACTATCAGCTATTCAGGGACAGTCTGCAATTATAGCTTACCAGAATATGCTATTAGAGGTTCAAACTAATTTGACCGCAAATTCCTCTTCAAATGGAAACAAGGGCTCAAATTTTCATAAACAATGGTTCGATCAAGAATGCTTGGTCCATAAGAATCTTTTGATTACTAAATACAGGGAGTATAGGTCCCAAAATTATACAGAAGTTCCAGTAGAATATAAAGAACTGAAACAGAGTTACAAAAATTTAATCAAACGAAAAAAGCTAGAAACCCAAAAACTATATTGGCAACAATTGATCGCAGCCTCCAAGATTAAGAATACTGCATTATTCTGGAAGTTAGTTGCCAGAGGATGGCCTAAGACACCATCAAAGTTGGACTCTCATATCCCAGTAAACAAGTGGGAAAGTTACTTCCATAAGGTGTATGCAAGTGATCAGAGTAAGTCAAGCCAAGCTCTAGTATCATCAAATAATCTCCCCAACCGGCCCCCAGTGACAGAATGTGAAGTAATTTCACTAATTGCCACTTTAAAACCAGGGAAAGCCCCCGGCGTAGATAACATTACGTCCGAAATGATTAAAACTGATCCTAAATGGTGGGCACCTATACTAGCAACACTTTTCACGAGCGTAGATCAGACGACCATTATCCCTGAGGATTGGGGCCTAGCTATCATCGTCCCAATATTTAAGAGAGGAAATAGAGCTGAACCAGCAAATTACAGACCTATAAGTCTGTTGAGTGTGATCAGCAAACTATATGCTAAACATCTCCTAGCAAAATTCCAAACCTGGCTTGAGCAGGAAAATATACTTGAGGACGAACAAGCCGGGTTTAGGACAAATCGTTCCACTATTGACCATCTATTAGTTCTAAATCATCTTATAGACAAATATTCAAAGCGCCCGGGGGGGAGCCTTATATGCAGCTTTTATAGATTTTAAATCTGCATTTGACCTCATCCCCAGAGATAAATTGTGGGCAAAATTGCTTATACGCAATCTCTATTCAAATACCTGTGTGTGCATTAGATATAATAATGCTGGCAATCTATCAAGGCGAATTCCAACGGTAAATGGAGTAAAGCAAGGCTGTATATTAGCGCCAACGCTATTTAATTATTATGTGAACTCTTTAATTAAAAGCCTTGCAAAAATCCCCTCTCACCATCCTACGCTTTCAAATAGGCCAATTTCAATATTGCTATATGCAGATGATGCTGTGCTGGTGTCTCTTTCTCCTGTCGGCCTCCGGCGACTTCTTCTAGCCCTTTCCAACCATTGTATGAACGAAGCATTGGTAATTAATTACGAAAAGACCAAGGTAATGGTTTTTACCAAAAAGCGCAGTAAACACCGATGGACCCTGGGGGGTAATGCCATAGATCAAGTAACCATCTATAAATATCTTGGCATAGTCCTTAACTCTTTGGGCAATTGGCAACCCCAGGCGAAATGTGCAAGAATAAACGCCCAAAGAAGTGTAAATGCCCTCCTTTCTTACTACAATAAGGGTGGACAGCATATTCCTTCAGTTTTAAAAGTATTCACTTCTAAAGTTGTCTCACAATTACTATATGGTGCACAGGCAAGCGTATATACAAATTTCTCTATATTAGAATCTGTACAAACTAAATTTCTCAGGTCCATTCTGGGAGTCCCTACCTGTGTATCCAATAATGCTTTGCGTTTGGAAGCTGGACTCCCAACACTCGAATCACGTATCTGAATCCTATCTGGATTCTGCAATGAGCTTTTACTGTGTTTTTGGAATGAAACCAGTCTCTTAAGCAATGCTTTTCGGGGGGGGGGGGAATATGCAATAGATACAGATTGCAGAAAAAGCAAGTGCTTAGTCTCCATTGATTACAAAGTGATGTGTGTATGCAGCCACAGAGTCAAATGCTTATTTATTTGTTACATTTCTACCTCATCCTTCCTCCCAAAAGCTAAAGTTGCTAGGCTTTGTCCCTCTCATTTCATCCTTGCAAAAATACCCATGTATCAGCAAAAAGACCTGGAGAAAGGGGGCAGAGTGTGTACGGGAGTTAAGCAGATAGAGAAATGGAAGCTCATGGACTCAGAACAAGACAGAAAGGTCCAGAGAGAACCCTGCCCTTGTGTTAAGCAGCCTCGGGAACTAAACATTGTTATGGCTAGGTGACCATCATCCCTTCTATTTCCAGTGTTTAAGTGTGAGTGCCCATGCTTATGCAGTCAAAATGGCACCATCCATACACAAGAGGAAGGTATTAGCAGGCTGGGGGAACACCAAGGTTTGCAGAAGTATGAAATTGGGGGGCAAGAGGGGGACATCTAAACAAGTTGTTGGAGACCAAAAATGGTCAGTGACTAAAGAATGCTGACTTTTGGGGGGAAGGGGAATGGGAGGATGGTGGAATGGAGTATCCTGAAGGGGGGCACTACACATGAACACTCACACTGCATTTTTTCTTTCTTTTCCTTTCGTTAGGTAGCTTACCGGTTAATAGCCCATATTGGTCAGTGGTACATGTTTCCTCAATGGGAGGTAACGGTTGGGGGAGAGAGGTTGCTATCTCTCTGTGTTTGGATAAGACTGGAGAAGATGATCCCCCTACCTGCACCCCCACATCTCCAGCTAAAAGGAATGGCTGGTGCAATATGTGTGTGTGCATGTATGTGAAGAAACTGCAGGGTTTCTTTTTCTTGTTGCAGTTTTGGCAGAGAGCGCAGTTAACCTTCAAATTGTTAGCTGAAGCACCTTGAAGGTGCAGGGCCTCTCTCTCAAGAATATGCCCTTGAACTCTGATCATGCTACTGTACAAAGGCAAACATTTACAATTGCTGCTCTGCCCACTTTTGCCTCTTTGCCCTGTCCATCACTGACATGTGGTCTGCAAAAGGTTGCTCTGAAGGATGCAGCCCCTGGGCTGAAAAATGTTCCCTAACCCTGCTCTTATTTATGTATTTATTTTATTCGATTTATTAGTCGCCCATCTGGCTGGAAACCCAGCCACTCTGAGCGACATACAAAATAAAGGCATATAAACATCAAACATAAAAGTATATAAACATCAAAAAACAAGTAATAAAACTAAACAACAAAGTAGAAGCTATCCCCCAACCCACACAGCCCAACCCAAAGATCAGAAAGTCTTCCTAAAGAAGCTGCGTTTGAAGGCTGGAGGGTGGGGCAAGGCAGGTGGAAGCAGCCTCCCCTGATGGCAACAGAGTCTCTCTCCCCTCATCCCTCCCCTACTATCTTAGTAGTTTATTATTATTGTTGTTGTTGTTTGTTGTTGTTGCAGCACTGTACATAAAATAAAACAATAAAAACAAGTCCCTGCCCCCCAAAAGCATATAATCTAAATAAAATAAGGACAACCAAGGAAGGGAGGGGAAACAGAGGACAAAGCGAGGACTTCAAACACACATACTCTTGGTATCCAAATTATAGAAAATAAAAAACCTAAGCTGAAATTCCAAAAGCTTTGGAAAAAAGGAAGGTTTTTAAAAATAAAAACTGGAATTGAGGGACCAGTCCGCAAGTGGAGACAATTCCAGGAAAACGGAGCAGCAGCAAGAGAAGATGGACAAAGTTTAGCTAAAGAGCAAACCATCCTAGGACAGGGAAGAAGCCCAGCATTTGAGGAGTGGAGATCCAGAGCAGGGCTAATGAGAAATAAAAATGGAGAGATAAGGAGGAGCCAGATTGCATAAAGCTTTAAAAATTAAAACAAGATGCTTGTACTGAATCCTGAAATAAATAAGGAGCCAGTGAAGGGCCTTCCAAAGTGGAGTGACATGGTCAAAATGACAGGCCAAATAATGACCTTGGCAGCGGAGTGTTGAACAGAAACCAGAGTTCGTGGAATACCAGTCAAAAGAAGCTTACAATAGTCAAGGCAAGAAATAACTAAAGCATGAACTAATGTCTTTGCAGAGGAGACAGACAAAAAAGGTCTGATTCTAGCAATATTATAGAGGAAAAAATGACAGGACTTTGATACAGCCTTAATGCGGGAAACAAAAGAGAGTTAGAGCCAAAACCAAGACTATGTGCTTCCTCCTCAGGATAGAGAGGGACGTTGTTAACAGTGATGGAAAATATATATTGCAAAGAGGGCTTAGGAGGAAATACGAGCATGATACATGGTAGTACAGTAAAACCTCAGTTAAGGAATTCTCCAGGAAGGAAGCTCTGTGCCTTTGCTTTAAGGTGAAACTGACAAGTCTGTGTGTTTGCTTTGCATTAAAGAGATTTCTTGCTTTCTCCCAGGGCTGGGGAGGGAAAGATCCAATACATTCAGAGGAGGAGGAAAAGGAGGTGAGGGGGAAGGAGTGGTTGCTGGGTAGGCACCCTTTAAAACCCGTTGAAGCTGCCCTCACCATCTATGAGCTGGTGTAGGAACCTATCCCTATTCTTTCCATGTTATTCTCACCTTCCGTACCAAAGTTTCTGTTAAAGAAGTAATGTCTTTGTGAACTGAGGTATTACTGTAGGTCTTCTGTTCAGGGCTGCCCCAAGATATTTTGCTGCCTGAGCTGGGCCACTGGCCTGATCCAACAGGCTCTTGTTCTCAATATGCTTTCCCCTAAAGGATTCAAGAACACCGCATTTCCCTTTCAGTTTGGTCCTGAAATATTGTAGGTTTCTTTTCCAACTTGTAAGGCATATGAGAGATGGGTTGCTTTTATAACTGGACGGGATGATGCTCAGGAGAATATGTGTGTATACTGGTGAGCTGGAGCTGCATCTGTTTCTGTATTGTAAAAAAAAGAAAGAAGGAGCAGCTTAACACACAACTTTCATGCTCTAATTTTAAGTAAACGGGGGACACTTTGAGTCTGCACAAAACCAGTCTAGCCTTGTTATGCATGCTAAATAACTCTCTAAAGAAAATAACTCCTCTATATAAAATTAGGGGCAATCGGCCAAGTTGCCAGAAGCAAGGCAGCAAACTGCGTTCTTTGCCACCTTGATGCAATTCTGAGGAATAGTTACAAGCTACATAGATGTGTATGTACTTAAATGGGGAACAGAATGGGGAACAGAAAGACTTTATAGTCATTGGGTGAAGAACTGGCCAATAGCAATCCAAGGTGGTTGCTACACCCATTCTGTGCTCTTAATATTCTATTTTCAGAAAAAGGAGGCAAGTACACAGAGTTCAGTAAATACTCAGGGGTATTTTAAAAAACAAACAAATAATGCAGTTTGGAGTATATAAACATCACATTCTGAGCTAAAATCAGTGGCTTATTTGCAGTGGGATTTAAGTGTTAATGGTATTTTGGACTGCATCCTAGAAACAAACTTTCTTTTCCAGTCAGAGAGTTGAGCCAAACAGCTTTCAAAAGGAATCATCTAAGAGACATGCATGTTAAATGAGAGGTCAATAATCGGAAGAGCTAAAGCTTGTCTTTTATTGCTTTTTTATTCATTTTCTTTTTCTTTTTTAAAGAAATCCTCTGAAGATGTTCCTTGGTTAGAAAATGAATCCACAATCTGGGCTGGTACCAGGCATGACTGGGCCTTTGGGCACCTGCTTCCCCTGAACCCATGGCACTGTAGCCCAACACCTTCCAATACAGGCAGCTTGGGGATAATAAGATCGCCCACGCATCCCACCTACCTGTTGTATTGTGTGAATGACATGTGCGCATAGTGTGAATGCCTGCCATCAATCAAGATGGTGGTAGGGGCGTTATGCATGGTATTCCCATTGATGGGAGAAGTAGGTGGGGCATGCGTGTGGGCTGATTGAAACCCACACCATCTGTATCGGAGAGGGTGCCTGGGAGCTCCCTCTTTGCGATAAGGTTGGGTTGCAAGACCCACTGCTGCTGTGGATCACGGAACAGGAGCACCACCCTCTCACCCTAAGGAGGGGCTCTTCAGGAGCCCCTCTGGGCCACAGAGGCCCTCAGCCAGGGCCCATCCTGGCCACCCTCTGGCGCTAGCCCTGTCCACAGTGTCCTCAGTCTTTCAATTGCTTACTGCATGAGAATATTGGAGTAGACTGATTACTGTCTTTACTGTTCCTGCTCCATAGTCCTAGGGTGGGGAATGTGGCCCTGCAGGTATAGTTAGACTTCAGCTCCCATCAGCTCCAGCCAGCATAGCCGATGGTGAAAGATGATGGGAGTTGTAGTCCAGAAACAGCCTGAGGGCCACAGATGTGCCACCCCTGCCGGAGACCATGTGAAATAAAGGCTCAAAGCCTTGCCTATTTCAGCCTCCTCACAGATATTGGTCACTTAACTTGCTTATTAACAGGGCTTTTTATGGTTCCCTGGCAAGACTCGTAATACAAACCTGTGGCAGTGTTTTTCTTAGGCCACGGGAAGACTATGATAGAGGAGTCAGGGTTATTTGGGAACTGTGCACAGCTAATTCACTATGCCTGAATGTGAGAGTGTATGGCAAACTACCCAGAAATCATATATATATAGATGTTGGAGAATTTTGTATTTCTCCTGTGGGTTCTTTGCTGGGGGTCCTTTAAATAATAATCTCTGAGACAGGCTTAAAGCAAAAGGGTAGGCTTTTATTAAAAAAATAAAACAAGCATATGCAAGGTCAGTCCCCCAGAACACATCCAGGAAGTATCCAAGAGGGACTGCAAAGAAATACAGTCTGAACAGATCCTTTATACCTTACTGAATACACATGTGACATTAGTTTTACTAATCCCCTAAGTTCTTTGTAATAGTTCTTCCCTCTTGAAATATTTCCAACAAACCAGATAACTTTATTAAAATGAATACATGTATATTCCTACCTCCCATCTCTATTGTGTTCATTGATGTCAACCTGTCCCCTTTGCTGATATTACCACAATTAAACTGTCATATATTACTGATGATCTTGTACTGTTCTGAAACCAATATGTACCATTTACATTCCATACTATCATGGCTCCTGATCAGCCAAACTGGTCAAGGAATATCTCTTAGGACAAAACAGCATGTTCCTTGCCATGATGTCAAAGCCAAGATTTGGTTCACATAGAGTGACTGGAAGTTCCATATAAGAATTCCTCTTACTACCTTGCTATAAAGAAGGATTAATTATAATCACCATATTATAGCTGCAGGCCACATAATATACAAGTTATTTTGAATCACAATAAAAGAAAGGGGCAAATCTGAGCTTAGCCACAGAATTTCCCCCACCTCCAAAACACACTTAACTAATTTCATGAAATAAAATTATACACATCATACCACTACAAAATCAATATCATTCTAAAATTTCTGTCTACTAAGATTTTCCATTATAAAGATTTCAGCCTTGTGCTTTCCAATAGAAAATCAAAAACCCAATTTCCAAAATCAAGTAATAAAGCATATTAACTAAGAAATGGCTTAACAATACTAAATTAATGATCTCCGGCCACAGTTTTAGCCGTTTCTTGGCACGGAGTGATTGCTCAGGAATTATGCAGCAGGGTGACTTTAACCCTTTTTCTGCTTGGTACATGCAGGCCTGCTTTTAATGCCTGCTGTGTGTGAAAGGAGAAAGAAATCCATTTTACCTTCATTAATTTTCAAGGACCTAAATCGCTTGGGGCCAGGAAGGGGTTCTCCATCATAGAAGCAGAGAAAGAAATAGAAATCCATGCATGTAACCTTTGAACTGCACTTTTGAGAGTAACCTCTTTTTCTTACAGGTCATTACTGCAGCTTGAACACATTTTGCATTTTTGCTTCAAGCACAGAATGTTATCCCCCATGGAAATGTCATGCTGCAGAATTAAGGGAGCCAGGCAAATCAGGAACAGAATGAATTGAAAATGGAGCAGCACCCGTTCTGTGGCAGTTCAAGAGTTTACCCTCTAGAACAGCCTTTCCCAACCAGTGTGCCTCCAGATGTTGTTGGACCACAACTCCCATCAGCCTCAGCAAGCATTGCCAATGGTCAGGAAAGATGGGAATTGTGGTCCAACAACATCTGGAGGCACACTGGTTGGGAAAGGCTGCTCTAGAACCTTGTTATGCACTCCTCACTTGCACAAGCAGCGAGAAGTTCCCTTTGGTTGAGAGCACACTGGAGACTTAAGTGCCTATGTAATATCTGCCTGATTTTCAAACATGCAAAAAGAATATAAGTAGAAGCAAAAGTCACTCTGTTAATGCCACAGATCTGCTCCCTCCTTTCATATCACCAGAGCCAGCCAAGGCGCTTTACTTTGTCAATAATAGCACCTCTGTGTCTTCAAAACTGCTAACTGCTGTTGCTCTTGCACAATATGCTGAGCTTCCATATTTGCAAGAAACATCCACAACCATGAGGCTTAAGGAATAATTTCTTTTTGTCCCCAACTCCAGTCACAAAAGTAAACAAAACAGTTGCAATAGACCCATTCACAGTAACCAGGGCAGCAAATGTACTAATATGTTATTTATTTATTACTTGCTTGCATTTCAGTGGCAAGATCAGAGCGATATTGCATCAGGCTCTGTCTAAAATGACATATAATCCACACCTTGCAGAGTCTGGAATCTGAATGTAGGACAACTGCATTTCCAGGGAGTGCGAGGAGTTCTTGTAAGGGGTCAGGGAAGGATTTTACCTCTTAGAGCAGAAAAAAGGCAGAGATTGCCATTAAGAAATCTCCATCGTTTATTTTGTATAGTAAACCCTTGGAAAGTATGTAGCATTGGGTGGTAACTATTTAGTATTTGAAGAATTATAGCAGAATCCTATGCACTTTTTCTTTTTTAAGAAATAAGTCCCATTCAGTTCAATGGGAACTTACTTCCGGGTAAGTATGTATTGTATACTACACTTACAGTGTGTAAGATACTGCCTAAATTAACGTATTAATTTATTTAATAACAGTGTCCACAATATACTGCTGTCAAACAACTAACAACAGGAGGTAAACGAACAGCCACTAAAATGATAATTTAATATACAAGGCATATCTGCCTTTTATTAACCTGACATACAGACTTACGGCATAACCCTATGCTTGCATCCAGTGGGCTTTGCTCCCCCTAGCCAGTGTGTTTAGGTCTGGAGATTTACACGGGTTGATACTGACTTCTGCATCAAACTGCATTATTGGGGTTACTGTTTCTCCTCTCCTCCCCGGTAAGTTGCCCATCCAAGTAAGCTCGCCGAAGACGGCCCATTTTAGGCTGCAAACTCCCCCGCCGCCGCCCCAGCAGTATCGAAGTGATAAGCTATAATAAGCAATTTCAAGTAGGAAGCTGACGGCTTGCCATTTCGACGATGCACGGGGAAAACCTTTGCAGCTTGCTCGCATAGCCGGCTCGCTGGCTTGCAGCCACGCTTTGCAAACGACACCTTAATCCTCCCCTCCACCTCTCTGAAGTGACCTACAAATATATTATCCGTCACAGGGAGTGAAACAAATCTATGTGCTGCTGCCATTGGCTCCTGCCGAGGGTGGGGACAGAGGGCGCTTTTCTCCATAGGCAGAAATGGTGTCATTTCACCGCGTTGCATCACACGCCCGGTGCACCGAAGCCCTCCCACTCCGCTGCGAATCTGGCTGCGTAACGGGAGGGAAGGCAGGAGGCTCGTGCGGTTCCGCCGCTCCGATTGGCTCGCGGAGGGCCGAGAGGCGGGCTGGCCCTGCCCTTATAGGGCAGGAAAGCTGTCACACTACTCGCCGGATCAGGTTTCTGCCTTTTACTAAGAGCCATTTCGAGCAACGGAAATATTTCGGGAATTCGCCGGGAGAGGTGGGTTTGTCGTGGGCTGCTCCTACTGCGTGCGGGGAAAGGGCTGGAGTCCAGCGGGAAGAGGCAGCACCAGCCGCCTTGCTGCGTATCTCCTCCTGTAAGGCAAGCCTTGCCAGGTAAAAGAAAGCAAAAGCGTGGCCCTGCCTGCTTTTCATGCATCCTCTTTGGGCCCACGGCACTTACTCTGCTCTTTCTCCTTTAGAGGAAGCCGCAGGGATTGCTCATGGGCGCAGTGACGAACCGTTCCAAAACGCTGTTTGGCCCAACTGCATCTTTCAGACTTTTCTGCCGATGCATCTTTAGCTTGCTCAGTTTTTGATCTAGAGGTGCGCTACGAGGAAGAGGGTGGGTTTCTTTTTCCTTCTCTTCCCCCCCCTTTTTTTAACTTCTCGGCTTTATTGCGCGGTCAGTTTGCAAAGCTCAACCCATTGGCTCTGGAGTTGCTCCAAGTTGCATTAATGCAAATTAATTGCCCCTTGGGGTAAATGGTGTAGATGATGCCTGCAGCTAGTGCATGTAGCCTGATGTTGTGCGCGCTTGCCCGTGGGAAATAAACTCGCCGGACTCAACAGGGTCTTTTTCACAAGTCAGCGTGTTTGGGATTGCATCTCTCCACGTTTACGAACGCTGCTGCCTAGATTTATGGGAACATTCCTTGATAGTTCTGTCTTAAAAAAAATAAGAGCCTGTCAGGATCTGACCAAAGGCCCGTCTAAGCCCAATACCCTCGATCCTTCAGTAGCCAGGCAAATACTTTAAGAAAACCTACAAGGAGCTGCTATTATTATAATCTTATTTTGTATAGCGCATCCATGGGTTCAGAGCCCTTTTGCGCTCACTCTGTAGTTTCCACAACAACTCTGTATGGTAAGCTAGTCTTATTCCCCACAGATAGGGGACTGAGGCTGAAAGAGAGTGGTTTTGCTTAAGATCACCTCGCGTGATTTCATGGCGGGGCGAGATTTGAGCCAGGGACCTCCTTAGCCACTATGATTCAAGCTTACCCCGCTGTTGATCTCCATAGGAACCTACGTGCAGAGGTACACTGCCCCTGAATCTGGGGGTTCCATTTGAACTTCCATGAAAAATAGCTATTTTATCGACCTCTCTTTCATAAATGTCTCTGCTCGTTTTTTTCACTTAGGCCGCTCTGGTTTAAGTTCTTAAATGTAGCAGCTAACTTGCCATGAGAGGCCTGTGATGTTTTCCCTTCGCCTTTCATTCCTCTCCTAAAAAATAAATTTAAAAAATTCCCAGGCCCTTTGTTGCGTCGTTAAATCCCCAGGCTGCTCTGTTATGGTTCGTTTGCCCTAAAGGAGGAAGCGAGCTCGTGCTTCTTGCTGGCTTCTCTCCAGGGCAATATGGATATGCTATAATGCGTGCGCATGGTAACTTTGCAACGGAGCTATTTTTAGGAAGCAATTCCCGCCCTGCCCCCGGACTCCTGGATGGGCCTTCGGTCTGATCTTGAGCGG
This sequence comes from Rhineura floridana, assembly GCF_030035675.1. NCBI lineage: Eukaryota > Metazoa > Chordata > Lepidosauria > Squamata > Rhineuridae > Rhineura > Rhineura floridana. The sequence goes on from NC_084488.1 coordinate 105,596,635, forward strand.
CTCTTCTTATGCAGGGGAAACGCATGACATTGAACTCGGAGCGGCCATTCCCTCCCGGTCTTGACAATGCACAATCGCGTTTCTTCCGAAGGGTGCACATGAGGGGCGGCTGTTTCTGGATGGATCGTCAGGAAGGAAGCCGCCGGCTGCGGTGCAAACGGCGCTTGCCTGCCTGGAACTCAAGAAGAATTCTAGGCGGGCTGGACGAGGGGCTGCGCAACGCCGGCAGGGATTTCTTGGGAGCCGCCGCATTCTAGAACGCGGGCCCGGGGGATTCTATTTGGGAACGCGGCAGCGCCCAGTTTAAGCCGCCGGAGCGGTCCCCTCCCCGGGATCCCGTTGGGAATGCTGGAGGGCGGGGCGGGGGAAGGAAGGAAGGAGAGGCGTGTATCGGCTTCTCTTTTTGCCTTTCTCCCTTTACACGCAAGGAGGCGTGTCTTCGCTTCGATCGGCTCTGGTGGAGAAAACCTCTTCCAGTTTGCCTGACGCAATCGTGAGGCCCATGTGTGTGCCTTTTTAATATTTGCAGGATACAGTCTGTTCCCCCCCATCCTGGTGTCAGGAGTTGGCATCGTGGCCCACGCTTCAACAGGGGCCTGTCACTGGCTTCCTCCTTCACCTCTACCCAGAGCCCGCCCCTCCCCCCAGTTGTTTTCTCTCAAATGTGTCAAGAGCAAGGAGAAAGTACCACAGCCCCCATTTGCCTTGCTCTCTCCTAGGCAGCTGGCTGGATCGTGCCCAAAGGAAGAGGGCAAATAAATGGGCAGAGGTGATGATGGTGGCAAGGAGGCCAGCCCTCTTGGGGAGTTCCCTCCCCCCCCAAGGCACTTTATTCAAGGGCCCTCCAAAATCTGATAAATTAACTCTGAGACCCCCATCTGCGCTATACATTTAAAGCAGTACCATACCACTTAAAACAGTCATGGCATCTCCCAAAGAATCCTGGGAATTGTCATTTGTGAAGGGTGCTGAGTTGTTTTTAAGATGTCTTTGAAGTTGTTTTTTAAAGATGTTTTAAGGTGTTTTTAATGCTTTTGTTTGGTGCCCTGGGCTCCTTCTGGGAGAAAGGGCAGAATATAAATGTAATAAATAAATAACAGGAGAGCCCTGTTCCACTTACAGAGCTACAATTCCCAGAGTTCCCTGGGAAGAGGGATTGGTTTTAAACCACTCTGAGAATTGGAGCTCTGTGAGGGAATTAGGGGGTCCTCTAACAACTCTTAGCATCCTTAACAAACTACAGTTCCCAGGAACCTTTGAGGGAGCCATGACTCTTTGAAGTGGTATGACACCATTTTAAATGTATAGTACAGATAAGGCCTTAATCTTTCCTTGAGGCAGTCTGCTTGTTTAGGGGATCTCACACTGAATGCTCAAAATAGTAATGTATTGTGAGGGTGGAGATCTTCCCATCGAGCCCTGCTTGCCCATTGCCATTCCAGAGTGCTTTTGTGCTTTTATGGTTTGTAATTGCACTACAAATGGATTTTATGTTTTTTGTATATTGTGAGCCACTTTAGGAGAGTTAATTCCTGAAAGGTAGTTTATATAAGTATCTAAACAAATAAAAATTATGCCCAACCTCCTAATTGCTTAAAGCAGTATACTTGGCCTCTTCTCTCTCTCGTTCTTTTCTCCCTTTATTTGATGTTTACAGCAGTGCTGTGAGGTAGGCTAGGCTGAGACAGCTAGCCAAAGGTCACTCAGGGAGCTTCATTGCTAAGCAAGACTAGAGATCTGAATCCAGGAAATTCTCCTGTCTGAGTCCAGGGTGCTGTCCACTGCAGCACTCTTGCACATCAGTCCTATCTTGTAATTCTTGGGAACACGCAACGTGCCCGTTACAGTCTAGTTAAGTAAGTGTGTGTGCACACATGTACATATACACAGTAGTTGATGGTGGGGTGGATCTGACCTCCCAACAGGTGGGCTGCTGCTGCTTATTGAGAGGGAGGGGGGCAAGATGGCAGGGAGGTTGGCACTGGTGCAAATACACCAGTGGAGCCAATGCAGCACTCCTACCAGTGCATTTGCACAATGCCAACCTCCCTGCAGCCTAGCCCCTCCCACTTTTCCTCCCAGTTAGAGATGTAAAGGCCTGGGGAAAAAATTGAAATATTTTGGGGGAAATGGCCCCCCCATTTTTTTCTCCCCCCTCCGCCCCCAGGCCTTCACATTTCTACTCCCGGTAAACAGCAGTGAGTCTGCTGCCGGGAGGTCAGGTAAGTGCTGCTCCCTTACTCCACCATCCTCTACATATCTTGTACGTTAACAACGAATATATGCACTTTTGTAGACATTACTTGGCTGGAGAATTGCATTGCAAAATTTTAAAAACTGTAAATTCGAAGCATGGCTATGTTTTGGTTTGTGCATTGTTTCAGGAAGTGCAAATTAGATGGGTTTGCCTTTAAATGCAAACTGAATCAAATATCTCCCCCATCCCTATGTGGCTTGTAAGCTCTTGTTGCCTCTTGGCATTTTAATGTGTTAATCCTGGTCTCATTGCAGGGCTGGGAAAATAAGTACTTGGGGCCAGCATTAGATGTGTTGGTGACTTCTTTGCACAGGTTTCAACAAATGCATCCATATACACATCAGATTTATGGGCTCCTGCTGGGAGGAAGAGCGGGATATCAATCAATAAGTTATTGTGATTTTTCCAGCCCTGCCCATAAACCCTATACAGAGCATCCTATTGTCTGCTTGATCTTGCTTTGAATCCAGATTCTGATGCTGCAGTGACAGCCATGCAAATCCTTAGAAGTGCATGAGCTTCCCAATTGTATATGCGAGTGTGTTCTTAACTGGGACTTGTGCTGTAAATAGCTTTTGGTTGCTGAGATGTTCTGAAAGCCTTTGTTTGTTTATTTATTTATTTGAGTATATTTATATGCCGCCTTTCCACAGTGAGCTGTGCCCAAAGCGGCTTACAACAAACATTCAAAATATCAAAATACAAAACATTGAGGCAGGGGAAAGAAGTCAGTTTGCAAAGCAACCAATGCATTCAAAAAGGACAAAAACAATTTAGCAAACATTCAGTATTACGAGAGAAATAATCTAGACAAACATAAGTACAAAGCAAACAGAGCTAACAGGCAATAGAACTTCAGGTCCTCATCTTGCTGCACTTGAAGGAGCCTCAGCAGCCTGTTTTGAATACAGTTCAGAGCAGAAGGGTCCTCCTCTCACCAGCTAGATGACTTACAATTGGCTGCCTTTTATTTCCTCCAGAAGAGACCAACAGCAGCAACAGGGAAATGCTAAGGAGGGCAGTGATGACAAGCCCTCTTTCCCAGCCGCCTGTAAATTCCAACTGCTGGTGCAGATTTTATTGCTGCTCCAGTTCTTCATGTCCATTCTACCGCTGCCTCTGTGTCCTCCAGCTCCTTTCTCCCTGCATTCTTCACCACCATCCCATAGTTGGCTCCATGCTGTTGTCACCACAGGGGCATCTCTTTGCTCCGGGTTCGCTCCTCGGCGGTGGGGGCTTCCCCTCCTGCTCCTGCTCCACCTCCTCTGGGCCTGGGTGGCGGCAGCTTGGGCGGGCCCGGTGTGGGCCTCGAGGGCCTCGCAGAACTGCTCGAGGCTGACGGCGCGCTCCCCGTGGCCCAAGCGAGCCTCCACTCAGTGCACCAGGGCAGCATGGTGCCAGGAGAGGAGCAGAGGAGTTGTCTCTCTGTATCAGATAACTATGAATAATTGGCATGTGTGAAAAAAGAAACCTGCTTTTGTACGGCCAACGATGTCTTTGGAAATACCCAAAACAGTCTAATCTAGTTTTAGTGTTCAGTTTAGGTGACGGAGCAAGAGAATTAACAGGGTAGTAATTTTGTGCTCCTGCCCCCAAATGAGGAATGCAGTTTTTCACAAAGGAATTATCCTTTTGTTCTCACGCTAAGGTTAGAAGGGAGTGATTCTAACTGTAGAAATCTTCCAGGTTTCTTTTTTTTTTTTCAATAATTTTTATTCAGATTTTCATAAAACATACAAGACAAAATCATAAAACATTCAAAGACAAAAAACAAAATCAAAAATAGTTAAACAAAAAGAAAAAAAGAAAAGAAGAAAAAAAAAAAATAAAGAGTAAAATATTGACTTCCCATTTGTCAAAGATCAAATCAGTTATAAGTCTATAATATATAGCAATCCTGTCTCTTAAGTCATATTATAAAATCACTTTCCTCCAGTAGTTATCTTACTTAATCATCAAATCTCATAAACATTACTTTATTCTTTCCACAAAAAGTCAAAGAGAGGTTTCAATTCTTTAAGAAATATATCTATCAATTTTTTTTTTCCAGATAAGCATATCAATTAATCCATCTCATTACTAATTATGATAATCTTATTGTCATAACCATAGTCAAAATAAACATTTCAATTAATCCATCACATCAGAATCTGTTAGGTTCAGTAATTTCAGTAGCCATTGTTCTATTATCTCTATTAGTTCCATTTTCCATCTTCCATCTTCAGTAGTCTTGTTAAGTCCAGTAATTTCAATATCCAATCTTCCATTATCAGTATTCCATAATAATCTTGCTGTCAAAGCCATAGTCATATAATAAGAGTCTGATGAGAATTACCTCTACCCCAAATATTTTCTTGCCATCCATTCTGAATAAGTTGCTGAAATACTGCTGTAAAATCATATCTCTGTTCTTTTTTTCAAAATACACTGGGTCATCTCTTAAAAGTTTTTCCATTGTCACATGGCTGCAGTTAATTCCATAGATTTTCTCTATATTGGGCTCCATCACATCATTCCAGTCCAGAAGATAATCCATGCCATTGATAACTTTATCTCTAGAATCTTCATTAATTTCTTCAGAGATAACATTGAGTTCCAAACAATAGATTTTATTTCTAAAGTCCATAGACTCCAAATCTTGTTCCTGTTCCACGTTTGTTCCAATCTCCGGGATCTCCTCTCTCACAGGGACCCCTATTCCAGTCTCCAGGGTCTCCTCTCTCACAGGGACCCCTATTCCAATCTCCGGGGTCTCCTCTCTCACAGGGACCCCTTCCAGGGTCACCTCTCTCACAGGGACCCTTATATCTTTAATCTCCTGCTTCATTTTACTCAATTCAATTTTCGTTATCTCAATCTCATTCATTATTCTCTGAAACATAGTTATTTCCAGATTCTCAGCCACTTTCTTAATTGCCATTTTAAAAGAAAAATATAGGAAAACCACTTCTTATTTCAGCAACAATTGGGTTAATACTCCAAACTTGGTGACATCACAGTATAAACAGAGCAGACAGCCTTATCTCTCCAATAGTTAAGTAAACAAAATGCAGTTCCCAGGATCGAAGCAATTAATGGCAATCGTCAAGAAACAGATTCGTCAAAATAAAATAGACCAAAAAGAGAGTAGTCTCAAAACAGTATAATATTTTTCAAAATAAAAATCTGGAATAGAAATCCCTCTTCTGTGTGTATCTTTAGAATGCAAATCCAGGACAGCTTTTTGCAACAAAAACAGAGATAAGCTATTAATTAGTGCGTAGCAGAGAGAAGTTACGGCTCCCCAGTGAGATGTCAAAAACCGATCAATCTGGCAAATCTCTTTTAAACAGCAACAATTTAAGTCAAGTAAAAGAAAAATATAGAAAGAAGGGTGCTTGCCTGTTAGTGCGTTCTCTCTTAGAAGATAAGATGAACGTTCGCTTTAACAGATAGAGCTTGCTGTTGAAAATCCGTCCCACCTTCGTCGGCTGGACCTCGTCCCATAAATTAATGAGATCTGGTCGTCCCAACAAAAATAGGCTTTGAGGTTAATCTCTTCGTTTCTCCCTACCCGGGAGAAGTTTAATCAGTCAAAAAAAAAAGAAAAAACTGACTGATATATCTGAATAAGCTTCTTTTGAGGCAGGAGCCCGTCTCAAAAGCAGGCACAGGCTAAGTCACCCTTCCCGGAATCTTCCAGGTTTCAAAGAATTTCCATTTGTAATGCTTGATAGCTTTTTGCAAACATTCTGAAGCAAGGTCACTGCACTAATCTATCCACCTCCACGTGTGTGGCTTTTAAAAAAACTTTTGCTTAATCTGTTCGAACCCTTCAGGTGCTGCTGGCTGTGCACACCACCACTTAAAGTTGTTCATTTGAGCTGTAGGTGGAAAATTCCACCATCGAGCTGAGATCCCCACTGGCAGGATGAACTTTTCTCTTGAAATAGGACAGAATGCTTAAAGAAATAACTGTGATTTTATATTGGCTATGTTCATAGTGTTGGAAAGAGGCCTTCGTAAGCCTTGGGGACTCTGCAAAAACTTTGCTGTAAGTAGTTGCTATTGTTTTCTGCAGCAGTATGGTTTTTTGGCTTGTTTATATCTGCTTCTGTATTTTGCATGTTTGTTTATTTATTACATTTATACCCTGCCTTACTTTTCATAATAGAAACCCAAGGTGGCTTACTTGTCGTTCCCAAGTGGTCTCTCATCCAGGCACTGAGCACACTTGACCCTGCTTAGCTTCAGCAGGGTGCTGGTCTCATGTGCCTTCAGACCATAGCCTGGGACCATATAATGTTGATTATATTTGCGTGTCTTGATTGTATTTGTTAACCTGGTGTACATGGTTCTCCTCCCTTTCCATTTTATCCTCACAACAACTCTGTGTAGTTTAGGCTAAGAAAAGATGACTGGCTCCAGGTCACCCAGCAAGCTTCATAGCTGAATGGGGATTTGAATGCTGGTCTCCCAGGTCCTAGTCCAATACTCTAACTACTACATCACACTGCCTGTCATTGTATCATTAAGATAAAATTATATTTAATGTTTAATTGTATAAACTTCTGTGGGGTTTCTTTAAAGAATGACATGCAAAATAAATAAATATACATTGATTTATTATTAATAAATTATTTTTGCACTGCTCTTCAACTGAACAAAGCTCCTAGTGCAGCTTAAGTACCAATAATAAGATGGTCCCTTCCCTTAGGCTAGCAGTCTAAAAGACCTGGCACGCAAGGGAAAGAGATAGGGAGGGAGGAGAAAAAAAAGGAAACTCAGCCACTAGTTCTTACTTAGGAAGTTCTTTTATTTATCTGTTTATTAGATTTATATCCCACCCTTCCTCCCAGTAGGAGGCCAGGCAGCAAACAAAAACACTAAAAATACTTTAAAATGTCTAAAAACATATTTAAAATATATTAAAACAAAACATCCTTAAACATTTTTTAAAGCTTTAAAAACATCTTTTTAAAAAAACGGTTTATAAAAGCAATTCCAACACAGATGCAGACTGGGATAAGAATCTACTTCAAAGGCTTGTTGAAAGAGGAAGGTCTTCAGTAGGCGCCAAAAAGATAACAGAGATGGCACCTGTCTAATATTTAAGGGAAGGGAATTGCAAAGGGTAGGTGCCACTGCACTAAAGATCAGTTTCCTATGTTGTGCTGAACGGGCCTCCTGACAAGATGGTGTCTGCAGGAGGCCCTCACCTGCAGTGCACAGTGATTGACTGGGTATATAGGGGATAAGATGATCTTCCAGGTATCCTGATCCCATGATGTATAGGGCTTTGTACACCAAAACTAGATCCTTGAACGTAGCCCAGTAACTAATAGGTAGCCAGTGCAATTCTGTCAGCAGCAGAGTGACATGTTGGCGATACCCTGCCCCAGTGAGCAGTCTCGCCGCTGCATTTGGCCCCAGCTGCAGCTTCCAGACCAACTTCAAGGGCAGCCCCACATGGAGCGCATTGCAGTAATCCAGCCTGGAGATTACCAGTACACGGACAACAGTGGTCAGGCTGTCTGGGTCCAGAAATGGGCGCAGCTGTTTTACTAGCCGAAGCTGGTAAAAGGCACTCCTAGCCACTGAGGTCATCTGGGCCTCTAGCAACAAAGGTGAATCCAGGAGCACCCCTGGACTACGGACCTGCTCTTTCAGAGGGAGTACAATCCCATCCAAAGCAGGCAACTGACCAATTATCTGAACTCAGGAACCACCAACCCACAGCGCCTCCATCTTGCTAGGATTCAGACTCAGTTTATTGGCCCTCATCCAGCCCACCACCGAGTCCAGGCAGTGGTCTAGGACTTGCATGGCTTCTCCCGATTCAGATGTTACAGAGAAATTGTGCTGGGTATCATCAGCGTACTGCTGACACCTTGCCCCAAATCTCCTGATGACTGCTCCCAAGGGCTTCATATAGATGTTAAACAGCATAGGGGACAAGATGGTACCCTGCGGCACCCCATAGCACAACTGGCAGGGGGCCCAAAAGACAATCACCCAATGCTATTCTCTGAGAACGACCTTGGATATGGGATCGGAACGACTGTAAAACAGTGCCTCCAATACCCATCTCACCAAGTTGGCCCAGAAGGATACCATCGTCGATGGTATCAAAACCAGTCAAGAGATAAAGTAAGAATAAGAGGATCTCACTCCCCCTGTCCTTCTCCCGATACAGGTCTTTCATGAGAGCGACCAAGGCTGGTTCAGTCCCATAACCAGACCTGAATCCAGACTGGAATGGGTCAAGATAATCTGTTTCATCCAAGAGTTCTTGCAGTTGCTGCTCCATAACCCTCTCAATCACCTTCTTTAAGAAGGGGGTATTTGCGACTGGGTGGTAGTTGTCACAAACTAGTGGGTCCAGGGTGAACTTTTTCAGGAGCGGTGGGATCACCACCTCTTTTAGGGCAGCTGGAACCACTCCCTCCCGCAATGATGCATTGACCACACCCTGGATCCACTCTGTCAACCCCCCTTGGCAAGCTTTAAGAAGCGCAAGGGTCGAGAGGACATGTTGCTGGCCGCATCATCACAAGCACCTTTCTAAGTGTCCTTTCTGGCAGGGAGGAGCAAAGGAAGCTCGCTGCAACTTCTCCTCCTCTGCCTGATGGCATCGGGTTAGGCTGCCGCTTGCCATGAGGTTCTTCCTGGGGGGCAGGGGGAGCAGCTTCCAAGAAGTCTTGGGCCCATGGCCCACAATAGAGACGAGGGCAGGTGTGGGGAACCTTTAGCCCTTCAGATGTTCTGAACTACAATTCCTATCATCGCTGGACATTGGCCATGGTTGGTGCAGCTGATGGGAGTTGTAGTTCAGCAACATCTGGAGGGCCAAAGGTTCCCCACACCTGGACTAGATAGACAAAGAAAGCCCACCACCCCTCTCTAAAGTAAGGCCAGGGCTGGTATTCTGGCACTCTAATACAAGTTATGAAACCACCATGACTGCAGGCCCCAAGTCTAGTTCACAGAACTCCTAGGCTCAGGGGTCTTTCTTCCTGATCCTGTCATGGGCTACCTGCCTCCAGTCCCCACTTTGCCCCCATCTGATCCCTACTTATCCATGACTCCTCTGTGCTGACGTAATTTCTGCTGAAACTCGCCAAGACCTTCTCCCTACGTCTGTTAAGACTTCTATTGTCTGCTGCAGTAATTCACGAAGTGGATACCGTGAGAAGGTAAAGCTAATAATTAAAGACTTCTGTGGTGGTTTCATAACTGGAGCTAGTGTGCCAAAATGGCAACCGGCTCCGCTAATAGATGTAACTCTGAGCCCCAAAATGCCCATTTGCAGATGAGGTTCCATGCTGGATCTCTGTGTAACTAGTTATCCTGACCTTGGCTCCTTCTAATTGGCGTCCCCCTGCAGCAGGGGTGACTGGATCAGTCAAAATTGCTGCTGATGCAGTTGAATTGTTTCCTCTTAACAGGATTTGCATCTAAGACTTCTGTAGCAGCACACAGGTGGGCTCCTCTTGAGCACTGCTGTAGTGGCTGAAAGAGTGAGTTACTAATTGGGGAGTCCCCTGGTTCAAATCTCTTTTTGGCCGACAACCTTTTGGCAAATCTCTCTCTTAGGCTCAACATCTCGTTTGCAATGTGGGAATAATATGCTCCTACCTTACAGAGTCATTGTAAGTATTGCTATGAGACAGTGTGTGTGATGTGTTCTGGATGCTCAAAAGTGCTATGCAAATAATTCTCTTTTGAAAGAATAAAACCAAACCTCTTTTGGATGAAATGGTGAACTGAGCCCCCAGTTCTAATTCATTGCAAGTGCCTCACCTAGCAAAAGCTTGACAAACACTAATCTACCAATTCATACTCCTGCTGGGAATCTCCTTGTTTCCTAAGAATCTGCTCATCAAATGCTGCAGTCTGCCTTTGTTTTTGCTTGTTCCTAAACAGTAGGTGGAAGAATGTGCTCCAGGGACCTATGCTGGGAAATGAAAATTGCAAGAAGTGAATAAGTTAGATTTAAATGAATAAAAATAATTGTATCCCACCTTTCCTCCAAGGAGCTCAAGGTGACATACATAGTTTTCCTTTTCTCCTTTTTATCCTCACAACAATCCTATAAGGTAGGCTAGGCTGAGATATAGTGACTGGCTAAAGGTCACCCAGTAAGCTTCATGGCTAAGTAGGGATTTGAACCTTGGTCTCCCAGGTCCTAGTCAAGCACTCAAACCAGTTTTTTAATTTTTTTTTAAATAGCCTATCTTTTAATTGTATTTTTTTCCACAGATGTGCTTGCTCTACTGGGCTCTTTGGGGAAGAAGGGCAGGATATAAATTAAATAAATTAATGATTTAAAAAAACCACTTTGGGTTCAATTAATCCATAATGTTGGTGTGAATGTAGCCCTGTTATAATATAGCTGAAGGTGAGCATTTGAAGTGTGACTTCTTTTGGTGGGTGTGAGTTAAATATGTGCTGCTGCTGATATTACTGGGAAATAAAAGTACTCAGCTGTGACTAGATTGTGCCTGTTGTACACTTGACTTTCAAAAGCTGCAAGAGCAAACACATCTTTCATCAACTGGGAGTTAGCATTTGACAGAGTATACTGACAGGAATTTGCTTTCATTCAGTTTTGAATGAGAAGTAGTGAAATATTAAAAGTTACTCACATGACTAAGGCGACTGTTAAAAGCAGGGGTGAGGGGCCTGTTTGCCTCCAGATGTTGTTGGACTCATAACTCAGCAAAGCCAGTTGTCAGTCTTCTCTTCTTCATGCTAAATATACCCAGTTTCTTTAACCATAGGCATTGTTTTCTATTCCTCTGACCATTTTAGTTGCCCTATCTAAATCTGTTCTAATTTGTCTACGCCCTTAAAGGGTGGCACCTGGAACTGGACACAGTACTCCAGATGAGGTCTCACTATTGTGGAACTATTACTACTTATGACTTGGAAGCTCTGTTTTATTAATGTAGCCTAAACATTGCTTTAGCCTTTCTTGCAGCTGTGTCACAGTGCTGTCTCGTGCTCAGCTGGTAACAAGGTAAAACAATATGCCTCTCCTTTGAAACTTCCTCTTCGTGTATTATTAAACATAGTTTTCAGGCACTACCACTTTTCCTGTTCCTGGAACATCATCTGAGATAGCCCCTTGGAACAAAGGTTTGATTGCAGAAGAGAGGGCATCAAGTGCAGTCACTGCAGGGGAGGGGCCATCTGCTTGGCATTCAGGAGGACCCGGGTTCAGTCCTGGGCATCTCCAGGTAGGGCTGGGAGAGGACCCTCTCTGAAATCCTGGAGAGCCGTTACCGATCACTGTAGAACAGCAGTCTTAAACCTTTTCAGACTTAGACCTACCAGTGTGGTGTAGTGGTCAGAGTGTTGGACTAGGACCTTAGGAGAGCAGAGCTCAAATCTCCACTCAGCAGTGATCACCTTGGGCCAGTCACAGTCTCTCAACCTAACCTACCTCATAGGGTTGTTGTGAGGATAAAATGGGGAGGAAGAGAACCATGCATGCCACCTTGAGCTCCTTGGAGGAAAGGTGGGATATAAATGTAATAAATAATAATAAAATAAATACAATCAACCCAAACATGCATCCATTTTTTTTGCTATATATTTGCACAGTGCTGATGCTGTGACTCACCTTAGATCAGCCTTTCCCAACTAGTGGGCCACCAGATGTTGCTGGACCACAATTCCCATCAGCCTCAGCCAGCATTGCCAATGGTCAGGAAAGATGGGAATTGTGGTCCAACAACATCTGGTGGCCCACTAGTTGGGAAAGGCTGCCTTAGATCAAGCCGCGACCTGGTAGTGGGTCCTGAGCCACCCCTTGAAGACCAGTCCTGCAGAAAATAGTGAGCTGGATGTGCCAATGATCTGACTCTGTATAGAACTTCCTATGTTCTGGGCCAGGTGTAGGGATCCTTTGGCGCTCCACACTGTATGTTGCTGAATTACCACTCCTGTCAGCCGTAACAAGGCTGCAATGATGGGAGCTGTACGTCAGCAATATCTGGAGGACCAAAGGTTCCTCACATCTGTTCTAGGCACCAGCACTTCTTTCACCTCCAGCTGCTAATATTTATTAACTTCATAGGAAGTGTCAGCGCAAACTCTTTCTGTTTATTTCTTTCTTGGCCAGGTCTGTTAATTTTGGGGACCCTCCAAGACCTGCTTCCCACGGTTCTGTTCTCCACCAACATCTGTGGAACCAAGTTATGTCCACGGCTGCTGTAATAAATCTGTTTAGAAATGGAGGGCACCAAGTAAGGAGGAGCGCTCTGCTAACATCTCGCCTTTTGCAAGACGACAAGCGGTCTACGGCTGTTTGCCAGAGCTCCACCACCGAACGCAGAACGTCTCGCTTCGACTTGGACGGTAGCGGCCGCCCTGCCACGTGGGACTCGTTTGGTATCTGGGACAACCGCATCGATGAGCCCATCCTCCTTCCCCCAAGCATAAAATATGGGAAGCCAATCCCCAAGATCAGCCTGTCAAATGTGGGCTGTGCCAGCCACATCGGGAAGCGGAAAGAAAATGAAGATCGCTTTGATTATGCCCAGCTAACCAACGATGTCCTGTATTTTGCGGTTTTCGATGGGCATGGTGGGGTGGCGGTAGCGGATTTCTGCCATAAGCACATGAAGGAATGTATCAGGTGAGTACACACTGGCCTTCCATTTGGCTGTTTTTACAGTTGGGGGGTGAGAGACTCTACAGCTTTTGGACATCTTGTGTTACTGCCCCCAGTGAATTCACAGGAAGCTCCCTGTGATCGGCTGGCTGGTGGTCTGCGGAGAATGTCTACTGAAAACCTACACCCTGTGCTAGGTGGATTGTGTGTGAATATTCTATTTCTGGGTCCCCAACGTGCTGCTTGTGAGTGCTGTGACACCCTCAGACACCCCCTTTGGCACCTGCCAATATTCCCTTTCCCTCCCATTTTTTAAATTGTGTGTCTTTGGCTTGTTTTGTTTGGGGGAGTGCTTGTCTGGGGGGGTATTTGTTGATTTTTTTGTCTGTTTCATTTGCTTTGTGCTGGTGTTTTGCCTGTTTCTTTGGGTGGGTTAGGTAGGAGTTCTGTTTTTTTCTTTCTGTGAAATGGACCTTTTGTGATGCTCACAGCAGTTTCTTAAATTGACAAATGTGCCTCTGGGCTCATAAAGGTTGGGGGGCCCTGTTCTACTCAGTGCTGGTGGATGTTGTGCTTAATATAGGGTCAGATAAGAAGCCATAGAATGGACTCTTGCCAGCAGGGAGCAATGGGGATTGCCGGACAATTCTTGCCCATCTCTACATCTTTAAATTTAGGAGAAGGGTTGGCCGCTTGTCACACTTGCCGGAGGGCAGTGCTGCATTTGCAAAAAAGATGCAGTGCAGGATGTCCTCTCCCTGTCTTACTTCTTTCGACGCCTACCTAGCACCTGGGGCTTCAAACAGGATGGTAGGCTCTGCATCAGATTTATGCACACTGCTTCCTGAATAAATGACTGGAATAGTTGGCTTGATCAGCCCACATAGAAAAGGGCAAAGATTTTTTTTCTGCTGCCCCAGAGGGCAGTACTAGTTCTAATACTTAAGTTACTGGAGAGTAGATTTCAATTGAGTGGGGGGGGGTCTTGATGGTCTGAGCAGCTCAACAAACAATTACCTAAGGGGGTGTTAGGCTCTCACTTGCAGGAGGAGAACTTCCTAACTGTTAGAGCCATACGACAATGGAACCAATTACCTAGAGAGGGAGTGGGCTCTCTGACACTGGAGGCATTCAAGAGGCAGCTGGGCAGCCATCTATCGGGAATGCTTTGGATTCCTGCATTGAGCAGGGGGTTGGACTTGATGGCCTTATGGGCCCCTTCCAACTCTACTATTCTATGAGGTCTTCAGACAGAGGCTGGAGGGCCATCTGCAGGGGATGCTCTAATTCTGGATTTTGTCCGGGGAGCAAGAGGTTGAGCTAGGTGGCCTACATCAGTCTTCACCCACCTGGTGTCCTTGTGGGAACAGAGGAAGCTGCCTTCTACCAAGTCAGGCCATTGGTCCATCTAGCTCTACGTTGTCTATGCTGACTGGCAGCAGCTCTCCAGGTTTTCAGACTGGAGACATTCTGAGTCCTACCTGGAGATGCTGGGGTTTGAACTTGGACCCTTCTGCATGCAAAACAGATGGCTGTACCACTGAGCAATGACCCTCCTGGCTGTGATGGCTGGAGCTGATGGGAGCTGTCCCAAACATCTGGAGGAGAACAGGTTGGCAACAGATGATCTACAAAGTCCCCACCAACTCCATATGATCACACCAGTCATTTGTTCATGAAATAGGCAGCAGGATGGTGCTGATGCAGAAATTTGATACCATCTGCACCTGCCATCTCTTTTTCAGTACCTGATGCATAGTGCTCCATGGATCGGAGCTTTTGTACTGTCTCCCGTGTGGATAATTTTAATAGTCTTCATTCCTTGTTTTTCCAGAGACTTTCTCACTGAGGAACAGAACATGGAATTAGTATTGATCAAAGCATTTTTAGAAATAGATAAAGCATACGTGGGACATGCTCGTTTGTCTGCTGACGGTAAGTACAAACTATGTTTCTGTTCAGCAACAGAAGGAAGAGGAAGAATTTACTTTTCATGTCACAGCCAGTGTTTTTTCTACTGAAGGTTAAGGCTAGAAGCTGTGTAGAGGGAAAACATCAATTTTAATGTATACAAGGACTTGCTAAAAATCTGTTTTTATAAAGTTAGCATTATTTTGGGCCTGCTCAGCTGAAAATATTGTTCAAAGAAATAATTTGAAAAATTACCTTCCAGTAGATTTGTTCACATTGTGTTTGCAGCAAGTCCCATGGAACTCAGCGGGATTTAACTTTTGAACAGATGCGTAGAGGACAGCACTGTTGAGGTAAAATGACTGGATTCCTGAAGGCTGTTCCGAACATGGAACAACTATTTTTTTAAAAAAACGGTTGTTCCATCAGTTGCCACTTAATAAATAATAAATCTGTTCGCTCTTGGGTCTTTAAAAACACTTGACTTAATATGCATTCTGATGCATAACTTGCACATCATATGGAGGTAATGTTGGCCAGGTTCAGTGGAATGTACTTTATAGCCTAAGCATGCTAAGGCTAGGCTATGGCCTTATTTAGAAGCAAGCACCAGTAATTTTCATTAAGGCTTATTTGACACAAAGTGCTTGGACTGAAGTGTATCTTGGATGCCAGTTCATTTTTTTTTTACAGGGGAAGTGGTATCAAACTTAATTTAGGTCTTTAAATTTCATGGAAACAAATGGATACAGGCATAGTACATGGTACATAAAGGCCCACAGTGATATGGAAGGTGGTCTTGTGTTAGGCTCAGGTAGTGGATAACTTGCTCTGTGTTTTTTCCTTCATGGGGGTCGGCCCTAATATTAATAGAAGTACACACATACCAACAGGTTTTATATACGAGTCTTTAAAAACCAATCCAAAAACATCTAGCTAGGTGGTAAAACGCAGGGCCGATTCCAAAGGACAGTCAGGTGGGGCACTGGCAGAGGGCCCCTGGGGCTACAGGGGGCCCTTAGGGGCCCCTCTGCTCTCCTTCCGCGATTCACGGCAGGATAGCTGCCACAGATCGCACGGCAAGAATTTCAGAGCTCCGCCGTTGCCTTGCTTAACCTATCTTGTTCTGTGGTTGCGCATGCAGCGCTGCCCTTAACAAAGATGGTGGCCAAGGTTTCCCTAAGGGGCTGATGGCACGCATGTGTACTGCACATGCACATCCCTGCCATGAGCCAAGATGGCGGCAGAGGCTTCAGCCCCTTAGGGCAACATCGGCTGCCATCTTTGTTAAGGGCAGCGCTGTGTGCAACCGCAGAACAGCTGAGAAAGGTAGGTTAAGCAAGGGAATGGTGGGGCGTGTGATTCGCGGCAGTGATCCTGCCACGAATCATGGAAGGGGAGCGTCGGGGCCTGGGGCAGGCTTGTGCCCAGGGGCCCTGGCATGTCTGAGGCCGGCCCTGGTAAAACACATGCTTTGCATGCAGATAGTCCCAGATTTAATCCCTGGTTTTTCCAGACAGAGCTGGGGAAGACCCCTGAAACCCTGGAGAGCCTCTGCTGGCCAATGAAGAAGAAAACACTGAGAGATACCATTGATCTGATGATATAAAACAGCTGTATAAATTCATTCTTGTGGCTCTTTGCATCCTGCTTTCTCATTAAATATAACATGCATGCAAGCCCAATGCCTAATCTCATTATCTTGTTAAATTAGTTGTTAAATTAGTTTTTAGCTAGATCAATTATTATTGCACACCAAATGAAGTCGTTATTTCTTGACGCAAAAATATATCGGGCGCAGGCTGTTCTTGTTCCATGAAGACCCTGTTGTACATAATGGACATTTTGGGTGGTACATGTGTTCAGGAACCTAAAAGCAATCAAAGAATAAATGTAGCTAAGTATCTTTTCTCTGACATTTGGGATCAGTCCTGTCTGTAGAAGTATTTGTCTTGAATGCAGGACCTATAACAAAGGGAGAATTGACACTTCTTCAGATTTAGCCTGTGGTCTTATCCACATTTAATTGGACTGATTTATGATTTATCAGTGTGACTGATTTATGAGTAAGCATGGTTAGGATTGGGCTGCATGGCTACAATCCTATACATCTGCAATGGGGATCCTCTGGCCCATGGGTGTAACTAGACCTGGCAGGCAGTTTTCCCCAAACCATGTCCACCTGTTCCCCACATCAGGTGTGGAGCAGATAAAGACATGGCTGCAAAGGAACAGTTGAAAGCTTAAAGTGTGCTTCCAATTGTTCCTTGGTAATCGGGGCTCCCTCTTTGTCGGAAGGCAGAGCTGCGGTCCCAATCCCGGGGAGCTGGATCCCGGAGAGTTGGGAGAAGAGTATTCGGATGGATGGCAGAGGGAAGGGGGAGGAACTTCCCCCCTTTGGAGTGAAGACGAAACAGAGGAACTGCCAGTGATAAGGTCGCTTAGCAACGGGGAGCCTGAGCCCTCCCTGGACATTCTCACGCCTCCCCCTCTTTCAGGCTCAGAGCAAGAGGGGGAAGAGGGAGGGCTGCTCACAGCCGAAAAGCGGGGAGGCAGTTTACCATCAGCCCCTCCCCTATCCCCCATCCTGGAATTGTAAACTTCAGAAGAGGAGGGGGTGATGCTTCCCCCCTCACCGCGCACACGCAGACAGCTAAAAAGATAGGAGAGAAGGGGGGGAAGGCAGGCAGTACCTGAGGGGCAGTTAAGGAGGAGCGAAAGATTGCGTGCCCGTTTGGCCCCTTCTTAAAGAACAGGCGGGAAGAAGTCCCTTGCTCTGTCAACTTTCTCCCAATGCCACAGGACCTGTATCCCTGTATTGCTTCATGAGAAAACGCAGTCTTTGTTTGGACATTACCCTAATAAAACACGAATTAACTACAATCGTTGGTCTGGTTCCTGAGTCACATCCTGGGCCTGACACTCTTGGAGCTGATTATCTAACTGATGCTAACAGGGAGCTCCACTGGGATTGGCTGCGGTAGGGATTTCCCCATTAGGGACTCCGTAGTGCAGCCAATGGGGTTCTAAGCGCTGATCAGCTGATGGGTGCCGAGACCCATCTTTTTGAATTCTGTTTGCTGGTGCTAGGTATTCATTCTGCTTGTAAACTGACTTCAAAGGGGATTGCTCTTGGTGCCCATCAGCTGATTGATCCTGAGTGCCATCCCTTTGGAAAGCCAGCTCTCAGCACTAGTGGCCTGATTGTTGCCAACAGCTGGTCTTCCAAGTGGCTCAGCAGACCCCTTTCAGGTTGTTAACTGATGCCGTAATGGTGTCAGGTGACTGACAGGTGGTTGGCCTCAATCAGTTGTCAGTTTGCCCACAGGGTGTTGGTGGGGGTGGGTAGGGGGAGAGATAGGGTCTGGCCCACTGGGCTGATCCAGTTTTCCACCCCTGCTATTTGTTATTTGGGATAAGTCCCCACTGAAAGGGGGGATTGCTCCCAGGTAATGTCTTTAAACTGTTTTGCAAGACAAAAAAGATAAAACCGAACTAAATAGCAGACACACCTATTGGTATATTAGCACTGGGCTTTATTAGTAAAACTAAAAGTATTATTTAGTTACTCCATATGTGTTAGTAAGAATGCTGCTAAAATTGCCCTGTCTGTGATGAAGCCACTTCCCTAACCAAATTGTCTATTGATCCTGCTCAACTCCAAGTGTTGTTTTAATTGGCTGTCTGTTATACTTGGACTGTTGATGCTTGCTTGCATATCAGCCTTATGAATCAACAGATAAAAGGGGGGGAGCAAAATGGCAAAGATGTCTGCATATTAAGAACATGAAACGCAAACCTACAATTTATTGACATAAGGAAACATGGCTGTTCTGCCTCTTGATCCAATAAGCACACCCAGCAATTGGAATGGGAGGGGTTTATGCCGCACCATCAGTTCATGTGGCCCTTTACATTGCTGCAAGCAAAAGACTGGCCCCTGCCCCACAAAGCTTACAGTGTCAAGTAACAATCAGTTCACAGAACTCCTGATTTGTTATGATCAGATGTGTAGTTAATGTGTCATTTGGGCAGTCCTAGAATCTTGATTTATTATCTTAATTTAGTGATGAAAGTAGTGTTAATAGTAAAATAAGGTATCTGTTTCCTAGTCTTAAGACGTTGCCAGTCAAAATCATGATTTCAGTTCTTTAATATGTTAACCTGCAACAATAAAGAAGTGAAAGAGCTGCAGAAATACTTTTTTTGTTAAAATATCTAATTGTGACGCCAGATTTTGATGCCTTTCCTACACCCTCTACCAGGCTGTGACTCTGGAGTGAATGGTCCTTGCACATGTCCCATTCACTTTAATGTGGGTGTGGATCTAAATTTCAAGTGAATTGTGCTTATACTGGAGATGGCTGTCCTTTAACGTTAAACTCTGTTGAAGCACAGTAGCTGTATCGCCATTTAAAGTAGCTATATTTGCCTATTGTAAATGGAAGGGCTGCTTGTTTTTTCCTTAAACAGTTGCAACTAGACATGCTGGAGTGCATTTTACTTCGTTAAAAACTAAGAGAGAAGTAAAAAAAATCAGTGTTACCCCCCCCCCCGGTCTGATGACTGATGATAACAGTATAGGTCAAATATGCACAGTGTAACAATAAATTGTTGATTGTTTTCCTATTGGGATGTTTTTAAATTGTTCCCCAAATAAAATGTTCCCCTCCAGTGCCTTTTTAGTGCTGCGCAATTCCAAATGAACGTCACAGTTTCTCACCAGTTGTTTGAACAGCAGAAGTTCTGCAGATGGATTGGCATAGTAACTGCGCCATTGATGCATAGTAAAATTGGGTACAGTAATACCCCCATAACGTTTCTAAGATGAGCCCTTGAATTAAGAATGAATGCTTTGCTTTCTTTTGCAGCTCTGATCCTCCCAAGTGTTGCAGGTTTTCTCTCTTTATTTTGAGCAAAATCCCTGGGTGAATTTCCTATTTGCCTCTGTGTACATGTTATTTATGGCAGACACTGTACGTGACCAACAGCTCTAGAAAACTGGAGGCCCGGGGACTCTCTATGCTGGGCTTCAGTGGAAAGAGAGATCTGCTTAATGAGGTCCCAGGTGAAGGAGTCTGGCGGGTTCCTAGCCTGGAATATCGGAAGGTTCCCACAACCACTTTGTCACATTAGTTGAGATGACATGCTCTAAAAAATGTTCAGTGAGTGTTAAGATACCTCTTGAAAGATTTTAGATGATATATTCCTGTAGTAATGCTGTCTAGGAAACAAGCAAATGTTTTTTAAAAATGTTAATCGCCTTGTGCTTGGAGCCAGTGGGTTTTTTTAATGCTGCTAAATAAAATTGAAATAAACAGTGGTAAAGGGCTACTGACTTTATGAATGGTGCAGTGGCTTGATTTTGGAACTGTGCTACTACTTGGGGGAACAAATCCACTTATTTGTGTCCCTTTGCTTCCTCTCTTCATTCCAGTGGAGCTTGAAACGGACTGCTGTACAACCCCCACCCCGATAGATATGACTATATAGCCCAGCCCATGATACTTAGGCAGGGGAGGGGAACATGTGACTCCTGAGATTTTGTTGGACATCAATCCCAGACTGTGTGGCCAGAGATCGGGGATGATGGGCGTTGTGGCCTGGTGTCATCAGAAGGGCCATAGGGTCCCCATTCCTGTGATGAGGTTGGTTTCCAGACCCCCTTGCTATCTTAGCTGCTGTCCTCTAGATGTGCTCCAGTTTGTCAGTGGCCTTAGAATATGGCACCCAGAACTGGGCGCAATGCTCCTGAAAGCTGGAAGAGAAATCTAGGAACAAAGAATATGGTGCTTCACTAGCTGTGTAGGAGAGGGAAGAGAAAATTAATCAGAGTGCTATCTGTGCTTAATTCTTTGTGCTGAGTAGCCCATTGCTAGGGGCCACCTATTTGGCAAGGTAAGAGCTCAGTTGCATTAACTCTCTTTGCAGTGGCTGACTGTAAAGTCACTGTGAGCTCTCCCTTGAGTTTTTGTTCAGATGGTGTTACCCAGAACCACTCATTGCACACACAAAAATAGTAAAAAATAATAATATTGGACTTGGGGTGGCCTTTCCATATGGTTAGTTCACCAGAGGATCATGTGGTCAGGCTCTTAATGCTGGGTAGAAGGAGCAAAGCTGTGCTTCTTTTGCGTTGTGTGGCAAGACCATGATGGTCTCTTGCTGCTAGGCTTTAGGAGAGGTTTTGGCTTCTGGAGCAGTCCTGGTAGGAGTAGCAAGGTTACAGAGTCAGGTCCGCTAAGAATGGAGGGAGGAATTAAATGTACACTTTCCAAAACAATACACAAACCGAAACATAGCTACCCTTCGGAATTCTCACTTACCTGAATTTTTGCAGTTCTCCAACCAAAGAATGTTTACAAAAATGCACCTGTTGGGGGAAAATGTGCATTAAAATGCATATAATAGTGAAAATAACAACATATTATGGAAAATTACTTGCAAAAAGGTTTACATTATTCAAAACTACATACGAAAACATGTTTGTTAGGAAAAAAATTGCATTAAAACATTGACAATTTTGTTAGGAAAAAATTGCATTAAAACATTGACAATGTTTCATGAGGATTTAAATAAAAATTGCAGAAATGTGGAGGACTGAATTTAAGATTAGAAGAATGTAAAACTGAGAGAACCAGAATTAACGGATTCGTCCATCCCTAACGTCCGAACATGTGCAACTTTTCTTTGCTATGTTTAAAAATGTCCCTAAATTAAGGAACTTTTGATAATTCCCACTCCAAGTGAAGTCCGAAATTCTACTTTTGTTTATGCTTTCCCAGAATGGAGAATGCATTCACTGATGCATTCTGTCCAGCCACCGTGCCTATGTGACCTGAAGTATTAGGGTGATTTGAAGCAGGTGATTATTATGGAATGGGTGCTCTTCACGAACACAGGGGTTTTTTGCAGCACCCCTGTGATGCTATTAAAATAGCAGCCTGTATTTTTTCCAAATTTAACTTGGATTTACCCTTTCTGGAGAAAATCCAGTAAGTGTTGTTTTTTATAAAAGACAACCACCACCCTGTTGCCAACATCCTGTTTGCAGTATCTCAGTAACCCTCTTACAGTAATAAGCCCGTCTAGAAATAGCTTTAGTTGTCTCTTCCAGAAGTGTCATTGCAGTTCCAAAAGCAAGAAATTAAATGGGGGGGGGGCATAGACTAGAGGTGGTCTCAAGATCTGGCCTTTAATATTTAGAGGGGAGTTGGAGAAGAAGGCAAAAACTAGCTCAACACTTTGCTGTGTTTTATTCATGTAACTACTTAAAACAGGTATCTTACCAGCAATGCTAACTGTTCAATTTTATGTATACCTTTTCTGTTTTCCCACCCTCTGCTTACGCACCTGATTGGAGCGTGCCTAACACACACTAATCTTCTGCATTTCATAAGAACGAAGCTGGAATCAGCAGTACTATGCAGGCTGGCTTAGAAATAAGACACATTCAAGTCTGTGAGTGAGATATACTTCCAAAACACAAATAAAATTAGGATGAATATGCTGTAAAGCAGGTGCAGGGGAACCTTTGGCCCTCCAGATGTTGCTGATCTATCACTTCCATCATCCCTGGGGCTGATGGGAGTTTGAGTCGAATGACATCTGGAAGGCCAGAGGTTTCCCACACCTGTTGAAAAGTACATTCGTCTTCCAACAATTTTCTGACCATATAAAACCTCTAAAAGAGATGGGGGGGTGGAAGCTTATTCCTTCAGAGACTGACAGCGTTAAGCTGGTCAGTGGGCTCTTTGCAGTAAGAATACCTGTTTTAAATCATGTCAATATTTGCCTGATTTCAGTACCCCTTTTGTAGCTGCCCTTTCTATCTAACCTCTTTCATTCTGTCGTGCTTTCGCTGTACAACAAGGCTTGATGCATTTTGTTTGACCCACAAATGTATGTATGCAGCAGACGGACTGTTAAAAGCCCTTAGGCTACAATCCTATGTGCGGTTGTGTGGGAATAGGTCCCATTGAGTGAACTTTTGAATGAATGTGCATAAGATTGTGCTGTAAGGCATCAATTCTATACATATTTACATGGAAGTCGGTCCTGTTGATCTTGGTGTGCTGTACTTCTGAGTACATGCATGGAATTGTGCTCTAAGACCCTCATGAACAACCGTTCCCAGGGAACATCAGGGGCAGCTATGTGAGCTAAACCAGCTTCAGACTTGCTTCTTTACAGCATAGATGTATCCTCTGCAGGTCTCAGAAAGGGGAGCTTGCACCCAACAAACCCTTGTGTACTGGGTGCATGCCATATGCTTGAAGTAGCAACTGGACTTTAAAATGAAAAGTTTCCATTGAGCAGCAGCCCTTCCCCAAAATTGCTTATTAATGTACAAATGTGTTCTTCACAACTGGCTCAGTGCTCCTGTATTTGTGTACCTGCACCCAAATGGAAACTGATCAAACAACTTTACTCGTGAGGAACAGGGAACGAGGAAGTGTTGCCCCCCCCCTCACAAAACTAAAGCTCCCTTCAGGCAGATGCCAGTTTTAGTTAAACCACTTTGTATGTAATTTTGAAGTTTGAAGATGATGTGCTATTTTACCCTAAGGCTCCATTTTGCTAATACAAGAATATAAAAACACTTGCCACAGGCTTTGCCCAACCAAACATCAATACGTCACATTTTCTTCCACTGTGCCTTTGCATGGAGCCTTGTTGTCAAAATATTTCTCCTCCTTTCTGTGCATGTCTGTCTTTGTTTTCTGTCTGTCTTTGTAGCTTTAGCTTAAGCTGTACAGCAGTGACTCTCTGTTGGTGATAGCACAGTAGACACTCTTTAAGTTGAGCAGTAGCCTTGCGTTTGGGCTTTGACTCTCTCTCCTTATGTGACGTTTTATAGCTACCTTGCTGAATGCTGGGACCACAGCAACCGTGGCCCTGCTGCAGGATGGGGTTGAGCTGGTCGTGGCCAGCGTTGGCGATAGCCGCGCCCTTTTGTGTCGCAAGGGAAAAGCCGTGAAACTGACCATTGATCATACTCCAGAAAGGAAGGATGAGAAGGAAAGGTACTCAGCCAAAATGGGCTATCTTGTTTGTTTAAATTAAAAAGGTGCATCACTTTAGAGAGCCAGTGTGTTACAGTAAGTAGCATGACGGACGATATCATCATTATTTATTCAATTTATATCTCACCTTTTCTCCCAAAGAAGTACAGAACAGTAAATATATCAATAATGTCATTTAAAAACATTCTGAAGACAGTTTAAAAGCAACTGCATTCTCTCAGCCAACGATTTCAGGGTTGACGGGAACTGTCTCTTTCAACCATCAAATGACTGGGTAAAAAAGAATGTTTTTTAAATCCCCTGAAAGTCAATAATGGGGGAGACAGACGCACCTCACCAGGGAGGGCATTTGACAAATGGGAAACCACCACTGAGAAGGCCCTGATGGAATGCAAATGCTCGCCCTGCCACAGATAGGGCTGCTAAATTCAAAGTCAGAGAACAGTCATAACATTTTTTAAAACTTCCTGATGCTGCATAAGATGAGGTGACCACATGTCTTCTTATACCTGTACCCTCCTGAGCCTCCCCTACTTGCTGGGAGGCAAACCTGGAGCCCTGAACACTTGCAGCAGGTTGGAGAGGGAGTCTGCAGGGTCAGGGGAGAACAGGCAGCCACAGCGAGAGATTTAAAGGGTTGTGTGTGTGTGTGTGTGAGAGAGAGAGAGAGAGACACCTCCAACTCTGAATCTTGTAGTCCTAGCCATGAAGCTCATGGGGTCAGTTTAGGCCATAATAGTCTCCGCCTTCTCTACTTTTCCAGGCTGTTGTGAGGATAAAATGAGATAAAGCCATGGGTCTAGCCCTGTTGGCTAAGCTAAGTAATTATGTTGCTACCAAAAAGTGTGGAGTTCCCATATTGGATTAAGTTTTACATAAAATGCAGAAACAACAATCTGCAATGATTTTATATTTTATAAGTTCAAATATTCTTTGGTTTAGAATTTTGTGAAGGGAAACAGGAGTGACATAAGAGAAGGGATGAAGACGGGGACTTGAGACATACGGACTGCTTTGCGCAGCACAAATATGCTGTTTCCCCTTGAAAGTCTTGCCCAGACCTCTTTTGGTTCGTAAGTCACCAGTACATTTCCAAAATCTGCTAGGGGTTTTTTCCCTTCTGCAAATATAAGCCAAGCTAGACATTATAAGGTACACACATCTGCCTCTGAGATCAGCAGCCTCTTAGAATTATATAGCTGGAAGGGACCTTAGAGGTGATCTATTGCAACCCCTTGCACAACTCGAGATCTACAATTCAGGATGCAACTTCCCCACCCTGGCAGATGGCTGTCCAGCCTCTGCTGAAATACCTTCAGCAAATCCCTCCTGACATTAGCTAGTAAAAGATGTGATGGCATTGCGCCTGCCCCCAACTTTGCTTCATTGGCTGCTGTTTGGGGCAAGATGGGGAGAAATACTGTTTGAGTGCCATGGTGCTAAGCGTCATGGAGGCAAGACTGCTGATTTTTTTTTTTTTTTTTGGTGGAAAACTTGTGTCCCTTATAATGTCTGCTTTGGTCCTAAGAGGGCTACGTGGTCAAATCGAGAGGCTGTTGGTAATAGCTCTTTCACACAGCCCAAGCTATGGCAGGGAAGTCTTAACGAGTAATCTCCTGTGGTGGGGTGCTGTGATGTTCCTGTATTAATGTATATATGGTAAGTGCTGTTTGTATGGAAGATACATGGTAAGTGGGATGAAAGAGGAGGGGGGAGTAAATGAGCAGTAGAATGCTGGATGATTGGCTGAGTGTTTGGATGGCTGAGAGTATAAATGGAAGGATGACAGTTGAATCTGGGTGGACGTGAGTGGGTTGTTTTGGTGGAGTTGGGAGGTGGGTGTGAGTTGGTGTATGTCAGGAGAGTGTGGAGAAAGAGGGAGGTGGAGTTTGGATTAGTAATAAGTCAAATATCACAGTAATAGATGAAACCATAAGTTGTAGATCATTACCAAAGTTATCTTGTTATTAATGTTATTTAATAAATACTATTTTGGTTTACCGAAGGCCTGATCCTTGGCTGGGGTTTCACAGACCAGAAGGGAGGGTAAGGTAATAACCAAGGCTGAAGGGAAACAGTAACAAATGGTGGCAGCGGTGAATAGGAGAAGATAACAATATAAGTATCCAGAGCAACCCCGAGTTATGAGTTATCTGCATTGATACAAGGGGGTTGGGAACAGCATAGGCACGCAGTCACGAATGTAACCGGATAGAGAGACTCAGGCAAGGTCTCTGGGAACATTGGTTGTAGAACGTGACTGGTGGTGCTGCCTAGCAGGGGGATCTATTGAGATCTGTGCTAGAGCGGAGAGAGAAACCATAAAAAAGGACAGTCCGGACTGGTGGAGTCCCTGGTGGTGCCTAGTGAAAGGCAGTAGCCACGAGCAGGTAGGAACCTGACAGGGACAGCCAGGGAAGGGCGTCACAGGTGTTGGCTGTAGCGGTGGGATACAGACAAAAGAGAGTCCCTAAAAGTGGTGTGGCAAACAGAAATAACAAATAAAGATTACTTGTGAGAGTGACTGGCAAAGAGTGTGTGGCAAAGAGTGAGTGAACTCAAACACCATGGCTGAATATATAAAAATGAAAAGAGAGGAGCTGGTGGAGAAGTGCATAACATTCAATTTACCTCACGAGGGTAAAGGGGTAGATGAACTGAGGGTAGCACTAATAGCTTTTACAACTGTCCAGCAAAAACAACCAGTCAGGGAAGAGACCCCAGAAGGGTACTTAAGCAATCCTGCTTATATAGAGTATTTGAGAGAAAAGTTGAGATGGGAGGCTGAGGAAAAAGATAAACAGCGAGAGAAACTCAGAAGTTGAGGATGGAAGCTGATGGGAAAGATAAACAGCGAGAGTTAGAAACTGAGAGATTGAGGATGGAAGCTGATGAGAAGGAAAAACAGTGGGAGTTGGAATTTGAGAGAATGAGAGTGGACGCTGAATTACAGGTGAAAAAGTTAAAATTTGAAAGAGAAGTTTCATTCTGATGAAACAAGAAAGGACAGAAATGAAACAAAGATAATGGTTACACCAAAAGACTTTGCAGTGTTTGAACCTGGACAAGATCCACAGATTTACCTCAGGACTTTTGAAAAGGCAGCTCAATTTTGGGCGCTACCGGAGGATAAATATATGCAATATTTATCAAACCTGATCAAAGGGGAATTGGCTGAGGTATACCAATATTTCCCCTCAGACAAGCCCGTCACATATGCAGAGTTTAAAGAGGCAGTATACAAAAGATTCAGACTGGGACCTGACTATTTTAGAAAGTTATTCCGAAACTGTCAGATCCATGCAGGGAGGTCTTTTGTTGAACTGGGAGCAAAGTTGATGGATATATTTGGAAAGTGGATGAGTAGTGCCAAAGCTCAGTCAGTGGAAGAGGTGAAAAGCCTCATGATACTGGATCAATTATTCCATCAGTTACCACCAGAAATAAGGTTCCTGGTCAAAGACCGTTCCCCTACATTGGTGCAGGAGGCCGCAGAGATGGCGGATCACTTTGCCTCCAATAGAACTGGCTGGGTGGGGAAAACATCAAGAGAGTTTAAACCCAGACCATATAATGGCGGAAGAAAGGATGTGGTACCACAGCGAGTTAGTCCTCCAGTAAAATCTGAAGGGCACAGGACACCCCAGAGTGGATCTGTGTACCCTAAAATGGAGGAGAAATTATGCTATAAATGTGGTAGACCGGGGCACCTACGTTTTCAATGTGAGGTTGCCAACCCCATTAGTAATCCTGCTCAGGCAAGGGCAGTAAAAACAGAACCAAAAGATCTAACAACGAAAAAGGTTCAGTTCTGCCAGATAAACTGGACAGAAGTAAAAGACTTGGATTCGAGTCTAAGAGAAGAAGTGTGTGTTCAAGGGGCAAATTATTGGGCATTGCTTGATACTGGTGCCGCTCAGACGTTACTGAGGCCAGATTTAATAAAATCTGAGGAAATATTACCTCAGGAAACGGTGACTATCCAAGGAGTGAGGGGTCAACCAGAAAGCTTACCCATGGCCCTAGTGAAAATGCAGTGGAGAGGCCGAGAGGGAAAATATAAAGTAGGTATTAATGCCCAACAACAAGAACCAGTGATACTGGGAAGAGATGTAATGGGGGCACAAGGAAAAATATATGTGGTAACCAGACAACTTGGCAAACAGAAGCCATGTTAAAAGGGGCTGAAGGAAACAGGGTGGAACCCGTTTTCGAGCCTATGGTCACCATAGCAACCCCTGGAAGGCCTGCTGAAAGAAACAACTTGTATTAAATGGTCTCTAGTGATGAGGCAGAGCAGTTCAGAGAAGAACTGAATAGGGATACAAGTTTGAAGCAAATAAAGGAGCAAGCCCTGACACAAAAGATTCCCTTTACTGACAAGCTGAGGAATCAAATTGTGTGTGAGAATGGGATTTTATATAGACTGTGGTTGCCTGCTGAGAGAAAGGATGAATGTGAACCAGTGAAGCAATTGATAGTACCTAGCAAATACAGAACCAGATTGCTAGAGGTAGCCCACGATGTCCCATGTGCAGGACATCTGGGAATAAAAAAGACCAAGAGGAGATTGGCTGCACACTATTATTGGCCAAATATCTCCAAAGATGTAAAACAACATTGTCTATCTTGTGGTATATGCCAAAAGGTGGGAAAAAGTGAGTAAAGACTAAGGCACCCTTAAAGCCCCTTCCTATAATTGGACAACCCTTTTATAGAGTTGGAATAGATTTGGTGGGCCCTTTTTCCAAACCCACAAGGCATGGCAAGAAATATCTATTGGTGGTGGTGGATTTTGCCACCAGGTACCCAGACGCGGAAGCATTAAGATCCGTAGAAGCCCCTGTAGTGGCAGAGGCTTTGTTAAAAATCTTTATGAGGCTGGGTTTCCCTCATGAAGTGCTGACGGATCAAGGCAGTGTATTCATGGGAGAAGTGATGCAATGTATGTGGAAGTGTTGTGGTCTAAAACATCTAAAGACCACCACTTACCATCCAGCCACTAACGGATTGACTGAGAGATTTAATGGGGTTCTGAAGGGCATGATAAGAAGTTATATTCAAGATCACCCACAAGACTGGGATGAACGTTTGGGGTGCTTCTTATTCGCGTACAGAGAAGTCCCTCAGGAGTCAACAGGCTTCTCACCCTTTGAACTGATGTTCACTAGAAAAGTGAGGGGACCTTTGGAACTGTTAAAAAATTCATGGGAAGGAACCCTGGGAGAGTACAAAACATCTGTAGTTGACTTTGTATTAGACTTCCGCAGCAAATTAACATCGATAATGGAAGCTGTACAAAAGAATTTGAGTCAAGCTCAGGAGAAGCAAAGTTACTGGTATGACAGAACAGCCAGGGAACGTGTGTATGATGTGGGAGATATGGTTATGGCATTCATACCCAGTAAACATGATAAATTACAGGCTAACTGGGAGGGACCATATACCATAAGAGAAAAGCTTGACACAGTGACGTATGTAATTACCACGGACCAATTAAACAAAAACAAAGTGGTTCATGTAAATATGTTAAAGCCTTACCATACCACGGATGCAAAGGTGTTGCAAGTTACCTTATTCCCTGAGGGAAGTGGGCCTGAACTTCCGGATTTGGTACAGGAAAGCAAAGACAAAGGAGGGGTAGATCAATTGGAATGGTCAGAGGAGGTGAAGGAGGAAGTAAAAGAAGAGATTCTGAGAGTTGTGAAAAACTATGGAATCTCTTTAGCAATAAACCTGGCCGAACCAGTATAGCCAGACATTCCATTGATACTGGAAATCATGCCCCAATCAGATCTGTGCCGTACCGTGTGAATGGGAAAGTTGTGAGTGAAGTAATCTATTTAGGACATAAGGTGGGGAGTGGGAAAATAACCCTCTTATGGAGCAAAGTTGAGGCAATACAATCATGGCCTATCCCCTTAACAAAGAAACAAGTTAGGGCATTTCTAGGTGTGGCTGGTTTTTATAGAAAGTTTGTGAAAGATTTTGGGGAAATAGCAACCCCCTTGCATGAGTTAACAAAGAAAAGGTGTTCTGAGCGTGTGGTATGGACGGATGAATGTCAGAAGGCTTTTGATCTGCTGAAGCAAGCCTTGTGCCAAGGACCTATATTAATAGCACCAGACTATGAGCAACCATTCATCGTGGCTACGGATGCGTCGGACCTTGCGCTGGGAGTCGTCTTGCTGCAGGAGAGAGAAGGCACCAGACATCCAGTGGCATATCTGAGTTGCAAGCTGACGTTGAGGGAGAAAAACTATTCGTCGGTCCAAAAGGAGTGCCTAGCGGTCGTGTGGGGACTGGGCAAGTTGCGCCCATACGTGTGGGGATGAAGATTTACGGTGATGACGGATCATCGGGCCTTGTTATGGTTGCAGACTATGAAAAACCATAACACTGTGCTGCAGAGGTGGTCCTGGGCTCTACAAGACTATCAAGTGGACTTCCAGTTCATAAAAGGCAAGGACAATGTATTGGCCGATGGACTGTCAAGGCAAGTGGCCGGGACTGCAGTGATGTGACCCAGACGGAGGAACAAAAAAGACATTTTCCCCATAAAGACTTGGTTTTATTGTTAACACGGCGTATGAATCCTAGAGCAGGAATAATACTCTGCCGTTATTTTTAAGGGGGGGGGAAATGTGATGTTCCTGTATTAATGTATATATGGTAAGTGCTGTTTGTATAGAAGATACATGGTAAGTGGAATGAAAGAGGAGGGGGAGTAAATGAGCAGTAGAATGCTGGATGATTGGCTGAGTGTTTGGATGGCTGAGAGTATAAATGGAAGGATGACAGTTGAATCTGGGTGGATGTGAGTGGGTTGTTTTGGTGGAGTTGGGAGGTGGGTGTGAGTTGGTGTATGTCAGGAGAGCGTGGAGAAAGAGGGAGGTGGAGTTTGGATTAGTAATAAGTCAAATATCACAGTAATAGATGAAACCATAAGCTTGTAGATCATTATCAATGTTATCTTGTTATTAATGTTATTTAATAAATACTGTTTTGGTTTACCGAAGGCCTGATCCTTGGCTGGGGTTTCACAGACCAGAAGGGAGGGTAAGGTAATAACCAAGGCTGAAGGGAAACAGTAACAAATGGTGGCAGCGGTGAAGAGGAGAAGATAACATTATAAGTATCCAGAGCAACCCCGAGTTATGAGTTATCTGCATTGATACAAGGGGGTTGGGAACAGCATAGGCACGCAGTCACGAATGTAACCGGATAGAGAGACTCAGGCAAGGTCTCTGAAAACATTGGTTGTAGAACGTGACTGGTGGTGCTGCCTAGCAGGGGGATCTATTGAGATCTGTGCTAGAGCGGAGAGAGAAACCATAAAAAAGGACAGTCCGGACTGGTGGAGTCCCTGGTGGTGCCTAGTGAAAGGCAGTAGCCACGAGCAGGTAGGAACCTGACAGGGACAGCCAGGGAAGGGCGTCACAGGTGCACTCTTGTACATTGGTCCTGTGAACTGATTGAATATGTATGAGACTTACTTTCTTTCTTTCTTTCTTTCTTTCTTTCTTTCTTTCTTTCTTTCTTTCTTTCTTTCTTTCTTTCTTTCTTTCTTTCTTTCTTTCTTTCTTTCTTTCTTTCTTTCTTTCTTTCTTTCTTTCTTTCTTTCTTTCTTTCTTGTGAAGAATCAAGAAATGTGGCGGTTTTGTCGCCTGGAACAGTTTGGGGCAGCCCCATGTGAATGGCAGACTTGCAATGACCCGCAGCATAGGAGATGTGGATCTTAGGAAATATGGTGTGATAGCAGAACCAGAGACAAAACGGCTTCAGGTAAGAGACTATGCATCCTCCTGTCCTGCATTTCCACTCCAACGTCTCCTAAAGCTGACATAGTTCTACAGTAGAATCTGAATAGATGACACTGGTACCAGCAGTGTTTTCCACTATTGCTGCTGCTTTAGATGGTGCTCTCCATGCTGACCCTGTTGCATTCTGGTCTGCACAGTATTTGGCACTGGTAGACTTTGCCTGATGTCTTTTGGTGTAAGGCATGCTTGAAGAGCATGCCTTGCATTTTGCAAATGCTACATCCTGAATTGTTAGATAACATGCAGAATGTGTGTGGCCATAGAGCTATCTTTGTGGAGTTGCTAGTACTGGGTGGATACATGTTTAGACAATGTCGTTGTGCAACTCAGTAGTTTACCTTCCCACACAGGTTCACACCTAGTTTGAGGGGTGGTGAGAGTCATTGCGAACCTTTGTTCCCCACCCACTTGCCTCACAGGGTAATTAGAGTGAGCAAGAAAAAAATCTTAGAATGCTACGTACATTTAAAATCCCTTGCACTTGACCCAGAAACTGCAATTAGTGTAGAATGCTGTAGCCGGTTTGCTGATGGGAGTGAGACCCTGTCAGCATCTAATACCTCTGCTCAGAGATCTGCACTGGTTGCCAATTTGTTACCAGGCCAAGTTACTACTGGTATATAAATCCCTTAACAGTTTGGGACCAATTTACCTGCAAGACTGCCTTACCTCATATATGCCCACTAGAGCACCTCACTCTGTGGGACAGGCACTGCTACAGGTACCACATAATACTCATTCTGCACTTACAATAAATTGTTCTCTTAGTGTGGCAGCACCTACTCTTTGGAACTCCCCGCTTATTAACATCAAGCAGGTGCCTTTGCTGTATCCCTTTCGACACCTGCTTAAAATGTTTTTGCTTAGGCAAGCCTATCCAGACACACAGATGTTGTCTGTTTTCATCTTTTTAGTTAGTAGCTGTTTTAATGTAAATATGTTTTAATTACTTGTTTTTAACTGTTTTATTTATAATTTTAATGTTTTGTAAACTGCTTAGAGGTCTTTACATTCCAGTGGTACATCATTTTTTTTTTATAAATAAAAGTATTATCACTCCCTCTATCAGCAAACTCAGCTGGAGAGGACCTACAGGATTGTAGCTACCCCCCCTCAAAAAACCTCTAAGGACCCACTCCCCCACACCAAATAGCCCTATGAAGAATGAGGATGGCCACAGAATGTTTGGAGGTATGAGGTGGAGAAGGAGAAATGGAAAACTAGTGTAGAGGGAAATGACGGGCATGGAAGAAGGCACGGCTGGCTGGAACCCTGAACAGGGCAACATTCCACAGTGCAACATTTTGTTGCAGGACTAACTTGTGGAATAGATATATTTATATTTGTATGAGTTACATTAAAAAGTCTGTTTCATCACTAACATGGCAGTTTCTTTGGAATTGCTATTAAAAAGTGGGCAATTTGTATGCTGTTTGTGTCATTTCAGTTGCATCATGCAAGCGACAGCTTCTTGGTCCTTACCACAGATGGCATCAACTTCATGGTGAACAGCCAAGAAATCTGTGACTTGGTTAGCCAGTGTCACGATCCTGCTGAAGCGGCTCACCTTGTTACTGAGCAGGTAGGCATTTCTTCCTTCCAAACACACTTCCACTGACCAGCTTTGAGCAAAGCCAGCCAGGTCTGCTTTAATCCTTTATGGATCGTGGTGGAACATCCCTTCTACAAACTGGCCCTCCAGATGCTGCTGCCCTGGGCTCCTACTGGGAGAAAGGGCAGGATATAAATCAAATAAATAATGTTGTTGAACGAAACTACTTCCGTTTTTTACCAAGTCATTCCATTTTTGTAAAACGAGTATCCCATCTGGTGTTCGGTTTTGGTGGACCGTTCTCTGTCCTCCCCACGCATTCAGTGATGTCGGCTATTTCCCTATGATGAAATTCACAGGCTTTAACAGGGTCCAATATGCAGAAAAGTGGGGAGTGGGTGGAATTGCTGAGCAGCTATTGTATCTTCTCCCTGATCAGTCTGTGAGGTTCAAGTTTATTACCAGGCACAGACTTGCGTTTCCATAAACAAACAGAAAGATTCAGTTCAGATTTGGATTTGGCAGTTTGAAAAACAGATCGCCTCAGTCTGAGGTGCTTTGTGGGTGGCCCAATTTGACTTCTCCATCCACGGCAGCTTCACTTCTCCTTCCCTCTATTCACACTTGGGAAATCAAAAAACTGCTATAACTCTTCTTCCTTTTTTCAGAATTGGATTAAATTTGGAAGCAGCATAGCCTCTGCAGAGTGGACCAGTTACAGGCAAATAGGTCCAGGGGCTTTTGTGCTGGACTCCTCCAAAATGTGATATATTTCAAAAAGGAACAGCCTCTGTTATACTTTATCAGTCTGAAGGATAGTTGCACCACATCTCTCTTCTAATTGTCTTGAAGAACTGTTTGCCCCTGGACCTTGTTTATGGTGGACTCTTGAGAGCATTTTCATAAGGGGTTGGGATGGAAGGGGCCTAAATGTGACCATGCTTTGTTGGGAGGAAGAGCTCACCCTGAATGTGAATTATTTAGGTCAGGATGGGGAGCCTGTGGCTCTCTAGTTGCTTTTGGACACCAACTCCCATCAGCTGCCGCCAACACGGCCAATGATCAGGGATGATGGGAGTTGTAGTCCAGCAGCATCTGGTGGGTCACAGGTTCCCAATCCCTGATTTAGGTGTTCTGGTAGGAAATTCTGAAACTTTGCATTTCAGAACTCCAGATCACTTTCTTTGTACTGTTGTCAAAAGAATACGTTTGATCTGTGATGTCATGTGAATGCTAAACCTGTGTGCCTTTTGTAATCTCTCCTTCAGGCCATACAGTATGGAACAGAAGATAACAGCACAACTATTGTTGTGCCGTTTGGAGCCTGGGGCAAATACAAAAACTCTGAGGTCAATTTCTCATTCAGCCGGAGCTTCGCCTCGAGTGGGAGATGGGCGTGAGGACCTTCTGTAGCGAGGTGTTGAACGTGCTGTACTCCGGAAGGCTGACAGGGCAGAAAGCAGATCTGTAGATAGTTATGTTGATCTGTGGTCTCCATCTCTCTTCCAGCAGCCTGTGGTTTCTGCCTGGGTAGAAAACCATTTTAACTTGATGTTGCCTCTTAACAAACACGTTTGCTCATGCTTTACCTCAAAATCAGCAATTTTCACTCCCTTCATCCTTGGTCCTAGATAATCCTATCTGGGGTGTTTTTGTTTTTTTGCACAGACAAGATGCTGGCTCTTTGCACCTGGTCAACATCTTCTTGGGGGTTTTCTGCCAAGTGTCTTACACACAATATACATTGTAGGTTTTTAGAGGCTGAGAGAGCACGGACAGGCAAACGGGGCTCTCCCAATTTGCACAATATGCAGGGGAGCAAATTTACAAAGAGAGAAAAGGTGGCATTTTTTCTCTGCCACTACTGGAAGCTTTTCCTTCCCTGCTTTAAACAGAAGGAGAAAACCAGCAGCAGGGAGGTTATGAGGCGACACTAGTGGCCATGCCTTGTTTTCTGTGGCCCACTGGCCCCATGTTAACCTCCAGAGTTAAATTTGGTTGAGGTTAGTCCAATTCTGGAGAGAGGCATCTTGGTCTCAGGGCTGATAAGACTCCATACTGTGGAAGTCAAAGGGCAGAGATAATCAGGTGTGTGTGTGTTGTTTTCCTCAAAAGCAGGAAACTTTTTCCCTATTATTTGTTCCTCTGCCTATTGGCTGGTGTATAACCAGAGAGCCATACCATAGCCCTCAAGATGGATGTGGACACAACACTAACATGGGGGACCATGTCATGTTCCTTCAGAAGGACTGAAGCAATATTGCTTTTCTGCATTTATTTGTTTTTTTCCCTTTAAATATGCTAGTACTATGAAATCCCCTCACGTTTTAAAATACACTGTTTGTGAGCTGAACTGTTCCTTTTTGGATACTCATTTTCTTTCACTTCAGAGTCACTGAAAAATGTTGTCCCAGGTTCACAAAGTGAACTGGGGGGAGGGAATGTATTGTCTAGTGAAGGTGTGCAATTGTGCAAAGGTTTAAGTTCCAGGTTATCATTCATGGGATTCCCCCCCCCTTTAGGTACAAAGTTGAGGATACACTTCGGAAGGGAACAGTAGGATTATATTTAGAGTTGCCACTAATTTTCATCTAAATTGAAATTCTGAAATGTTGGAGGAAAGCAAAAGTGAGATCAGTAGAGTTTCTTTGGGGAATTCTGCACGTCCTCATTATAAACATAACTTGGGTGTGAAGGAAACAATCTGTAACTGGTGTTCCTTGGCAGGACTTCAGTCAATTTGTTTGTAATCAAAATTTCCACAGGCTACGAATAAGTATCCAGAGTACTGTGTCATGGAGACTGGTCCTCTCTCTACATCACGGGTACCCAGTGTGGTGCCCTGCAGATGTTGTGGGCTACAGATCGCATAATCCCAGACAACTGTCGTCACTGGTTGGGGCTGATGAATGTTGGAGTCCAAAACACCTGAAGGGCACCATTTTGGCTACCTCTGCTGTAGATACTGGAAGCAGACAATAATGACTTCTTCCCCATCAGTCTACAACAACTTGTTCTTCAGTCCTGGCATAAATGCTTTGGACGCTTTCCCGGAATTAAAACATAAAAGTTACCTGGCACCCAGGTGTAACTGCTGAGCCCATTTAGCTGAACCCTGATCGCAATGTGAACCGCAGACTGCCGCTACCTGTACTGCCTAGAGCCCCATCTTTCATACAAATCATTCCAGCTTCACTTTTGTACACCTGCTCTTGAAGCTTCCTTTTGACTCTGTACCTACCTACTACTGAAAGTCATGAAGTACTTCGCAACCACAGGGCGCCCTGGTATTCTGTTGTTACCTAGTGTGTATTTTACATGTTTGTATCATATAGAGGTATATATACTTTGTAAGTAAAAGATGTGTCAAAAATATTTGTACTTGCCTATCTTATTTAGTGCTATCTTTCTAGGTCACTGCAATGGCACATATCAGCGTTAAGACTATTCTTCTCTTCACTACTTTGCAAATTTCTGTTGTTGGAGCCTGGGCTGAAAGAGGGCAAAAACGTGCACCCATACAGAGTCAAGATTATTGGTTATCCAGTTGGCTTGGGTCACTCATGAGACCAGTACAGAGAATGTTGCCCTCACTCTCAATTGGGTTTGTTTGTCCTTGGAGACTTTCTTACCTATTCAAATCTGATTGGTTACATAGCTCTGTGACATGGCTATATAGCTCTGTGATATTAATCATGTGATCCCTGATTGGTTGGGGTTGTTCCAAGGTTGTAGATGTGTGTGTTTTTGGCTTAAAAGCTGAATTAGATGAACATATGTCACTGTCCTAACCAAAACCTCTACCACCAGCACCTAAAATTCTTCCAGTCCACTAATACTCTGTGATTAATTATCACAGACTAAAGGGAATAGTAGCATTTGCCAAACTGCTTGTTCAGAAGTAAGTTGCTAATAGTAGCTAACTGCAAAGAGACACTGTATGTAAGCTATGTTCCAGGTTTTATTTTTGCTAGATAAAATTCCTTTTTAATTTTCTTTCATTATGTGGCAGAAGAACTTTGCCTGTATTCTGCATAATACTTCCAGCTTTGTAA
This sequence comes from Rhineura floridana, assembly GCF_030035675.1. Taxonomy (NCBI): domain Eukaryota; kingdom Metazoa; phylum Chordata; class Lepidosauria; order Squamata; family Rhineuridae; genus Rhineura; species Rhineura floridana. Next base: position 105,633,859 of record NC_084488.1, read on the forward strand.
GGGAGTGGATAATGGCTCTGGTTAAAGGGGATTTTGGTCTAACTAAATGTTGGCAATGGAGATGATACTTGGTACTGCACATTTTGGAGGACTCCATAGATTCTAGTTGGTTAAGGAGAGGGAGGGAGGACGATCAACCCCATTTTATTCTTCTGGTTCTGAAAACACCAACCAAAGTATCAAATTAATAGGCACCCATTTTTGGGTTGGGTGGAGTTTTGGGATTGGGGAGGAGGCAGTTCAGGTAGGTTTGACACAGTTGATTTTGGCACTACTAAGCAACAGATTATTTTGTCATGTTGCTGAAAGTACTGTAGAGAGAGACCTTCTACTGGTGCCTCAAAGTTGGGAAGCCGTAGTGCTTCCTTAAAGCCAAGATGGTTGTTGTGAGGAGATTCCCAGTCCTGGATACATAAAGTGACTTGGCTGCTTCACACAACATAGCTGACTTGGAAAAGTACTGAAGTGCCCTTGTGTAAATTGTGTTTCAGATTTTTGCCTTAGCAAGCATGTAAATATTTGAATGTTGATTGTTCAGCTTTTGTGGGACACTGTTGGATGGTCCAGATGCTGGGGCCACCTGTTGCATTTTTACAGAGGCTGCTGGTAGATGATGTTGACTGTTGCTGCACTAAGACTTAACCAGAGATGCAGGTACCCCTTGCTCTATCTGTAAGCACATCTGGTGTTTGGTGCTGGAACAATATACTAGCAGCTGAAGGCAAGACTCCATTTGGCTGCCCTAAATGTTAAAAAGGGGGGGTGTCAGATAATTGAAGTTCTTGGTATCCCTGTGATTGAATGTGCACATACCTTGTGTGGATTCTGGGCCCAGCTGCTGCTTCATTCTATAAGGTTGCTTTTTTAAAAAAATATTTGTAACGGAAGCAGGTTGGAGACGGAACAATATTTTAATAAACTTGCTCCTACAAGCTCTGTGTCCATTCTGATTTCTTCCTCTGCATGCCCTTTGATATGCAGTCCGGCAACCCAGATGGAGACTGTTACACCTCTGAAAGATTTCAGCTGTGTCAAGGGGGACCCAGGCTCACTGCCTATTGCCTAGCAAAGTGTGGATTTGAGGCTGAAGCACAGAGGGGAATGAGCAGGGGCCAAGCAAACTAGTTCCGTGGTTTGTGTGTGTGAGAGATACATACACATACAATGGAGGCAGGGCTACTGGGGCACACCCCTCACAAGGAAAAAGGCAAGCAATTCTGATCCCCAACCAAAGAAAATCTCAAACCTATATACATTTTCCTATCCCACACACATACTTCTGTTTCAACTCAGAGAAGCTCAGCAAACATTTCTGTCAGACTGCTCTTATCGGCAAAATCGGGTCTCTGCAGCACTCTGCCAATCCTAATACGAGAGTATAGCTATGGCAAAGAGGTCCCTCCCATGTGTCTGTAGGCAGAAAAACCATGTGAAAATTGACTAGCGGGGCTGCCAGCAAGTCTGGGAAGGCTCTTCTGTTATTCACTAATAAGCAAAAAACCTTCTGGTTTAAGAACGTACCTATAGCCAACAACTATTTCTATCAAACTTTAAAAAGCAGGGAAATTGGGCGGATATTGTGAGTGCTCCAGGGGAGCAGGAGACCTGACCTCTCTGAGATATTGCACTGCCCTACAAATTGGTCAAAATGCGAACACAATTTGGGTTGGTCTTTCACAGTCCAATCCACTTCCTGTGTAGCTTGGAAGAATTGGGTAACGTGCCTCTGAGCATATGCTGAGTGGGGGCAACACCTGCAATCAGCCCAAATAAGTGAAACAAGATATGTGCTGTGCTGAAGTAAAGTAATGCTCAAGATTCTACAACAAAGGCTCTTGCCATATATGGAGCAAGAAATGCCACATGTCCAAGCTGGATTTAGAAAGGGAAGAGGTACCAGAGATCATGTTTCAAACATATGTTGGATAATGGAATGGACCAAGGGGTAAAGAAAGAGGGGGGAAAGGGACAGAGAAGAAGAGAAGGAAGGGGGAGAGGAGGACAGATTTGATCATTTGCATGCTTTTTGAGTGCAGTGGGATTTACTCCTGTGCAATCATGCTTAGGATAGGTGAAACTGACCTGGGGGAGGGGAGGAGATTGGATGAGTGGGCACTGGGCAGAGTGGGAGCTCCTTTCCTCTCCAAAAGGAAAACTTTCTGAACAGTATTCTTTTTCAGGGTTTCCCCCACCTTTTAATTCTACAGCAGGCACGTATTGCCTCCCACCCAAATTTAAACTAAAGCTGTCCCTGGCCACATCCACACCCGACCTTTATTTCACTTTAGACAGTCATGGCTTCTCCCAAAGAATCCTGGAAACTGTAGTTAGTGAAGGGTGCTGAGAGTTGCTAAGAGATGCCCTGTTCCCCTCACAGAGCTTCAATCAGAGAAGCTAACTGTTAAACCACTCTGCCCCTGGAGCTCGGACAGCAAAATAGGAGCCTGCTGTCAGCACCATTCACAAACTACACTTCCCAGGCTTCTTTGGGGAAAGCCATAACTGTCTCAAGGGCAATAAAGGTCTGGGGTGAGTATGGCACCCTGATTAGCCAAGCCAAGTAGCTGTGAGTTTGGCTTTTAGAACCCTGACATACTGAGCATGCCCGACATTATCATTGAGTTCAATGTAAAATTTCTTAAATTAATTAAAAATCAGCCAGGCATTATTTTAACTTTTAAACTGCAGAAGATGAAGGTCATAGTATGGGGCAAGGCCAGTAATAGGATTACAGGTACTCTGTGAACATGGTTGAGTTTTAATTCATTTCAACAATTTATGAGAACTCTGACAGAAAAAAGTCCAAAGGGGGTCTTTTTTTCTCTTCTTTTTACACTTTGAACTCTTCTCTCTGAGTGTTTTGTGTTTCATCATGAAAATTTAGAGGGTTGTTAAGCAAGCGTTTCTGAGTTTAGGACTATAAGTTTTGTAAGGTTTAGTTTTGAAATGAGCTTAAGGGAAGCATCCGAATGGCATGGGGGTATTTTCAATTTAACATTGTGGAATGCAAAAAATTCATGCTGACTATCGTATACAGCCATGCGAGTGGCTGTATAATGAGGACTAACCAGCAGTCTCAGTATACGTGTACTGGGGCTTCCTTGAAGGGTAGGCTGAGCATGCTCAGAGCTGTTCTCTTGAAGGCCACACCTTCAAGTACATTCTTTGTAGCTCGTCAGAAGAGGTGTGGTTGCTAGTTTGAGCAGCTTGATTTTTTAACATTTGATAAGAGAGCAATGGTTGACAGAGTGTGTGAGTAATATCTATTTTTTACTTAATCTTTGGGATTTATTTTGAGAACGAGGGAGGTGGATTGGAAGGCGAAACGGCGGGTGTCTTCTATGTATGTTGCAACTTTTAATATTTTTGTGGTGTTCTTACATCCATATCTCCGCAAACAGTTTCCATGTAGCCAAAATGGGTGGGGCAGCCAGTTGTTGTTACATGCCTTCAAGTCGATTTCGACTTACGGGGACCCTGTGAATCAGTGAATATGATCTGTCATAAACCACCCTGTTCAGATCTTGTAAGTTCAGGTCTGTGGCTTCCTTTATGGAATCAATCCATCTCATTTGGTCTTCCTCTTTTTTTACTCCCTTCTGTTCTGTTTTCCCCAGCATTTTATTTTCTAGTGAATCATGCCTTTTGATTATGTGTCCAAATTATGATAACCTCAGTTTCATCATTTTAGCTTCTAGTGATAGATCTGGTTTAATTTGTTCTAACACCCAATTATTTCTTATTTGCAGTTCATGGTATGTGCAAAGCTCTCCTCCAACACCACATTTCAAATGCATTGATTTTTCTCTTAACTGCTTTTTTCACTGTTCAACTTTCACATCCATATATAGAGATCGGATATATCATGGTCTGAATGATCCTGACTTTAGTGTTCAGTGATGCGTCTTTGCATTTGAGGATCTTTTCTAGTTCTGTCATAGCTGCCCTCCCCAGTCCTAGCGTTCTTCTGATTTCTTGACTGTTGTCTCCATTTTAGTTAATGACTGTGCCGAGGTATTGATAATCCTTGAGAAGTTCAATGTCCTCACTGTCAACTTTAAAGTTACATAAATCATCTGTTGTCATTACTTTAGTCTTTTTGACGTTCAGCTGTAGTCCTGCTTTTGTGCTTTCCTTTTTAACTTTAATCAGCATTGGTTTCAAATTGTTACTGGTTTCTGCTAGCAGTATGGTATCGTCTGCATATCTTAAATTATTGATATTTCTCCCTCCAGTTTTCACATCTCCTTCATCTTGATCCAATCCTGCTTTCCTTATGATGTGTTCTGCGTATAGATTAAACAGATATGGTGATAAAATATACCCGTCTCACACCCTCACACTGATTCATAGGGTCGCCATAAGTCATAATCGACTTGAAGGCACATAACAACAACAACAACTCACACCTTTTCCTATGGGGAACCAGTCAGTTTCTCCATATTCTGTCCTTCCAGTAGCCTCTACAGTAGCATCTAGAGCAATACAGAATCCTCACTGGAGTTACTCCAAGTGCCAGAAGAGAAGCTTTCAGTATACAGGTACAACTAAAGAGCTTCACAGCCCAATCCTATTTATTCAGAAGGTTCCCTTGTAATGTAATTTACCCCCAAGAAAGCCTTCTTCTGATTTCTTTACTATTGTCTCCATTTTGGTTAATGACTACACCAAGGTATTGATAATCCTTGGCAAGTTCAATGTCCTCATCAACTTTAAAGTTACATAAATCTGTTAATACTTTAGTCTTCTTGACATTCAGCTGTAGTCCTGCTTTCCTCTTTCATTTTCATGGGGCAGCCAGAGGAGATTAAAAACCACAGGAAGGTAACTTTATTGTTTTAAGCTTTTTACATTTCTGGGTAAAAATTATTCTGTTCTCCAGGATTCAGCACATGGGGGGGGGAATAAAACACCTAAAAGAGATAAGAGTTTGACAAATGCTAAAAATTAACAAAGTTAAACAACAGAGCTAAAGATAGAAGGCTCATGTTGGTTCAGAATCTTTTATATTGTTCTGAATTTGTGTGTTGAGAGTAGTACGGAAATTCTGCATTCCTGTTTTTCTTTAGGTTTAAAAATAATATGTGCGTACTTGGTAGTTTGGGAACTGTGAAAACAAGGTGTTAGCTGTGGGTCTCATCCAGCAGGCTTTTCTACTGTCATGATTATAAGATGTACTGTTTATGCAATCGATGTCTGTTGTGGAATCACCTCATTAAATACAAACAGAGGTTGCTAATTGGTGAGGCAGATACACTCTGTGCATGCCAGTGCCATTTATTTCTGAGGCATAAAATTACTTATGTCTCCTCTGCTCAAGTCTGTGAGAGGAGGCTATGTTTGTGAGGAGAAGTTGGTGTTGCTAATAGTTAACCCCCTTAAGCTGCATCACATTTTGGGTAGAGACACATTGTTGTGCCGGTTCCACCTCTCCTTTTAGAAAATGGGGGTACACAATGCTAATCAAACTCTGCCCTTTTTTACTGTAAAACCTGATGGGATCATGACCTACAAAGAATGTACTTGGAGGTGTGGCCTTCAAGAGAACAGCTCTGAGCATGCTCAGCCTACCCTTCAAGGCAGCCCCAGTACGCGTATACTGAGACTGCTTGTTACTCCTCATTACACAGCCACTCTTGTGGCTGTATACTATAGTCAGCATGGATTTTTCGTATTCCGCAATGTTAAATTGAAAATATCCCCCATGCCATTCTGTTGATTCCCATGAGCTCATTTCAGAACTAAACCTTACAAAACTTATAGTTCTGAACTCATAAACACTTGCTTAACAACCCTGTCAATTTTCATGTAGATACACAAAACAGAGAAAATCGAGAGTTCAAAGTGTAAAAAGAGGAAAAAAACAGACTCCTTTTGGACTTTTTTCTGTCAGAGTTCTCATAATTTGCTGAAATGAATTAAAAATCAGTCATGTTCACAGAGTACCTGTACTCCTATTACTGACCTTGCCCCATACTCTGACCTTCATCTTCTGCAGTTTAAAAGTTAAAATAATGCCTGGCTGATTTTTAATTATTTTAAAAATTAGCATTGAGTCAATGATAAGATCTGGCATGGAAAGTAAGAAGCAACTGTCAGTGTTCTAAAAGCCAGACTCACAGCTACTTGGCTTGGCTAATCAGGGGGCCACACTCACCCCAGACCTTTATTGCCCTTGAGACAGCCATGGCTTTCCCCAAAGAATCCTGGGAAGTGTAGTTTGTGAAGGGTGCTGAAAGGAGGCTCCTATTCCCCTGACAGAACTCAAGTGGCAACGGGTTTAACAGTCAGCCGCTCTGATTGAAGCTCTGTGAGGGGAACAGGGCATCTCTCAGTACCCTTCATTAACTACCCTTCCCAAGATTCTTTGCAAGAAGCCATGACTGTCTAAAGTGAAATAAAGGTCTGCTGTGGATGTGCCCAGGGACAACTTTGGTTTAAATTTGGGTGGGGGCTACATGTGCCTGCTATGGAATAAGAAGGTGAAAAAGAATGATACTGTTCAGAACGTTTTCCTTTTGGAAAGGAAAGGGACTTCCCCTCATCCCAGTGCCCTCCCTTCCCCTCCCCTCCCTGCCCCTCCACCAGGTCAGTTTCACCTATCCTAAGCATGGTTGCACAGGAGTAAATCCCACTGAACTCAAAAAGCATGCAAATGATCAAACCTGCCCTCCTCCTCCTTCCTATCCCCTCCCTTTTGCCCATTCCCTCTCCCTTCACCCCTTCCTTCCCCTACCCCATCCCCTTCCAAACCCCTCCTCCTCCCCCTCCAATTGTGTTTACATTTTGACAGATTTGTAGGGCAGTACAATATCTCCGAGAGGAGGTCAGGTCTCCTGCTCCCCTGTTGCATTCACTATAGCTGCCCAATTTCCCTGCTTTTTAAAGTTTGATGGAAATACCTGTGGGCTATAGGTAAGTTCTTAAACCACAAGGTTTTTTGCCTATTAGTGAATAGTCAAATAATCTTTTGATGTTCTTTTGATATCTTCACTGAGCCCCGGTATCTAATCCATAAATCAGTCAGCTGGAACTCGTAGTGATGTCAATCTCTTGGCACATACATGTTCGCAGGACTGCATCTCCTCTTTCTCAAACCAGCTTGGTCCTATCAAGGACTCTGATCACAGGATATCTTTTAGGGTACTCAGACATACATTAAAATTATAATATTTGTTTATGGTTGATGTATTCCAGACATTGTTGGCGTCTTAATAACCTTCAGCGCCTCCAGTTTCAGTCACAAGCCTTAGAAAGAGAAATTCATTTACACCCACGCATCCTCTACATGTTTTCTTAACACAAACCACTCTGTCATCAGAGGCCTTGGGGTAACTAGCTTTTTCCGTAGTACACCCAAGCAATGTAACACACTGTGCTTTGTTCTGCAAACAAGATGGAGAAAGTTATAACACTCCTGGCTTTATCTCAAGCACTGTATTTCTGACATACTCAATAATAAGAGCATTTCTTATATATATATTAAAGATACAATTATAATTTGAATACAATGATAGAATAATATTTATAGTAACTGCATAGCAGAACAGAAGCATATAGAAATGTTCCAATGGTATCAATAATAAATGGCATGAATATATGTGTACAGAAGTATTCAGATACTGACACACATAAGGAGGAAATAAACAGTAAATGTACTTTAATTTGTGTCACTTTTCCCCATGTTATCGTCACAACAACCCTGTGAGATAGGTTAGGTTGAGAGACAGTGACTGGCCAAAGTTTAATGAGTTTCATGGCTGATTTCAACTTACGGCGACCCTGTGAGTCAGCAAACTGTGAACTGTGAATCGGTGAATATGATCTGTTATAAACCACCCTGTTCAGATCTTGTAAGTTCAGGCCTGTGGCTTGCTTTATGGAATCAATCCATCTCTTGTTTGGTCTTCCTCTTTTTCTACTCCCTTCTGTTCCGTTTTCCCCAGCATTTTACTTCCTAGTGAATCATGCCTTCTGATTATGTGTCCAAATTATGATAACCTCAGTTTCATCATTTTAGCTTCTAGTGACAGTTCTGGTTTAATTTGTTCTAACACCCAATTATTTGTCTTTTTCGCAGTCCATGGTATGTGCAAAGCTCTCCTCCAGCACCACATTTCAAATGAGTTGAGAGCACCCTTGGTTCCATATAAATAATAGCCTGCAAAGCCTTTGTTTTGTGTAAACAGACAGGCCTCTGCTTAATAAAATGCCAAACCCTAAAACAACCCATATAGTTTGAGGACAACGGAAGTGAGAAAAACATCAGTCTCCACTATAATTCACTAATAGGCAAAAAACACTTGTGGTTTAAGTATGTACCTATAGCCAACAGATATTGCTATCAAACTTTAAAAAGCAAGGAAATTGAGCAGCTATAGTGAATGCACCAAAGGAGCAGGAGACCTGACCTCCTCTCTATTGTACTGCCCTAAAAATTTGTAGAATTCTAATTGCAAGCAGGTGACCTGCCTGCTCTCTAGGTGCTAACTGTGGATGGGCATAAAATGGTCTTGGAGTGCATCACCCTTCAAACAAAGGACTTGTCCTCTTCTGTAAAGTATAACACATGACCACTCGACCAACCCTTGGAGAACCTGGCTGTGCTGTTATTCTTCCTTGCTGTTGCTGATTGTCCACCTGTGCCTCTGATGCAAGCAAGCAGAGCCAGGAGAAAGAGAAGCAGTCTCACTCACTATGCCTTCTACCTCTGCGCAACTGTGTAAATTGAGTACAGAAGAGCAAGCAAATGGATGGGGGTGACCGCAGTGTGGAAGAACAGCTCCAGCCCCACTTTGGGACAGGGACCATTGAGGGCTCCAAACCTGGAGCTGGCATGGCATGTGTGGGCAGCTGCTGAAGCTTCTGCACCCTGGCAGGTCTTGCTGATGCCTAGTCTGAGGAGCTGACATTTTAATTTCCCACAATGCTTCAGAGCAACACTACATCAGGGGCATTGTGGGAAACTAAAATGGGGACTATAAAATCACTTGCCACCCCCAGTTAAGGCCAAGGGCACATTGTCCCACCCCCCAAAAAAGTCCTGAAAAAGGGAAGGGGAGGGAACAGCACAACAAGTAAACTATGGCAATAATTCTTCATCAAATTACACTAAATGATATTGGCCTTGTTTGCATGTCTCTTTAAACAATAGTTAAACTAACTGTGGTTTGAATGTCCGCACATGGTGTGCAGGTGCATGCTGCTGAAATTGTGGGCATTTTGCTCCTCTCCTGCTCTTGCTGCACAGCCAGGAAACAAACCAAGGTCTGGCTTAATGTTTCATTCGAAGCTGGGCTTGTGGTTTGTTTTTCTCCAAACAAACCATGAGAGTTAAGCCAAGAGCACAAACTGTGATTACTGCTCATGGCTTGTTTGGAGAAAAACAAGCCATAAGCCTGAGTTGAGACTTAATGCTAAGCCAGACCATGGCTTGTTTCCTGGCAATGCAGCATCTGCAGGAGGAGCAAAGCGCTTAGGATTTTTGCAGTGTGCACATTTAAACCACAGTTTAGTGATGTGCAAAGCTGGCCAGTGTGTGGCTTAGCTTTAGAGTTACCAAGTCTCCGATTTTTGGCCGGAGTCTCCAGTTTATGGGGGGGCCCTCCGGCTCTCCGGCTAACACCCCTTAATCTCCAGACTCTCTGCTTCAATTTTAAAAACAAAGTAAGTTTCTAGGTGGTCTGGTTCCCGAGATATACACCAAAACATCAGCCGCCCCTCCGCAACTGTTATTTCCTTGAAAGTTCAAAACACTCAAAAAGAAGAGTTGACAACTGCAGCAACTTCATACCAAACGTAACATGTCTCTGAACCCCAAAATATATGTTGGGGTACCCTGTATGATATATCACTGTGATCGGGGGACTCTCCCCGTCAAGAATAACAATACATTTATGCAATCAGAATCACCAGGCTTCTGATATTATCATAAATACATAATGATGTCATAAAATCATGAAAAAAATAAGTAACTGGGGGTGCCCACCCCAACATCTGCTCTGGGACAGGACAAATCATATACCCCAGGAAAGGGGAGAGTGTCTTCCATGAGATGCCACTGTGTCCCACCTGGCCCAGAGCTTCTGGTGGGCGCAGGGCACAGAGGAGGCCATCTATGCAAAATCAAAGCAGACCAAAACATACAGGAAAAAATAAGTAACTGGGGGTGCCCACCCCAAACTCTGCTCTGGGACAGGACAGATCATATACCCCAGGAAAGGGGAGGGTGTCCTCTACGAGATGCCAGTGCATCCCATCTGGCCCAGAGCTTCTGCTGGGCACCGGGCACGCATGGGTGCATCAATGCAAAATCAAAATGGACAAAAACACATAGAAAAAAATAAGTAACTGGGGGTACCCACCCCGAAATCTGCTCTGGAACAGCACAAATCATATACCCCAGGAAAGGGGAGGGTATCCTCTATGAGATGCCACTATGTCCCACCTGGCCCAGAGCTTCTGCTGGGCTCAGGGCACAGAGGAGGGCATCTATACAAAATCAAAGCAGAAAAAGACATACAGGAAAAATAAGTAATTGGGGGTGCCCACCCCAAAATCTGCTCTGGGCCAGGACAAATCATACACCCCATGAAAGGGGAGGGTGTCCTCTATGAGATGCTTGGCCCAGAGCTTCTGCTGGGTGCAGGGGAAGGATGAGGGCATTTATGCAGACAGAAAGGGTAGAGAATCTTCTTACTCTTACTCATTTCTCAGACCTCTTTCTGAAGTGAAGGGTCAAATCTGTAAAGAAGTTTGGAGCAGCCACATTAAGAGATAAGGGCAGGGCATTCCAGGCAGGGGGTTGCCAACCCTGCTTGGATATGGATGTCTTTGCAGAGGATCCCTAGTCAAGCTTTACCAACAGCACAATCCAAACTATATCTACTCAGAAGTAAGTCCTGTTCAGTTCTATGGGGGCTTAGTCCCTTAGTACGTGTGTTTAGAATTGCAGCCTTCAGGGGCATCCATCTTTACTCCTGAATGCTCCCATCTAACATCTCCACAACACTAGGCTCCTTTCTTCCTACAGTGGCCTTCTGGTGACTGGCCTGGCCTGAAGGCTCTTAAACCCTTCTTGCCGAAAGCAAATAGGCTAGATTAAATGTTCCCTACCCATTTTAGCTAAGATGTCTAGCTTAATTTCCAGTCAGAATTTTTTTTTAATTGTACGCTCCAAGCCACTGTGATTGATGCTTAATGTATCATGCTTAATGACATCACTCGGGCTCGCCCCTAAAATCTCAGGTTTTGGGATGCTTCTGACCTGGCAACACTACTTAGCTTACTTGCTTGAGTTATTTGATGCCACTTGCTGCTATTTGTCCTGCAAGCAGCCTTCCACAGTGCACACTCTTGCCACGCTCATAGCATACCTTGGTCTGGATTATGTGAGTTGGCAGGGAAAAGCTGGTGGATGGATAACCATTCCTTATGCAGCAGAGAGCTGGAACAGATGGCCCTTCCGTTTGAGCACTGGCAAACATTCTTTCACTCAGGACACACTTTCTTTGCTCTCACAGCGGCCCAGATGGAACAGAGCCAAACTCATTCAGACCAGTGTTTTACCGGCAGCAGCAGGGACTCTTAAGTATAATGATCTTACTGTCAACACCATGCCCAGCTACCACTGGGGGAGGTGAGGGCTGTCTTTTCCAGCCAGAGCTTTTGCTGCCAGCCTTGCCTGTTTCCTCCCTCCCAGCTTTGTGTGAAGCATATACTGCTGCCTCGAGACAAAATAGACTTACAAGGAGGCAGTTGGTGTATTTCGTTCAAAGCATAAAGAGGTAGTAAAATAACTACACTTTGTGGCAATTGTGGGAGAGATATTAAAAAGATTTTTGCTTTGGCCATGCCCACTTTTCCACCATGGCCACACCCATTTACCATCTTGGCCACACCCACTTTGCCATACTGCTCTTAGAAGGTTAGATCAGTATGGCCCTCAGTCCACCCAAAAAGGTAGCCCGCACTGGTTTAAATACAACATCAAGCACCTAGCAAGGCAGCGCTTGCCAAAATGAAAATGTCTTCACCACTGGTAAAAGACAACTGGAGAGGAGGTCATCCATGCTTCATGGGCTAGCCAGTCCCTGAGAAGAGGGACTGCGTGTTAAACCACTCTGGGAATTGTTCATGATTCAGATAATGCTAAGCACTCTTGTTCCATTGGTTTAAGCAATTGCTTACACTGTCCCATTGAAATCAGTGGGGGTTAAATGTGGTTGGATAATGCCCTTGGGGTTATAGCTCTATTAATTTAAGTAGCAAACATACTTTCTTGTGTGCTAAGGTATGTACTAACTAAATCAATAGTGTGTCAGGTAGGGGGGAAAAGCCACCCCTTAATCATCATTTTTAACAATGCTGTGAAGGAGGAAACATAAAAAAGAGATGCTTCCATCTAGTGGATATAATGGGAATTGGGAGTCTTGAGTTCCAGACTGTAGCAGGAAGAAATGTTAGAAGGCAATGATCTTATGCTTTCCAGCTTCCTTGAGAGCCGCATTCCTTTGGGAATCTCCCTTGGGAGATGCTCTAGCTGTGGATTTCCTGCTGTGAGCAGGGGGTTGGACTCAATGGCCTACAAGGCCCCTTCCAACTCTATGATTCTATGATTCTATAATATGTTGGGTGTATTCTGTGGTGTATGGAGCCAGAGCCCAATGTGGGCAGAGTATGCAGGATTGCATCAATCTCTCTCTCTGCCTCTGCCACCCCTTTTCTCTCTCTCTGTTTTCCACACTCTGTCTCTCCATCTGTTTCAGTTCTCCAACCCCCACTCATTCCAGCTTCTCCATTAACACAGTTCCGTACTGATCCCTTGCAGAGGGCTGTGACGTCCTTCCCCAGCACCACCTGTGAAGCTCTCACTTTGTGGCTACCAGCAGACAGGAACGTCAGGTTTATTCTTACCCTTTACAGTACTAGCATTGATCTCAAAAGATCCCACTGCTAGGCAGCACCACCCGACACTCTGTAACCCTTGTAGCCAATAGACTGTGCCTAGTCTCTGCCTGGCTATCTTGATACCTTGTGTCTATGGGTATAGGTAATTCCCAAGCCCCACTGCAGCCTCTTGCACTGAAGCATACAGCCCTGGGTTTCTCTGTGGGACTGGATACAATTTCCTCTGATCCGCCGCTGCCACCATTCAATACAAACTGTTCAGCCTTGGTTACTTTGCTATTCCCCCTGGTATGTGTATCCCAGCTGAAGGAATCAGGCTTTTATTTAACCAAGAAATATTTATTAAGAATTAGAAATAACAAGATTACTGAGACTTCCGGGAAGGGTGACTTAGCCTGTGCCTGCTTTTGAGACGGGCTCCTGCCTCAAAAGAAGCTTATTCAGATATATCAGTCAGTTTTTTCTTTTTTTTTTGACTGATTAAACTTCTCCCGGGTAGGGAGAAACGAAGAGATTAACCTCAAAGCCTATTTTTGTTGGGACGACCAGATCTCATTAATTTATGGGACGAGGTCCAGCCGACGAAGGTGGGACGGATTTTCAACAGCAAGCTCTATCTGTTAAAGCGAACGTTCATCTTATCTTCTAAGAGAGAACGCACTAACAGGCAAGCACCCTTCTTTCTATATTTTTCTTTTACTTGACTTAAATTGTTGCTGTTTAAAAGAGATTTGCCAGATTGATCAGTTTTTGACATCTCACTGGGGAGCCATAACTTCTCTCTGCTACGCACTAATTAATAGCTTATCTCTGTTTTTGTTGCAAAAAGCTGTCCTGGATTTGCATTCTAAAGATATACACAGAAGAGGGATTTCTATTCCAGATTTTTATTTTGAAAAATATTATACTGTTTTGAGACTACTCTCTTTTTGGTCTATTTTATTTTGACGAATCTGTTTCTTGACGATTGCCATTAATTGTTTCGATCCTGGGAACTGCATTTTGTTTACTTAACTATTGGAGAGATAAGGCTGTCTGCTCTGTTTATACTGTGATGTCACCAAGTTTGGAGTATTAACCCAATTGTTGCTGAAATAAGAAGTGGTTTTCCTATATTTTTCTTTTAAAATGGCAATTAAGAAAGTGGCTGAAAATCTGGAAATAACTATGTTTCAGAAAATAATGGATGAGATTGAGATAATGAAAATTGAATTGAGTAAAATGAAGCAGGAGATTAAAGATATAAGGGTCCCTGTGAGAGAGGTGACCCTGGAAGGGGTCCCTGTGAGAGAGGAGACCCCGGAGATTGGAACAGGGGTCCCTGTGAGAGAGGAGACCCTGGAGACTGGAATAGGGGTCCCTGTGAGAGAGGAGATCCCGGAGATTGGAACCAACGTGGAACAGGAACAAGATTTGGAGTCTATGGACTTTAGAAATAAAATCTATTGTTTGGAACTCAATGTTATCTCTGAAGAAATGAATGAAGATTCTAGAGATAAAGTTATCAATGGCATGGATAATCTTCTGGACTGGAATGATGTGATGGAGCCCAATATAGAGAAAATCTATGGAATTAACTGCAGCCATGTGACAATGGAAAAACTTTTAAGAGATGACCCAGTGTATTTTGAAAAAAAGAACAGAGATATGATTTTACAGCAGTATTTCAGCAACCTATTCAGAATGGATGGCAAGAAAATATTTGGGATAGAGGTAATTCCCATCAGACTCTTACTATATGACTATGGCTTTGACAGCAAGATTATTATGGAATACTGATAATGGAAGATTGGATATTGAAATTACTGGACTTAACAAGACTACTGAAGATGGAAGATGGAAAATGGAACTAATAGAGATAATAGAACAATGGCTACTGAAATTATTGAACCTAACAGATTCTGATGTGATGGATTAATTGAAATGTTTATTTTGACTATGGTTATGACAATAAGATTATCATAATTAGTAATGAGATGGATTAATCGATATGCTTATCTGGAAAAAAAAATTGATAGATATATTTCTTAAAGAATTGAAACCTCTCTTTGACTTTTTGTGGAAAGAATAAAGTAATGTTTATGAGATTTGATGATTAAGTAAGATAACTACTGGAGGAAAGTGATTTTATAATATGACTTAAGAGACAGGATTGTTATATATTATAGACTTATAACTGATTTGATCTTTGACAAATGGGAAGTCAATATTTTACTCTTTATTTTTTATTTTTGTTTTTTCTTTTCTTTTTTTTCTTTTTGTTTAACTATTTTTGATTTTGTTTTTTGTCTTTGAATGTTTTATGATTTTGTCTTGTATGTTTTATGAAAATCTGAATAAAAATTATTGGAAAAAAAAAAAAAAGAAATAACAAGATTACTTAATTACTTTGTTGACAAGCTTATGGATTCATCTATATTCTGTTATGTAGTTTACTTCTCATTAATTGCCTCAGAACTCCGACTCACTCTCAACAACACCAAACACCACCAAAACCTCTCTTTCCTCTCTAAACCTCCAACATCCACCACTCACCACCATCCACCTCACAATTCACCACCAAAACAACCCACCTCTCTAAACCTCCAACATCCACCTTCCACCACCCTGATTCAACTGTCATTCTTCCATTTATACTCCCAGCCATTCAAACGCTCAGCCAATCATCCAGCATTCTACTGCTCATGTACTCCCCCTCCTCTTTCACTCCACTTACCATATGTCCTCTATATAACCAGCACTTACCATATTTACAATATAAGCAGGAACATCACATCCCCCCCCTTAAAATAACAGCAAAGTATTATTCCTGCTCTAGAATTCATACATCGCGTTAATAAAAAAATAAGTCTCTTAGGGGTAAAATGTCTTTTCACACCCACATCTGGGTCACGTCACTGCAATCCTGGCCACCTGCCTTGAAAGTCCATTGGCCAATACATTGTCCTTGCCTTTTATGAACTTAAAGTCCACCTGGTATTCTTGTAAAGCCCAGGACCACCTCTGCAACATGGTGTTATTATTTCTCATAGTCTCTAACCAAAGCAATGCTTGATGATCCATTGTCACTGTAAATCTTCGTCCCCACACGTATGGGCACAACTTGCTCAGCCCCCACACGACCGCTAGGCACTCCTTTTGGACCTACGAATAATTATTCTCCCGCGATGTCAGCTTGCGACTAAGATACGCCACTGGATGTCTGGTGCCTCCCTTCTCTTGCAGCAAGACGACTCTCAGTGCTAGGTCTGACGCATCCGTAGCCACGATAAATGGTTACTCGAAATCTGGTGCTATCAATACAGGCCCTTGGCACAAGGCTTGCTTTAGAAGGTCAAAAGCCTTTTGACATTCATCCGTCCACACCACATGCTCAGCACACTTTTTCCTTGTTAGCTCATGCAAGGGGGTTGCTAGTTCCCCAAAATCTTTTACAAATTTACGGTAAAAACCAGCCACACCTAAAAATGCTCTCCTGATTTCCTCAAGCACTCTTTCATTCTGACTCACTCGTTTGTGTAATGAGAAAGAAATAATCGGGCTTGGCTCCTTTAAACTACTGGGATGCTTGGGTAAGGTACATGTTATGTCTGCACCATGAGGCTTTTTAACCCCATGATCTAGAGTCATTAGGATTTTTACTTCTGTAGACAGACTAGTGAAGAAATCGTTCAAGAACCCCAGGGTATCCTGATCAATATTGAGATGAAGTGGCACTAATGACACTCGTAAACAACACTCTTGTGATCTGCCTGACTCAGGACACACCTGCAATGCTTTGACTGTCAACATATTAGAATGTGCCTTTCTAAACATTTCTTTACTACAGTAAAGGTATAGAAATGTATTCATCTGAGATGTATCCAAACGATCTCTGTTCTCAAGATCTTGAACCACAACCACTTGACAAGAAACTGGTTGCTTTAACAAGTTGACCTCACATTCTGATTTGCCATATGGATATACTTCAGGCTTGAATCTCACCCTGCTTAATTGTATTTCCATCAAGAAATCTGGGTTCCTTCCTCTTTCCCCACAGGATGTATTACATCCATGCCTTGTGGATGTATGAGAAAGAGAATTCTGAGGACTAATGTAGTTTTTAGCTGAAGATGTAGGTGGTGTATTTCCAAAGTCCTTCCCCCCCCCATAAAGGTACCAAATGGGTGAGGTTTCTTTCACAACATAGCGCACCAATGGAATAGGAAATCTCAGTGGAGCTTTTGTTTTTACCCCACTTTTTCCCACTTTATGACATACCATACTTGATGAACAATACTGTTTGACATCTTCAGAAATGTTTGACCAATAATAGTGTTCAGCCAATCTCTTCTTGGTCTTCTTTATTCCAAGATGCCCTGAACATGGAACATCATGGGCTACCTCTAGCAATCTGGCTCTAAATTTGCTAGGTACCACCAATTGTTTCACTGGTTCACATTCATTATCTCTCTCAGCAGGCATCCACAGTCTGTACAGCACACCATTCTCCCACACAGTTTGACCCCTCAGAGTCTCTGTAAAGGGGATTCTGTTTTGGAGGGCTTTTTCCTTTATTATATTCAAACTGCTATCATTTTTCAGCTCCTCTCTGAACTGCTGTGTCTCTGTGGCAGACCCCATTTGTAATAATGTTTCTTTCACTCTAGGCACTCTAGCAGTTGTTACAGCAACCTCAGGCTCGACCACAGGTTCCACCCTGTTTTCTTCAGCCTCTGATAAAATGGCTTCTGCTGCTTTGCCAAGTTGTTGTCTGGTCACCACATAAATTTTTCCTCCTGCCCCCATAATATCTCTGCCCAGAATCACAGGTTCTTCTTGCTGAGCATTGATACCCACTTTGCAGATCTCCTCCTTTCCACTTTAATTTTATCAGGGCCATGGGTATGCTTTCTGGTTCACCCCTCACTCCTTGGATTTTCACCGTTTCCTGAGGTAATATTTCCTCAGATTTTATCAAAACTGGCCTCAGTAACGTCTGAGCGGCACCAGTATCCAGCAATGCCCAATAATTTGCCCCTTGCACACTCACTTCTTTGCTCAGACTCGAATCAAAGTCTTGTACATTTGTCCAGTTTATCTGGCAGAACTGAACTTTCTTCGTTTCTAACTCCCTTGGTTCTGTTTTCACTGCCCTTCCCTGAGCAGGATTACCAGTGGGGTTGGCAACCTCACATTGGAAACGTAGGTGCTCCTCCATTTTGGGGTACACAGATCCACTCTGGGGTGTCCTGTGCCCTTCAGATTTTATTGCAGGGCTCACTCGCTGTGGTACCACATCCTTTCTGCCACCATTATATGGTCTGGGTTTAAACTCTGTCGATGTTTTCCCCACCCAGCCAGTTCTGTTGGAGGCAAAGTGATCTGCCAACTCTGCTGCCTCTTGAACAGATTTAGGGGAACGGTCTTTGACAAGAAGCCTTATTTCTGGTGGTAACTGATGGTATAATTGATCCAGTATCATGAGGCTTTCCAAACATGTCCACCAATTTTGCTCCCAGTTCAACAAAAGACCTCCCTGCCTGAATCTGGCAGTTTTGAAATAACTTTCTGAAATAGTCAGGTCCCAGTCTGAATCTTTTGTACACTGCCTCTTTAAACTCGGCATATGTGACGGGCCTGTCTGAGGGGAAATATTGGTATACCTCTGCCAATTCCTCTTTGATCAAATTTGATAAATATTGCATATATTTATCCTCCAGTAGCCTCCACATCTGAGCTGCCTTTTCAAAGGTGTTGAGGTAAATTTGTGGATCTTGTCGAGGTTCAAACACCGCAGAATCTTTTGGTGTAACCTTTATTTTTGTTTCATTTTTGTCTTTTCTTGTTTCATCAGAATGAAACTTCTCTCTTTCAAAGTTTAACTTTTCCACCTGTATCTCAGCATCCAATACTCGTTGCTTCTCCCTCTCCTCAAACTCCATTCTCATCCTCTCTATTTCCAGCTCCCGCTGTTTTTCTTTCTCATCAGCCTCCATCCTCAACTTTTCAGTTCCTAACTCATGTTCCCATCTTAACTTCTCTCTTAAATACTCTATATAAGCGGGACTGCTTGAGTACCCTTCTGGGTTCTCTTCTCTGACAGGTTGTTTTTGTTGGACAGATGCGAATGCTATCAATGCTACTCGCAATTCATCTACCCCTTTACCCTCGTGAGGTAAATTGAATGTTATGCACTTCTCCACCAGCTCCTCTCTTTTCATCTTTATATATTCAGCCATGTTTTTAGGAGTTCACTCACACTTTGCCACACACTCTTTGCCAGTCACTCTCACAAGTAATCTATGTTTGTTATTTCTTTTTGCCACACCACTTTTAGGGACTCTCTGTTGTTCGTATTCCACCGCTATAGCCACCACATGTAACGTCCTTCCCCAGCACCACCTGTGAAGCTCTCACTTTGTGGCTACCAGCAGACAGGAACGTCAGGTTTATTCTTACCCTTTACAGTACTAGCACCGATCTCAAAAGATCCCACTGCTAGGCTGCACCACCCGACACTCTGTAACCCTTGTAGCCAATAGACTGTGCCTAGTCTCTGCCTGGCTATCTTGATACCTTGTGTCTATGGGTATAGGTAATTCCCAAGCCCCACTGCAGCCTCTTGCACTGAAGCATACAGCCCTGGGTTTCTCTGTGGGACTGGATACAATTTCCTCTGATCCGCCGCTGCCACCATTCGATACAAACTGTTCAGCCTTGGTTACTTTGCTATTCCCCCTGGTATGTGTATCCCAGCTGAAGGAATCAGGCTTTTATTTAACCAAGAAATATTTATTAAGAATTAGAAATAACAAGATTACTTAATTACTTTGTTGACAAGCTTATGGTTTCATTTATATTCTGTTATGTACTTTACTTCTCATTAATTGCCTCAGAACTCCGACTCACTCTCAACAACACCAAACACCACCAAAACCTCTCTTTCCTCTCTAAACCTCCAACATCCACCGCTCACCACCATCCACCTCACAATTCACCACCAAAACAACCTACCTCTCTAAACCTCCAACATCCACCTTCCACCACCCTGATTCAACTGTCATTCTTCCATTTATACTCCCAGCCATTCAAACGCTCAGCCAATCATCCAGCATTCTACTGCTCATGTACTCCCCCTCCTCTCACTCCATATGTCTTCTATATAACCAGCACTTACCATATTTACAATATAAGCAGGAACATCACAAGGGCTTCCCACCACCCATTCCCCATCCATTTTGGTATCCTTCATTTCTGTTTTCATCTTCCCACTCTTTTTTCCCCTTGACCTGGTTTGTGGGGAAGTGTGTCATTTGCTGTCCTGCTTCAGGCAACAAAATGTCTTGGGCCAGCGCTGCAGCCAGAGCAGGCTGTGAGGCCTTCTTCATCTACAACCCTTTCCCATAAAGCTTCCCACAGGCTAGTTGGTGTTAGATGGTCCAATGGCAGGGAGGGGACAGTCCCCAGCTGGAGCAAGAGCAGGGCAGCAAGTCACAAAGAGGAGAGAGGCTATATTGGGAAACGGCTGGATTTTGCCCCAAATGTGCCACCCAAGGGCAGGCTTTCAGCTTGGCTCGTGATTGGCCGAGCACTGAGGAGAATGGAGCACTGAGGTTTATCAAGATGATATGGATGATGTCCTCTAACTGGAGAATAGTTAAGAGGTAGTGCCAAAGGCCATGTGTCTACCCTCTGGTTTGTTTCAGTGTTACTTGGTGCCATTTGGGTTCCTGTGGCTGAATCTGGTTCTTTTCTCAGCTGGATTTTGAGTTAATTCTAAGTATGTTGAGCTATGTCATTTTCTCTCATGTAGCACTCTTTAAAGCGCAATTTTATGGGCTGCATTAGGGAGGATGAGCTCCCTAGACCCTCCACCTTCCTGAGGGGCTTAGCCTGTTCCATCAGAGAGTTACAGCTGCTGGGATCCTGCAAGAGGCTCCCTTAGTATCCTTCTATTACCATCACTGTTGGCATCAGGGAAGGCCTTGTAGGTGAGCTCATAAAAATGACTACAAACCTGCATTTTATTTACTTTTAGAAGCCTGCTCATATCTTGCTGGCTACAGAGGAGTAGTAGTAAAATAACAACAACAGAGGGCTAGAAAATTGGCTTCTATTAGGAAGGCTGGTGGAGGGGAAACAGAAAGAGACAACCCCCAGTACTGAAATAAGATCCTCTACATACCAAGGATCCATGGTGTTGGTGGGTTGCATCTAGGAATGGGGGAGAAATTCAATTCAGTTTGCCTTTACAGGTGAACTTAACTGATCCACATTTTCTGAAACAATATGTAAACCAAAACACAGCCATCCTTTGAAATTTGCACTTATTCCAATTTTTTATTGCAATTCTTCAGCCAAGTAACATGTACAAAAATGTATATGATAAAGTGTGCATATAAAAGCATATATTAGTGAAAATAACATAAAATTGATTATATTAGGAGACATTGCCTTGCAAAATGTATGTATTAGGCAAAATTGCATATAAAAATATGCATAGTAGAAGAAATTCACACAAAAACGCTGACACATTTTCATGAGAACTTTGTTTTTAAAAAGAGCAAACTGATGAAGAAAGGTGTAGGATTGAACTTAATATTGAACGACAAAGAGAAAGTGAAACTGACATATTTGTCCACCAGTGGTTGCATCCAAAGGTACCAATGGAAAGGGTCTCCCTTTGGAGGAAGGCATGCAACCTAGATAAGTCCAAGGGTGCTTTGAGATGGATGCTTTTATTGTGGGATTGCAGCCAATAGGTGGCTTTTGCAAGGCTACTTGTAGCATGGAGCTGGTTTTGGGGGGGAGGGGGAGTTGGCAGAACATTAAGAGGGAAGAATTTATTTATTTTATTTATTTATTTAATTTAATTTATATACCGCCCTAAGCCCGAAGGCTCTCTGGGCGGTGTACATAAAAAGTAAAAGCAAGCACAATATATAAATACAATAAATACAATAACTCAAGAAACAAAAACACACAAACAATACGAGAACCAAACAACATTCAAAATACAACATAGTAATAAAATACTATAAAAATACACTTTAAAATGCCTGGGAGTATAAAAAGGTTTTCACCTGGCGCCGAAAAGATAGCAGTGTCGGCGCCAGGTGCACCTCATCAGAGAGACCATTCCTACCCTGCATTGACTACTCAAGAATGCTTCCCTGCACCAGTGGAATGTGGCTTTCCAGGCAACTCTGTTTGGCCTTCAGAAGTCTCCTCAGGCCATATCCCTCACTGGTCTTGCTTTGCACCCTGAGGGTTATATTCAACTTACTTTAGTGGGTCTACTCTGAGTAAGACTAGCACTGAATACTACCCTGAGGGCTTTTGCCTGTCTGGAATGTATCCTTGAACTCTGATAATGCCTCTTGCTTCTCTGGATGGAGGATAGGGAGAGATGTGTACATGTGTGTAGAAACTAGGCTACTGTACAGAAGCAAATTTTTCATTTGTTGCTCTGCCCATTTTTGCCTCTGGCTCCTCCCACCACTGGTATGTGGCCCTCAGAAAGTTGCCAAGAAGAGAATGCGGCCCTTGGGTTGAAAAAGGTTTCCCACCCTTGAGACAGGAAATAAATTCTGTTCTAGGAGAGGGGATAAAGAAATAATTTCCCAATTTTTATAAACAAAATGACAACTGGTAAATGCTTATGCTGTGCTTAAGAGAGAGCCAGTGTGAAGTAATGGTTAGAGTGTTGGACTATAACCTGAGAAACCAGGGTTCGAATCCCCATACAGCCATGAAGCTCACTGGGTGACCTTGGGCCAGTCACTGCCTCTCAGCCTCAGAGGAAGGCAATGGTAAACCGTGTCTGAATACTGCTTACCATGAAAACCCTATTCATAGGGTCGCCGTAAGTCAGGATTGACTTGAAGGCAGTTCCCATTCCCATAAGAGAGAAAAAAGCAGGCAGCCAGCCTGAAGACTTGGGTGGGTGGATGGATGACTAAGTATGGGAGAAAAACCCATTTCATTCTACCTCAGCCATATTGAGGGAAAACTCTTTTAAATTGGTCCATAAATGGTAACTGATTCCCCACTCTTAGCAAAATTACCCAGAATATGGATCCCATGTATTGGAGGGGGCCTGGGGAGACATTATTCGACATACTATTCACTAATAGGCGAAAAATATTGTGGTTTAAGAACGTACCTACAGATATTTCTATCCAAATTTAAAAAGCAGGGAAATTGGGCAGCTATAGTGAATGCACTGAGATATTGTACTGACCTACAAATTTGTCAAAATGCAAACACAATTTGGGTTGGTCTTTCACAGTCCAATCCACCTCCTGTGTAGCTGGAAGAATTTGGTCACATGTGCCTCTGAGCATATGATGAGTGGTGGCAACATCTGCAATCAGCCCAAATAACAGAAACAAGACAACAACAACAATTTATTACGGTCAAAGACCAATTAATATATATATATATATATATATACATTAAAAAAAGAAAAGAAAAAACATACAATACAGCCTTAAAATTTATAGAACTATACTAATACTATTCGGTCGAAGACCGGCTTTGCACAGTAAACATACTTCCATAAACAGAGTATTACAATTTAAAGTTGAGATCAGACTTTTCCTACGGGCTATTGCAGCAACACAAAATCTTGCAACCATGTCAGAGATAAAGGGACACGATCTTCCAGTAAAAGGTACAACTTGTTTTTACCATGGGTGCTGGCCCTTATGTTGGAGAGACAAGGGGAGATGAATCGTGATGGGAGGTCGGAGTAGAGGTGACAATGAAGAATAACATGTTCCACCTCCTCCACCGCCCCCGTGTTACAAATGCAAAATCTCTCTAGGCGGGGAACTTTCTTATACCTACCCTCTAGGACTGCAGAAGGCAAGACATTAAATCTGGCCCAGGAAAAAGCCTTCCTATATTTAGGAAGACTTAATGATGACAAATAAGAGGCTAAAGCAGGCACTTTTATTCTGGGCCAAATATATGGAAAGGCTGGCAATAAAGACATGTTGTGCTGAAATTCTGTGTCTCTTATACGCTGTGCAAGTAACAAGACATGTGCTGATCTTGTTTTAGCAGGGAGGAAGCAACAATATTAAGAAGGACACAGGGAGTGAGACCCTGTTATTCTTACTTGATCTATCTGTTGCTTTTGATACAATTGAACATGGTATCCTTCTGATTAACCAAGCCAAGCAGCTGTGAGTCGGGCTTTTAGAATGCTGTCAGTTGGTTCTTACTGAGCATGCTTGACATTATGACAGACTTCAATGCTAAATTTCTTAAATTAATTAAAAATCAGCTAGGCATTTTTAAAACTTTTAAACCGCAGAAGGTGAAGGTCAGAGTAAGGGGCAATGTCAGTAATAAGATTACTGGATGATTTTTAATTCATTTCAACAAATTATGAGAACTCTGACAGAAAAAAGTCCAAAAGGGGTCTTTTTTTTTCTTTTTACACTTTGAACTCTTGATTCTCTCTGACTGTTTTGTGTATCGCCATGAAAACATACAGGCTTGTTAAGCAAGTGTTTCTGAGTTCAGGACTATAAGTTTTGTAAGGTTTTGTTCTGAAATGAGCTCATGGGAAGCGTCACAATGGCATGGGGGTATTTTCAATTTAACATTGTGGAATGTGAAAAATCCACACTGGCTATAATATACAGCCACTCTTGTGGCAGTATAATTTTTGGTTGACATGCCCAGTCATCCAGATTTTTTGGGGGGGAAAGTGTAATGAAACTGGTGTTATCACAGGACAGAAATTACCTCCTGATTCCCTTATGGCCCCACTATTGATCTTTCACCAAGAACATAAGACAGTACAGTTTAAAGACTTGGTAGCATCATTGTAGTGGCTCGCATTGTTATTGCGCATCACTGGAAAAAAATAGATCGTAACCTGATTGAGGAGCGGTATAACCAGTTATGGAATGTAGCACTCATGGAGAAATTAACCTAGCAACTGAGGAAGTGATGAAACCCATAAAAAAAAAAACACGTTCCATACAAAATGATTCATACTTATAAGCTTTATTGCAAGTAAGGAATATGACTAGAGTCCACCTTCCATACATACTTCCTTATGGAAAAATACTCTTGGATAATCTTATACTGCCAAATTAACCTGTTTCTTACTATTTATGTTTCTGACCCCTAGGATGATCTGTTCTTTAGTTATAATCTCCATTCCCTGAGGCAATGCACAATACAAGTATGGTATGGGACTTGTATGTTGAACTTATAGTGTAATGTAACACAAATAGACAACACCTGCTTAGTTACTATTGTATGCCCTCATTTCTCTTCCAATTTAATGTCCTTATGTGTCCTGCCCAGAATGAGAATCATGAAATGGAGGCAAGGCTGGAATTAATTCCTGTTTTATTAGAGTAATATCAAAGGCAAGGCGTCTCATATATTTCGCTAACTAGGTCACTGTAATCCCTAACTAGACCACTCAGGCTTGCTCTGCAGCATGTAAAGGGAGTTGACTCAACACCATCATCCGGGGAGGTGGGGGGGCTTAAGTAGGAAAGGTTTTAGCCCGTAATGTCTGACTCCTGCACGGAACCTCCCTCTGGCCAAGCCTCTTTTCCCGGCGGCGCACACAGGGTAACAGAGGGCTCACACACTTCTGCTCATCGGACAGTCTAGACTCCTCAGGGGCCAGCTCCATTGAAGGGGGAGGAGATGTTTCTGGCGGGGAAGCGTTTGAAGGGCCAGACAAGGAATCCTGGGGGGATGGAGTTTGTGCTTGCTCGAGGTCTTGCTCCAATGGCTCTCATGGGGTGCTTGGCAAGGGAGGGGTCTCCTCGTGAGCGGGCAAATTTCCCGTGGAATCAAAGAGCGGTTGGTCATGTCTCCTCCCCCCAGATCTTCAGGAGCATCCTCCACATCTGACATCTTTCCCATCTGCAGAGCTGGGGCTGTGCGCTCGAACTGTTCCCCCCAAAGTCACTCTGCACTGGGAAGAGGCCCTGGGGCTCCCCCACCTCCTGATCCAGGCCCCCCTGGGTCACCCGAGACTCGACATCTTGCCTACCTGCTCCTTTGTACCTTGTTTTATTTCTTCTTTTTTATACTTTATTGTATAATGATTGCTTTCCCCCCCCTTTGTCATTGTGCTATGAAGCAGGCAGTATCCACTGCCTTCTACCTTGCTTTTTTATAATGCTGAAACTTTAATAAAAATATTCTTTTCTTTTTTTAAGGATAGTTGACTGAGATCAGTGTTTGAACTGCGAATAAGTATATGTGCCAAATATATTTTGACAATGAAAGAAAGTTTGGTGTGCTCTCCCAGAGGAGAAAACACACCAAATCCTGTTTAAAGACAAATCTTTACATACTCCTAGATGACTTTTGTATGAGACATCTGAGCTTCATTCATGCTGTTTCTGTCGCATGTCAGTGAGAAGTAGTGTGGGAGCCTATATGTCTGAAATTTGTCACTTGCATATATTATAATCTGTGTTTATTTTATGGTTCACAGGAGTAAAGCTTCTTTATAAAGATGGCTCAAAATCCACAAGTCAGTATCCCAATGTCAGAATCCAGTACAAATGGCATCCCAAGCAAGAATTTGATGAAAGCCACCACTGTCACTTTTCACAACATCTGCTATAGAGTGAAGACCAAGAGTGGCTGTATAGGTTGCCGAAAAGCAGCTGAGAAAGACATTTTGAGAGATATCAAGTATGTATTTCTCAGGCTATGTGTTTAGTTTCATTCCTTTATGATAATACTTAGTATTTATATAATGCTTTTAGTGTCAACTGTGTTTCATCTACATTCACCTACATTATCTCATTAATCCTTAAAGCAACCCTGTTATGTGTTGGAATGTATGAGGTTCAACTCCAACTTGGTGGGTTGAGGCTGCATGGGATTAATAAGGGTAGCTACAGAGCTAGACCTAAATAAATAATAAATAAATTTTATTTTTCAGTCGCCTATCTGTCCGGGTTAGGGACACTGTAGGCGACGAACAACAAGAATAAAACAATACATATATATATAACAACATCATCAAATTTTAAACTAAAAAACCATAATTCATTATAACATAAATTACTCTTGCTGGTTGAGGCTATACCTATCCCTTTGATCCTCTGCCGTCTTTTCCCTTCCTGCTAGACTGATAAGTAACAGGATGTTTGATCCCAGTTCCTTCCTGCCTTTCTTAGTGTTCTCTTTCTCTCGAGAGGGGAGCAGACATCTTCTCTTTGTCTCTCCTCTCAACCAGGATGAGGGCGAGTACTGGGACCAGTGCTCGTTGCTCCAGCATAGCAAGTTAGCTAGCTATAGAACTCTTTCCTATCAAGCATGTACTTCCAGAATAAAGTAGTTGTTTCTTATTTTAAAACTTAAAGTCTCTGTCTGACTAATTTGCAGGGAAGGTAGAATCTTAGCAAAGATTCAAACACACACACACTAAGCTCGCTCAATACTCTCTGTTCCGCAGCACTATGTAACTCTGCAATGCATCTCAATAGAGAATTCCAACATTATGTATACTGGCGTATTATTATCATCCCTATATTACAAATGAGGAACTCAGATCAAGATAATTGCAGTTACCTAAGGCTACTGAGTGAGTTCATGGAGGATGGGTGCCAAATATTTTGACATACCAGCATAACCAAATCCCTTATCTGTTGTGCCAACTGTTGTTGAATCCCAGGCCTTGGGAAATCCACTGGGGCTTGGGTGATACTGGCTAGGACATGGAGACTGCAGAGTCCCTTCAGTTGGCCTTAAAATGCTCTGTAAAGTTAGTTGTGAGTCTCTGGGATGTCTTTAAAATAGTAATAAGGGGCCCTGGTTAATACTGGGATGGGGAAGAGAAAGCAGCATAAAATCAGAAGGAATGACTTGGTATGGATCTGGAGAAGATGTATAAGCAAGATCTTTCAGATGCCATGAGAGGTTGGTTGTATTGAAAAATAGGGTTGACCTGCATGATACGATGGCTGCAGAGAAATCTTTGGCAATGACAAAACAATGGTATTTAAAAAAGGCGGCTAAACAAAATAAGCTCCTCGCATGGCAGCCTACAAAGCAGCAAAAACAAAATTTGATACCTATGATTTAGACAGTTGTGGGACAAGTAAAGACCGATAGGAAGGTGATTGGTGAGTTTTGTAAGTATTATCAAGACCTATATACATCTCAAAACCCATCAATACACAATGTAAGTCAGTTTCTGAGAACTTTGCATACTCCTACTTTTACAGCTGCGGACAATCTATTAAAGGTCCAATTACAGAGGAGGAAGTCAAGTCAGCAAAAGAAGAAAAACAGGACTCCCGGTCTTGATGCTACTAAAGCTTTTGATATAGTGGAGTGGTCATACTTGAGTTGAGGAAAGTTTGCAATGTGGCACCTAGGTTTATCAATGATGTAAAGTCAATATATTCAAGTCTGGTGGCAAAAGCTATATAAAAGGCTGACAAGTTGAATTTAAAAAGAGGGCCCTGGCAACAGAACCACTGGCCTGTGCTATCAGGGAGGAGCCAATAATTAAAGGTATTGAGGCCTCAGGCAGAGCTTGGAAAAGTTACTTTTTTGAACTACAACTCCCATCAGCCCAATCCAGTGGCCATGCTGGCTGGGGCTGATGGGAGTTGTAGTTCAAAAAAAGTAACTTTTCCAAGCTCTGGCCTCAGGGTCTCAGATCAAGATCACTCTTTATACGG
Organism: Rhineura floridana; assembly: GCF_030035675.1. Classification (NCBI taxonomy): domain Eukaryota; kingdom Metazoa; phylum Chordata; class Lepidosauria; order Squamata; family Rhineuridae; genus Rhineura; species Rhineura floridana. The sequence continues at coordinate 105,662,442 of NC_084488.1, forward strand.
ATGATGGTCATGCTCTCTATAGTTGATTATAGAGCTAGTCTTGCCCCAATCTTTCGTATAATTGATCCTTTCGGTAAAATCTCTGGGTACGAGATTAATAAACAGAAGACAGAAGTTCTGACTATAAACTTGGCAGAGGATGAACAACAATTCATTGAGTAAAACTATGGGTTGAAGATTTTCGATAACCCAGTGAAATATCTGGATGTAAAATTGGTAGCTGATGTGAGCAAAGTCGCTAAATTGAACTATGACACTGTGGTACAAGCAACTAAAGCAGAGCTCAGTAGATGGCAGAAGCTAAATTTATCCTGGCTAGTCATGTTAAATGCAATTAGGATGTCAATTGTCCCAAGATTTCTGTATTAGTTCACAATATTGCCATTATCTATTCATTTCAGGGAATTGAAAAGGTGGCAATGGATCCTAGACAGTTTTATCTGGAATGAGAAACGTCACAGAATAGATTTCAATACTATGCAATGTCCAAGGCAAAAGGGAGGACTGGCTGTTCCAAACTTGGGGTTGTATTATGAGGCTGTGCAACTTGCCTGGCTCCATTTATGGCTTTTCCCAGAATATAGGATATTATATAACCTGGAACAACAATTTGTAGCTATCTCACTGAATTCTGTTCCCTGGTGTCCTATAAGGGCAAGGGACATCTCAGTTCAGCAGACTTTTGTTCCACAACAATTATTGAGGATGTGGGATAAATGCAAGCACATTCTAAGTCTGGGAGTCTCACAGTGGACTTCAATTATAAGACCTGTGAACTTCTTAAATCCTGCTCAACTGAGGGACTTTCAGGCGTGGGAGGCTAAAGAAGTTTTGAGAATAGGAGATCTTTATCACTCAAGGAAGATTGCTGATTAGGCAGGAAATTTAAAATAAAACATTAGGCTGGATTCCACCCTGCTTCTAGTATTTTCAGATAAGATATTTTCTAGTTAATTTACTAGGCCCAAGGCTGATCCTTAGTGAAGTGACTAAATGGGAAGAGGTGCTTGATAACAGAAAAGGCCATTATCAACCAATTACAACATATTGTTGGATCTGAAAGCTAAAGAACCTGTTTTGAGGAAAAGATGGGAGAGAGACAGGAAGGGCATTCCTGGTAGACACGTGGATTAAAATTTGATTGGTAAGACCTCTCTCTCTCTTTCTCTGTACATGAATCCTAATATAAGTTGATGCTAAAATGGTATCTGACACCAGAATATTTATACAAAATGCAGTCTGTAACTATAGTTTATATGCTGGAAATGCCACATTGTTAATGCCAATCTCAGACATAGGTGGTGGGATTGCCCCATTGTTTTGACATACTGGTCCCACATAATCCATGTTATTTTAGATATAATAGGTTCCCACTTAAGATTAGCTTTGATGCTGATAATCTTTTAAGGTAATTCCAGATATCATTTTGGACTGTCTTAAATCACTGGTAGGTATAATGATCACAGCAGCAAAAGTCGTATGGGCCAGAAGGTAGAAAATGGCACATGACCCCACTTAAATAGCATGAATCACTAAAACTTCTTCCCCCAATTGCTGGAGGAAGTGCGGTGCATTGGGTTCTTACAAACACCTATGGTGGGAATGTAAACAAGTGCACTTGTTTGGGGTTTGTATTGTGAAAGAGATTATAAAGAACTGCCAAAACCTCATTCTCACTCCAGAACTGGCATTGTTAAATTTATTTGGGGGGGGACAATTGTGAGACTCTTTATGAGAAACTGATAAGCTTTATGTTGATAGCAACTAGAAGTATAATAGTTTGCTTTTGGAGAGAACTGAAGGGACTAACAGTAGATTGTTGGTATAAAGAACTATGGGAAATTGCCCTGCCGGAGAAGCTCATGATTAAGTTATAAATGTGAAAAAGAAAGAAGAAAAAGATGATTTCACAGCAGCCTGGTGGACATCTAGTTCTTTTATTGCAGGGGGTGGCATGAATCACCAAGTCCCAACGCCTTTTAAAGAGCTATGGGTAGTATAATTTTTTTAATTCTTATTTGAAATCAATGTATGCCTTGTCTGTGAGGATGTGATTAACAAGATTTTATCATTAAACAGGTGTTCTAGGGAGTGAAGGCGTGAGGGTGTTTCTTTTCTTATAGATCTGATATTGTTTCTCTTTATTTTATTTATATTGTGTGAAAATTCAAATTTCAGAAATGTAATGAATAAAATGAAAAAAGGAGAAGGGAAAATGGCACAAACTCCTAATGAAAATGAATGGCTGGATAAGTGTTTAGAACTTGCTATAATGGACAAGTTTACTTATTTTGGGCACAGGAGAGAAGGGATATTAAGAGGCACAGAATTTATGGAAAGGTGAGCAAAGTTTATCTAATACCAGAATGGCAGATATGGAAATTACAAGGTCAAGATGTTTTTCTTCCAGTAATTTACAATTAACTGACAGGAAGTGGGAAATGATTAGCTGTATTTTTTTATGTAGTGAATGTCCTTTATGCTTTTGAGTCTTGAGAGGACTTTTTTTCTCTTTGTTTATATAAATGGTAAACAATTAATATGTCAACATAAGCTTCCACTCTTCCTTTCTTTTCCTCTTCATATACATATAAGAGAGCCAGTGTGGTGTAGTGGTTAAGGTACTGGACTACAACCTGGGAGACCAGGGTTCAAATCCCTACGTAGCCATGAAACTCACTGGGTGACCTTGGGCCAGTCACTGCCTCTCAGCCTCAGAGGGAGGCAATGGTAAACCCCCTCTGAATACTATTTACCATGAAAACCCCATTCATAGGGTCACCATAAGTCGAGATCCTCGAAGGCAGTCCATTTTTTCCATTTGGGTAAGATAAGTGTTATGAAAGCAGTAAGTATTAACTACAGTCAGCCATAGAGATAATATATAAGTGTCAAAGAACACCTGTGGTTCCATGATCACAGGTGGATTAACCATTAGGCTACTAAGCCTATAGCCTTACACTGTCATTTTTTTAAGGCCCTCAGTGCTCATGTGAACGACCTTGGGTTGGGTCAGTCCTCTCTCTCACCCTTATGTTCCTCACAGAGTTGTGATTGCTGTGAGGATAGGGATGGAAGGGAAATCCATGAGTGCCAGTGTGGTGTAGTGGTCAGAGTGTTGGACTAAGACCTGAAAGACCAGGGTTTAAATTTCACTCAGCCATGAAGTTTTTTGGGTGATCTTGGCCCAGTTATTCTCTCTAACCTAACCTACTTCACAGGGTTGATGCAAGGATAAAATTGGGAGGAGAATTGTGTAAAACCACCTGGAGCTCCTGGAAGGAAACGTGGAATCTAAATGTAATAAAGTAATAATAATAAATGTATGTATGCCATCCTGGGGACAGCTTGTCCAGCATTACTGCGCTTGCCCTGTTATGTACAGCAGCATTGGCATGCTGAGAGTGTTGTATGGCAGTACTTTATAAGACCTTCACCCTTTCATACCAATCTGTAATTTGATTAATTCTGATTAATAGATGCAATGTACCAAATATGAAACAACTCACAAGAATTATGCTGGTTTTGTGTTGCAGTGGGATAATGAGGCCTGGACTGAATGCAATTCTGGGGCCAACTGGCAGTGGCAAATCTTCGTAAGTCTTGTGGCAATGAATGAAATTGTTAAGCATTAACTTGATCCCAATTCGTATCCTTCACTAAAATAAATTTATCTAGACAGAAAACGTGGCTTCATATATTGAAGCCCAAGAAGGTCATAGTCCAGTCCTAAACAATTTTGCTGGAGTATTTGACTGTTCATACGATTCTTGTAAAATGCTGTGACCATGTCCCTGATTCTCAGTGGAGCTGTTTAAATGATGAGTATGTGCTAATGGTACTCAATATTTTAGTCTTGACCAGGCAAAGCCAGGTAGAGCTATAGAGAATTCTTAAGTGAGGCCACATTCACACTGTACATTTATTTCACTATTATTCCACTTTAAACAGTTACTCCCAGAGAATCCTGGGAAGTGTAGTTTGTGAAGGGTGCTGACAGGAGACTCCTATTCCCCTGACAGAGCTCCAGTGGCCAGAGTGGTTTAACTGTCAGCCTCTCTGATTGAAGCTCTGTGAGGGGAACTGGGCATCTCCTAGCAACTCTCAGCACCGTTCACTAAATACACTTCCCAGGATTCTTTGGGAGAAGCCATGACTGTCTAAAGTGAAATAAAGATCTGGTGTGGATGTGGCCAGGGACAGCTTTGGTTTAAATTTGGGAGGCAGGCTACATGTGCCTGCTGTAGAATAAAAAAATGTGGGAAGTGCTGAAAAGCAATGATACTGTTCACAATGTTTTCCTTTTGGAAGGGAAAGGGGCTTCCCCTCTTCCAAGTGCCCACCCACCCAATCTCCTCCCCCCTCCTCTTACCCTCCCTGCCCCTCCCCCAGGTCAGTGTTGGGTTACGACCTGGGAGACCAGGGTTCAATCCCCACACAGCCCCACATTTTTGTTGATGGCACGCATGCATGCTACGCATATGCAGGGCTGCCATCAACCAAGATGGCGGCAGACGTTTCAGCCTCTTAGGGAAACCTCGGCTGCCATTTTGGTTAAGGGCAGCGCTGTGCATGCAGCCGCAAAACACAGGAAAGGTAGGTGGAAAGAGAGAATGCGCGGACGGTGCTATCTGTGGCCACGATTCTGCCGCGGATCGCGGAAAGAGAGCGCTATTCCCTCAACCTAAAGAGGGGCCCTGGGCCACAGGCCCTCAGCCAGGGCCCAACGTCACCACCCTTTAGGGCTGGCTCTCCAGCCCTCCCTCCCTCCCCCCGGTTACTTTCACCTATCCTAAGCATGACTGCATTTGAGTAAATCCCACTAAACTCAATAAACATGCAAATGATCAAACCTGTCCTGCTCCCCTCCCCCTCCTTCCTGCTCCCCTCCCCCTCCTCCCCTCCGCCTTTCCTCCCCTCCCTCTTCCTCCCCTTCCCATCGCCTGTGGTCAGTTTCACTTTATTTAACATTTATTCAACACTATTTAATAAAGGTTAACATTATTAAGACAGTTGACATAGTTCAGATAGTCACTTTATGTCTGATTTACTTTGCAATTTTAGTGAAGTTTCCTATAGGAAATCATTTTCTTTTGCTTCTGTTTCAATGAATATGTGAAGTACAGCAACACTTTGCAAAATTTACACTAATAAACGCCAAAAATAATTGTGGAATAATGGCAATGACTATTTTGCAGAATAGTCTCCAGTGGATATCAGGAGTGTCTCAGTTTGCACAAGATAAAACAGTGGGAGGTGAAATATATTCTAGCAAAATTCTTGCCTTAAATGAAGTGGTTTAAACATAGCAGGCTGAAAACATGCATCTTGGGCAGGCTAAGTTTGTTTTTTCCAACAGCTAGAGTCATTGCTGAAGTAGCAACATACTATAATCAGTCTGAATGTACATCAAACTGCAGTTTCAGATTCAACTGTTAATGTACCCAAAACAGAAATAGAACATAATCTCCAATTTGAAACACAAAAGGCTGTCTTCACCATCATATGGCATATGGCATAATTTGATCGAAATTAATAAAAATAAATTTGACACAGGTTTCTAGGTTGAATAATGAGAGAAATAAAATTTTCTAGATTAGATTCTCTGTAGAAACAAGAGTAACACAGGGATGAAGCAAAGTAAGAAGAACACCAACATATAAAAATGTAATTCATCTTTGGAGATGGCAGGTATTGCCACCACTCACCAAACGCTCAGAGTCACATGTTACCAAATTCTTCCAAGCTACACAGAAAGTGGATTGGACTGTGAAAGACCAACCCCAATGGTGTTTGCATTTTGACAAATGTGTAGGGCAGTCCAATATCTCAGAGAGGAGGTCAGGTCTCCTGCTCCCCTGGTGCATTCACTATAGCTACCCAATTTCCCTGCTTTCTAAAGTTTGATAGAAATTTCTGTTGGCTATAGGTACCTTCTTAAACCACAAGGTTTTGTTACTTATTAGTGAATCTCCTCACAGAGCTACAATTCCCAGAATGGTGGAAGAGTCAGTCCCTGCAAAACTCTGAGAATTGCAGCTCCGTGAGGGGAATAGGGGTCTCTTAACATATATTAAGGGAAAGTGGGCATAAACATAAAAATATTAGTGAAAATAACATACAAAAATGCATTGTGTTAGGAGAAACTGTTTGCGAAAATATGTACATTAGTCAAAACTCCATACAAAAATGTTTTTATTAGGAGAAAGTCGCACTAAAATGTTGGAAGAATTTTCATGTAGATTTGTTTTAAATTGCAAACTGCTGCAGAAATCTGAAAAACGGAATTTAAGATTGGAAAAATGAGAAACTGAGAAAACTGAAACTGACAGATCCTTCCATCCCTAACTACAACTCCCCTCATTCCTGGCCTTTGGACATGATAGCTGGGGCTGATGGGAACTGTAGTCCAACAACATCTGGAGGGCACCACCTTGGCTACCCATCATTTATTCATTAGTGTTGGTGTAATAAAACACATTCTCCACAAGATCCAAAATAGTTATTTGAGAACTTCTAATGTCATATCAAGTATGAACATAATACTGTAGGAACATAGGAGGCTGCCTTACCAAGTCAGACCATTGGTCCACCTAGGTCAGCGCTGTCTACACCGTGGCAGCAGCTCTCCAGGGTTTCAGGCAGGAGTCTCTCCCAGCCCTACCTGGAGGTGCCAGGGATTGAACTTGGGACCTTCTGCATGCAAGGCAGATGCTCTACCGCTGAGCTACAGCCCCTTAAAAAGCTGTGCTTTTTAAAAATTATTATTTAATAACTTTAATTAGCAGTCACATGGGATAGAGGCTTAGATCAGAACCACCAGCCTGATTAAAATCTTCCCACAAGTGTATTTTCACACTGGAGAGAAGCTTTCATCCTTGCCAAATAGCAACTTTTGGAAGTGGGTGGGATGTGGCTCAGGGGGAAATAGTTAAATCTTCCTCCCTGCATGCCATTATCCTGATTGACCCTCCCTGAAGCTGCTATTTAGGGTTTAAAAAGCAAACATGCATCACCAAACTATGTGCCCAATATAACATGTAGTTTGGCATTTTGTGGTGCTGAGCAGTATTAGGCTAGTTTCAAGTGTAGCCTCTGTGGTGCCAAAAGATGCTTCCTTTTAAATGCAAATAGCAGCTTCAGAGAGGGCAGTGGCATGGAAAGAGTTACTCTACACACATGCACACACACACCATTAAATGTGCACATTAATTGCACACATTAATTAATTAATTAATAATGTAATGGGTGATGTAGGTCATTTTTGTCTTCTAGACTACTGGATATTTTAGCTGCAAGGAAAGATCCTCATGGCTTGAGTGGCAATGTTCTAATCAATGGAGCTCCTCAGCCTGCCAATTTTAAATGTATATCTGGATACGTTGTACAGGTACGTAATTGATAGTCTGATTTTATTATTTTACCATTTACAGAAGCCAGTGATAAATCAGGATTGTCAGATGTGAGGTGCAGTGAAGTTTCCTATATTCAACTAGGTGTGTGAGCAGAGTGGACTGTCTGATTCATTTTTAATTTAGCCTTGCAGAGCCTAGAATAGAGAATGTTTGCATGGAGCTTCACGTATGCTCTTTGAGGCTTTTGTATCCACCTGGAGCTCCTCCTTGTGGAGACACATGTCCAAATGTTTTCTTTGGATTGTTTAGGATGATGTGGTGATGGGGACCTTGACTGTGAGAGAGAACTTCCAATTCTCAGCCGCCCTCCGATTGCCAAAGACTGTGAGGGAGCAAGAAAAGAAGGAAAGGGTTGACCAGATACTCAAGGAGCTGGGATTGACAAAAGTGGCCGATTCAAAGGTAATGGCTCAGTGTTTATAATTGTAAGGGTGCTTCCAGACTGTTGATATTTTTGTCGTGGATTTCAGTGGCATACTGGCAAATTCAGGTTGTGCAATTAAAGTGGATTTGGAGGTTATGCAAACACACAGACTCACCCCAGAGTTTTGCAGTAAAGAAAATGATGAAAAAATGCATTGAAAAGCCTGGGACAACAGTTGTTTGATCTGA